>NC_089978.1:62048110-62353968 GCF_036417845.1 Apteryx mantelli | reverse complement strand
GCAAAGGTGCAGGCAGAAACTGTATTTCACTGATTTCTTTCTAAAACAAAATAAATGAAACAATTTAGAAAGTAGTGGCATTTTTAAATGGTGCCACTAACAAACAAAGGAGTTCTGACAATTGGAGGGTGCAGACAGCAATCTGCAGCAGTGTCTGTGACAGAAATCACTGTCCATTTAAGGCCACAGCCACTTACAGCTGGAAATCTCCTGGGGGAATCTGTACCGTGCAACAAAGCTGCAACCACTTCAGCCCAGGAAGGTAATAGGGTCCCTAGAAGTTGTCCATTCACCAGCGTTGAGAGACAAAGCTTTCTGACATTTAGACTCCAAGCTTTGATGAGAAGTTGTGTATGGATTATAAGCTAGACAGGAGGATAGTACCTGCTGATTCAATGGCAACCATCAATAGAAGGACAGAAAAAGAATTGTCATTGGCTTGCTCTTGTCAGGAGGAGAGAGTAGTAGCCTCTTGGACTAGTAACTATTTGGGTTTCCTGGACTGGTGCTTCAGTAGGTTTACCAACCTTCTCTTCCCCACATACCTCCCCCCAAATAAGTACTGTTTGTATAAAATCCTTTGTTTGAACTCATTCCTATGAATAGACGAGTTATTGCTCATTCTGTATGCCCAGATGGTGCAATTTAATTAGCCAGGTTTCTGGCTAAAAGCTTGAGCTACTGTTATGTTGGTATTCTTAGAAGATGTCTAAAATGAAACCCTGAGCATCATATGGTTTTAACCTCATGTCCTGCAGGAGAGGTATAAGTAGTTACATCACAACAATCATACCAAAAAGAGGTAGGAGTCACTCCTGTCCATGTCTTATAAGCTCCAGTGTTCACTGCCGTTTAGAAATGAGGATGAAAAGAAAAACTACTGTTATTTACCCATTGACAAAATAAATAGTTACTTTCTCCATTTGTGGGCTCTCTTAAAACTGCTTTTTCATGTATCCCATTGAGGATCTTCCAACCTAGTGCAGAGGAGTCTGCTATATCACCAGGTTGAGACTTTTTTTCCTTTTCTGATAGGAAGAGAAATCCCAGCACTTCCCATAATATCTCTCAGCCCTGTGACCAGGCCTTTTGAAGCCTTACTAGAACTGAAATGATTCACAACCCAAGGTAACCTTCCATCTGTTAAAAATCCTGAATGAATTATTTAAGCACTGCTGGGCCTTTAAAATATCCAGGGCTTATCACCTGGAGCAGTAAAACTTAAGCAGCTGGTTGGACTGGCTCAGAAAAAAATGTGAAGCTACGTTACAGAGGTTGAGAACTGTAACCTTCCAGTACAATTAAGCTTAAATTTAAGCCTGCTGTCTCATGTCTTTAAGCTGAAGCACAGGGACAGGAACATGGCGACTTTCCAATTTGTACCATGCAGGTATGACAGTCCTTAGTGAAGTTTAGTCTGCCAGCAGTCAGTGCGGGCATACTGCTTGCCTATTCTCTGGAGAAAAGATGAATAATGAATGGAGTAAGTGCGCGTTTCCTAACCCTGAGATTTGAGGCATGATACCTTTTCAGTCAGTCAAAAATATGTAAAATTCAGTTTCTTGTCTTTTAAAATCAAAGTATGAAAACTCTGGCAATCACCTGCAAGGTTCTGCTTTCACATACCATTAAAATTAATGCCAATTGTCCTGATATTGACAGTATTCAGAGTCCTGCCCGTCATCTTCCCGTTGTCTCATTGTTTAAATACAATATATAATTTCTTCTATCATTTTCATGTCTTTAATGTGTTTTAAAAGAAGCTTTTCTTTTCTGATTAGCCTTATTACTCCTTTCTCCTCTGAATTTCCCAGAACGTAGTGAGAGCAATAGCACAGTATAAGAAAGGCCAGACAATAACAAAAAGCTGTACACTAAAATGCATTTCTAGGTGTTTTTATTGAGTAGCTAAAGTTAGGTATTTTTACTCATTAAAACATAAGAGGCCTGATTTTAAGAAGTGCTAGCTAATCAAAGCTCCCATGGATCGTGAGACCATTGTGCTCAGTTCTGTGTAACACACAGTTACACAGGGCAGAAACAGTCTTTTGTTCAAAAAACAAAGACATAAGAGACATGAAAGTCATCAGAGTCTTTTGTGTTTACTCCCAGTTTATTTGGGTGTGAGATGTTAGCTACCAATCACAATTTTCATAGTTCTCTCCAAGTGAATAAAGAATCCATCCCATGAGGATTTTCCTGGTCTTCTTAACAATAGGGGTAAGCAAATGGCCTACCTGTGCCTCCATGAATCCAGGGAACTACGGTAATTGACTGTTCTTCAAAACTAAATATTGCAAGTCACCACACCTCTGGTCCGACCCATACCAGTCTGTAGGGACTTCAAAGCAACCAAGTCTATTGGAAGGAGCAAAGTTTCATAGCATTTATGGAGCAGCAGATTGCTATAAGAAAGCGCTTTTTCTCTGGCCCCAAGTTCTGCTCCCTCAAGCTTACCCAGCGCAGTTTACCAAAACAACTGGTGAGGAACAATACTGGGAATTTATATGCTTCTAAACTTTCTAGATTCTTTCCATGAGTTAGCTGCAGCCCACTGGTGACTTTTATTCATGTAAATCAACAGGGCAATAGGAAGTTAAAAAATCAAAAGCGTCACAGAGTTCTTGTCACATCCAGTCTTGTGTTCTCAGGTATATGAGACACTAGATCCAGCTGAAAAGCTTGGCACAGCTAAGCAGAAACCCCAGGAGAAGAGCTGTTCCCTTTGGGTCGGTAATGTGTGAGGTACTCCATGTATAACATCAAAGAATCAACACAAAAATGGTGATACACCAAGAGGCCCAGGTTCTTCATCCACTACAGGAAAAGGAACTGGAACAGCGTGGCAAAGAGGAAGCTGATGGCTGTTCTTTCACAATTAGGAACTAGTAACCACTAATTCTTTGCTGCTTAGGTTTCTATTTAGAAGCCTGCAGTAACAGAAAAATATACCTATGAGCCATCCCAGTGACTGATGATTTAGCATGTCTAGCATAGACAGCTCCTCATATTGCTACTCATCTTTCTCAAATGAATTTACCATATATTTCTGCAACCTTTTTCTCCCCACCCAACTCTCTTCTCTAAGTTGGCCTAGCACCCCTGCCTGACTATTGTTACAGGATGCTAGTATTCTTCCCTAATTAATTTGACTAATAGGTACTTGCACAGCACTTGTACATTCAAAGTGCTTTACAAATATTCTTTAATTAACTTTGAAGTGTTCCCTGGCAGCATCACAGCATCATAGAAAACAGAGATGGAAAATGCTTAGATATGGAAGAATGCTCTACCCATGACAATTTTCAAATGACTCAAAGACTGGGGCATCAGCTTTTGAAGACTGTTGGATCATAAGATCACCAACACCTTTAGCACCTTTCCTTCTTCTACTTCCTACCTCCACCCTCCCAAAATCTCTCAGGTTTTCGCAGACTTTCATCTCATTAGGTATTGGCATGTTTCTGGACCAGCTTATGTAATTCCTCTTCTTCCTTCCGGCTGATGGAGTGTCATCTGCACTGTAATTTGACTGATAGTATTCTGTGCTATTATACAGAATTAAAGAAAAGGATTAGGGGAAAGAGGACAGTGAATGAAGCAAAGATGAGTTATCTTTTGATAAAATACTTAGAAGAGCTGTGGGAAAAGCTAAAGTCCATTAAATGAAATTATGTCTTTCAGGTTGACCAGAACTGATACAGATATTTTTTCAAAGGCAAAAAAAAAAAAAGTTAAAGGCACCCTTTTAGGAGAAAGGGGTTTTAGATTATGTTCATCATGTAGTTAGGGTGTGACACTGATAGAGCAGTCCTAAAGCACTGGCCAACCTTGCCTTGAACAATCTCAATAAGTTTAGGAGATCTCTACAGTTAGTTTTTTAAATGAATGCAGTGAATTGCTGTTTAAATTGCCTTGGGTTGCAGTTAGGTATGATGCATTCTAAAGTCACTAGGCTAGAAGTCACTCTCTACATTTGTAATTTAGGTTTCACAGGTTGGGGTGAATGGATTTAAAATCCACTACTAGATTTTAAAGGAAAAATGAGGGCTTTTAAGAGACAAATAAGCAAGACTGAGAGGTCTTCCTTCCTTTTCTATCTCCTTTGCTCCCTTCTCCTGCATGCATACACATGCTGCTAAGCTTTTGAAAATTCAATTTGCTAACCCAGCACAACACTAACCAGGTATTTTTCACTGTGGGAAGGGAGCAGGACAGAGAGGGAAGTGAATTCTCTCTTTCTTGGTGGTGGCAAGTCATTATATCAGAGCAACTGTCTGAAATCACAGCCTATTGTAAGGGATGAAGCCATGAAGCCAAGTGAGTCACAGCTGTTGCTGAGAGGATGTCCAGTGAGACATACAGTGGGTGCTGACCAGGAGCCATGAGAGCTACAACTCCAGATCCCTTGTTTATAGGGAAAAGAGAATTTCTGTTGCACAGATACACTGGTGCCATTGCCTTTGTTTACCTTAGTAAAACTTGCCTCTGTGATTGATATTCATGCTAACGGTCATTAAAAAACTTGTTTAAACTTGTCAAATGAAACATAACCCCAAGCTTATAATAGACAGCAAGGCTAGGTCCACACTGTGTTTTAAGCATGAGCCCGTGTCCTTTTTGGATCCGAGTCTGTCTTGCATCTATACTGACTCAATACTACCTGAAGGCTCAGACTTTTGAGGAGCTTTGGGGCATGCTAAAGGAGACAGCTTGGGCCTACACTGTCACTTAGTATGGTCTTTGCCTTTCCTGGAGCCTGAATGGGATGTACTCAGCTTGATCTGCCATTGTATCCTCCATCCATCCTGGAGAAAACATCACATGCCAACCATAGGCAGACAGGTCAGCCCAAGTTCTTCTTGGTGAGAAGCTCTGGACAACCTCCATTTTGTGACACAGGAATAAAAAGTGGTCCATGGAGTATTGTGTACCATGTGGACTTAGTCAAAGAGAAGCCGCAGTCTGGTTCTTCAGCAGAGAGGGAAAGAGAGTGACTGCTGGTCAGACCTCTTTAAATTTGCAAAGAAAGGGAAAAGACCAGTTATTTGTTGCTTTAACTCTCTTTCTGGTTATTTACATATCTTTAGTTAATCATGTTTTTTAATAGAACCATCCTTTTTGTCACATGACTCTGGAAGAGAGATCTTTTAGTGCCCATGAAGTTCATCCCAGACTCCCAGTCCATGAGTGGCTCTATCCTTTAGGGAGGAAACACTGGAGGAGAGATGGGCTTATAAGCAGGTCAGACAGAGGAAGAGAACTGCAGTTTCTCTTGTAAGTGACAACAGTGTTTACTGCTTTTCCTCACCTACTCTTCTCTGCCATGTCACAGCAGTTATTGCATCCCATCCTTACACCTGAGCAGGCCCCTGTCATCTTCAGGATCAGGCTGCTTACAGACACGTGTTGTTCCTGTGTTCCTGGATTTCATTAAAACAGTGCTGATATAAGTCAGAGCACACCTATGCTCCAAGTCTGTGGCAGATGAGAAAGAATCTGAAACAGTGGGAAATATACACAGATGATGCGGGATCTGCACCAGAATACACAAAGCCAAGTGTTATAAGGGCTATATATGGAACAGTTTTAAATAATAAAACTCTTGCATGCTGTTAATGGGTTAATCTAGGAGATGCTATTTGTGCCAGCAAGGACAGATGAATAAAACAAATACATTAGGACAGGAATGTTCTTGGTTGACCAAGCACGACTGAACAGCCTAACTTACCTTCACTTAATGTGCTGGTTAAAGAATGATAGACCACACAGCACAACAGCTAGAACACTGTGGCTAGCACTATGATATAGTGGGTCAGGAGCCATTTCTAAATCTTCTTTATCTAAAAAATGACATAGATTAATGGGAACATCATCAAACATTTCTGATTTTAGTGACACTTCTATAAAGACGTGTGAAAGCAAGAAGACTTTCTTTTTTTCCTGTGAGGGAGAACGGCATCAGCCCCATGGTGCAACCTGCCTTCTTCAAAGTAAAACCCAACACAGATCCTGAACTCATATCACAACCCTGCTCTTCAGAAGGTACAGACCTTTAATCCTGAACTACAGGAAATGTAGTATAGCTGTCATATGTAATGGATTGACAATCATGCTTTCTCTGAATTGCAAGTAGTAGAATTCATACATTGTATAGTGTGCAACCCTGCCTCTGCTGAAGCCAGCAGCAAAATAAATAAATGACTGAATGAATAAATTCTCTTTATACCTGTGAAGACCGAATTATCTAAGAAATGAACACCAAGTACTTTTGCTAAATTATATCTTGTTTTCTTCAAATAGCCAGAAGGAGCTTGAACACACAGCAACAAGCTGACTGCATAGAAACAAAGACATCTTAGACAAATGCAAAATATTAAAACTAGAGTATTGTTTAATGTCCTGATAGTCAGAAAACTGTTTATGAATGTTAT
This sequence comes from Apteryx mantelli, assembly GCF_036417845.1. Lineage (NCBI taxonomy): Eukaryota > Metazoa > Chordata > Aves > Apterygiformes > Apterygidae > Apteryx > Apteryx mantelli. The sequence continues at coordinate 62,347,534 of NC_089978.1, read as the reverse complement.
TCAGACTTCACATAAGCATTCCCTTTTATCTTTAAAGGAAATCAGAGGCAAGACTCAGGCCAAACCAATGTTTGAAGTCAGAATTATTGTACTGTTAAAATAGTTTTTTGTAATGGAAGATGATTGTACCTTTCTCTACAAACACTTGTTTCCCTTTAGTAAGATATAATCTACCTCTCACAATATTACAATGCCTATTGCTGTTTTCTCTTCCCTCCATATATTTGCATGTATATGTGTATATGTGTATGCATACGTTCCTGGTCTAACATACATAGAGACACTCTCATACACCACATTCACACATCCTCAAGGGCTTTTTCAACTAATGGAGCACTCTAGCATCCTTAGGCTGAGATGAAATATTCAACACTTGATAGAGGTTATGCAATCCTTTTTTAGATGTAATTAAACTAGTCTGGTTTACATGGATTAAAAAATTCACAAACACTTCAGTCATTTTGGTTAAAGCTTCTGCTACAGTGGAACCTCTCTAAGTACACTATTCTGTATAAACTTTTTTTGCGGTGATGGGGAACTAGCCTTAAGAGACTGACACCAAAATTATGAGTCTTTTGCATGTTTTTAAATTATGGAAGCAACAATCTCTGAAACAAGTTGTCTGTAAATAGTTACCCAACCTGATTTACTCTATCCTTTATCCCCAACCTCCTTTTCCCCTATATGCTCTAGCCCTAACTCCCCAGCTTGTGACATTTATTTGCAAGAGATCTATTCTAGCTCTGTATATGCAGACCACCTCCCACACTATTGCCAAACTGAATGTGTTACAGCAGATTTCTGCCAGCCTTTCCCTCAGTGGGAACATCAATTTAAGCCCCTTTCCTCTACAAACAACCAACTTTCACATGATTTATCACATAATTGTGTTTGTTAGACTTCTCTTATTTTTTCAGGTTTCGTTGAAAACAGCCAGTGGGTTCAACAGTTATTGGTGGGAGTGACAGACACTTGGACACGCAAGCCAGTAGGCAGAGCAATCACATAAATTCCTTTTCCTCTCAGAAAACTAACCTAGAAAAGAGAAGGGATATAAAATGTCATGTTTCAGGCCAAGCTACAGCTATTAACTGAGAGAACATGGGAATAAGGGTCCCACTGTGGACAGGCAATTCTGTACTTGCACAATTGGTTATTTTTTGTTCCAGTCACTCCTGGAAATAGGATATGGGTTAACTGACTTTGTGGACTGATCAGAAAGGATAGGTAAATTACCATCTCTTATGCAACATAAAGATAAAAAAAAAAAAGAAAAACAACAAAAAAAACCCAAATAGTTCTATGAGCAGAATAACTAATAAATTCTAGTTTTCAATATATTGTGAAGTCCCTTGCCAGAGCTCACACACTGACTGTGTCTCAGCGCTCCAGCCAGTGCTCCCAGCTCCTGCTCACCCAGTCCCATGCTCTGCATGGCTCTGGGCTGTGGTGCCCCATAGGCACTTGCTGTTTGGCCAGTGGTCAGCTGCCTCTCAGGATTGACAGGAGGCTGAGAAATCACTACCTTTCTTTTCATCTCAGTATTCATCTGGGACCCTTTTTTAACCAGCTTCTGCTTTCCCTGAAGCCCGGTATATTTTAGACCTCTACCTGCCTGTCAAATTTGGTTGAACTTGGCCAGTAAGTTCAAAAGGTGTTAGACAGAGAACAAATAGAGAGGTGAACACACAGGTGGATGAGCAAGACAAAAATACCTCTCCTCTTGAATCTACACCTAATCAAAGTTTAATTAAAGTTTCTCTTGAAAGTCACCTGGATGAGAAGCCTGATTTATGCCTCCATGATTTAATCATATCATCATCTGACTTTCTCTCTGTGAAATCTGAGTATTATTCTAAGACTATAAAATCCCCACCAAATTTCTTGCCTAAGAATCAGAAGTCCTCAGGTGTTGGTTTTCCTAATACAGAGTTGGTAGTATTTTAGCACCAAATATACCGTGAATTTTATTTTTCCCCTGCGTTGCTTTGCCTACCATTACTTATCTATATGAATGATAACGCTCTTTTTCTATAGAAACTGTTATTCAGTGACTGCAGAAAATGATACATAATTCAGAGCCAGGCTCTGAATTCAGTTATTGGAAGCTGCTTTGCTCTCCTCTTTTTTCTTTTGGTTTTCACTTTTTATAAGTCTCTTAAAAAATCAGGTTAGTGCTCATTTAAGAGTTTTAGTAACTTTATTTGCAAACCAGGTGAGAATGCAGTGTGAGAATAACAAGGGGAGAAACAAGGAGTGTGTATCTTTTAAGATTTTCCAAGTCTACATTTTCTATTTGAGAATAAGCTGGTACATATAAAAAGCATATGAATCATTTAAAAATGTAGTCAGAGTTACATTATAGGGCGGTGTGATACACTATATCAACTAGAAATAAATCCCTTTGCATGGAAGATTGCTGTAATGTAGAACAGCAATTGCAAGCAAACAAAAGGAAGCAACATGATTCTTGAGTCTTGTAGCCATATCTCAGAACCTAATTAGTACAGCCTTCAACTACATCAAAGAATGCTACATTAATGAACCTATGAATCATCTGTACTCCTCTGTGACTGATACTATGACTCAGTATTACCAACTACAGTGGTCAGGTGATTTGCTGTTAAAGCATTAAACAGTGAGCTATCTCCAAGTCCTGCCTTGCATGGGCAGACCGTCATCTTTACATCATCTCAGCTCTTCACTGAAGAACCATGCACTTTGACAGTGTGATTTTTATGGTACTCCTAGAAAGGGTTATCCATTGTAATGAGCCTTGACCCTAGTGGAGTCTTCTAGGTACTCCTGAAGTGTTTAAAAATGGAAAAAAAAGTATTCAGAGCTTGGAGTCCTCAAATACAGAATGATCTATCTTTCCAGAAGTTTCACAGTAAAGAAATTTTGAAAATGGAGAAATTGTAGCTGATGGGAAAGGAGATGAATGGTTATAAGGAAACTAATTGAGAGTTCATAATGAGAAGAATGGATAAAAGAAATGGGAAAAAATAGTAAGTAGAGCTGAATTTTAGAGAAGAGAGAAAAGTATGATGCCACTTAGGGAAAGATGGAGTTGCTATCAGATTATGCGGGGAGAAGGATTAATGAGAGAAAGTGAATGAAGAAATCCTGGTAGGGGAACCAGAGAAGCTTGGATGAAGGAATAGAAGGAAGAACTGCTGGAGGAAAAGGAGAATAGAAGAGAAAGATAGGTCCAGTGGGGAAGGCATTGATCCCCTCCTCCAGTGTTGAAGGAAAATTCCCCATCAAAGGCTGCAAATCCCACACTAACTGCTGCAGATTCCATCTCTCTGCCCTGACAGACACTGAGTTCACAGAGATTGCATAATATGAGATGAGATTTAAAGATTCAGTTGGAATTAGGCACCTGAATCATTTAGGAATTTTTGGAAATCATGCTAGACACCAGAACACTTTTAGAATATGCATGCATGATAACCTGAAAATATCCAAGATTGTTAATTAAAATAGAACTTCTCTTGTAAGATACCATGCAAAACTGATATCTGCAGATGCCATCATACTCGGATTTATGCTGATGACAAAGATACATTTTTGCTACTTTTTCTTCTTCCAGAGGCACATCAATAATGCATATCTTAATTACATTCAAACTACAGAACCTATGTATTAGAATAGTGCCACTTCAGTGATGAATAGAGAGGTCTGCAAATATGTCGTTTTGCAAAGTACAGTACTGGGAAAAGCTTGGCTTGTTTTTTAAAGCTATAAAGGCTGGTCTGTAAGATAAGACTGGAAAATATATTAAAAAATGAATTATGCTGAATATTAGTAGGTCCTTATCATGAGTACTATGCCAAATTTTGGTCTCTTCATTATAATTAAGATATATTGTTAGATGTAGCTGAAGTATGAGTGGTCCAAAAAGGGACAACAAAACATTGCAAAATCAAAGATGTGTTAACCTGAAAATCAGAAAAAAATGATGAAAATATACCATTTCATGAAAAAAGTGGTTATAGTTTAAAGGAATTTAGATACTTTAAATTAGTTTATCTGATTTTGCTAATGTTCTTGTAAATCTATCATATAAAGGAAAACTGGAGCTGTCTTTACATCACCTGTGTTTAAGTAGGATTCAGAATTCTGAACAGCTTTTGTTGCACATTGGCACATTTACCGCTCAGTGCGCTCTACAGCTAACATACTTTCCACAATACAAAGATGGTAAGATTGTCCCCCCTGAGAAGCTGCCAGTCAAAATCCTGTTTACTCTAGCATGTCATAAAATCCAAGTATAACACAACTTCTCTGTCAGTCTTAGGTTTTGACTACAGCTGGATCTGACATCAGTTTCGTATATAACAAATTTTAACTGTCAGTTTGGATATTGTAAAACTACCTGCTTTAAAACAGAAATTGGGTAGGAAAGTTAGGGCTTAATTTCCTTTAATCGTAAAATCTAAGACTGAACCTTCTTCAACCTCAAATACTATAACTGGAGAGCAGTAACTGATTGCTTGTTGACATCTGAAATGATGCTACGTGGTAGGAATGGAAGCTGATTATTGCCTTTCTTTTCCTCTTTCTTGCTTGACTTAAGACAAAGTCACATTGTTCCCTCAGAGAGATCAGAGAGCATCTTCTGCTAGGCACTGATCTGCAAGTATGGAAAAAGCTTTCAGATATCTTATCACAGCATCAAAATTCAAAATAGATAGCTGCTACCAGATTTTACTTCCGGGCAGAAAGACATTTATTAAAAGGTGAAATACTGACAGTGGACTGACCGGGTCGACTATGTCTATGACATTTTATAGGAGAATTTCTAATAGCATCTTCAGGACATTTTCCTTGAATGTGCAACATGTGTTGGCCTTGAAGCACTCTTGCAGGGAGGAAGGAGTGTTGAAAGCTCACTGATTTTGTACACCTGTACATCTGGCCCTCCCTCAAGTCATCTCACTAACCTCACACCTTGGAGTCCACCTTACCCACAGGCTGGCCCCATACCCTTTTGCTATAGTTCAGGGCCCCACACCCTCACACGCAGTTCTCCTTTCAACAGCTCCAAAGCGCAAGGTGCAGCTTTTCCATTTCTGGGTGCTAATGATGGTAGTCACAGGGGTAACTGCCAAGAGAGACCCCCTTTCCTGCTGCACAGAAATTTAGATGCTGGACAAACTGTATCCCTATGGGAGCCACTGCCTGCCTAATGATACCTGGAAAGCACCAGAGGAGTTCCTGCCCTCCACCAAAGGAACCTCAGAATCACTGACTAAATGCTACAGCAACCATTGCCAGCCAAGTCAAATATACTGGTGTCACTGCAGACTCCAGGTGCTGGATTTGGTTGCTCACACAAAGGCTCTTTGTGCCATTTGCAATGCCCTAGGATGTCTGAAACTTCTCTATAGGGGAGGCAGATAACAATGTCGGACCTGCCAGTATCCATGCCCTTTTGGGGTGGCAGCTAAGACCAAGCAGGGCACTCCAGGACATCTGGAATGATGCTAGATGCATATGTGTGAGCAGCTAAATTAAGTCCCAGGTGACAATGATGCTAATCCTGACATACAACAGATCAGCTCAAATGTGTCAAAAACACTGTTCAGAGCAGGCTGGGTGGCACAGACCTGACCAGACACAGACAGCAGGCAATACTCTCAGGCTCCCTCCTCCTATCATTCACCCTTGGCAGACCTCATTACATCCAGATCTCTGACAGATGCATGGGCACCTCTAATACCACAACACAGCTTCCATATGTGCCTCAATCTTTGCAAAGTCCAAGTCTCAGGAGGCAACAAGGCTGGCACCTTCTTCATGTAGAGAAAGCCTCATGGGAGTTAGGTGCTTGATATGGGGTCAGAGTGGAACCTCTTCAGTGTAGCTGGAGAGGAAACCTTGAAGAAGCTATCCTGACCTTGATCCTCATATGTCAGGAATCTTTCTCTGTTGGCTTCATAATTGCTTTTACATGTCAGCTGCAATAATCACCCACTGGATCAGTTCTGGCAGAACGGCACTGCAAAGCAGAGCACCTACTTACTGACCACCAAGAGTTCTCCTCTCCCCTTCCAGAATGTCTTCAAAGCCCTCCTCACCTCCTCACCCACAGCTGAGTGAAACCTTTCATGCATAAAGTCATGCATGGTCCTTGCCAGAGCTGGTACTGGTGCCTGTGCAAAACTCTCACACCAGTGGGGTATTCAGATGCCTTCGTATCTCTAAGTGCTCGGGGACTGTGCCAAATTCCAGTTCTTCTTAGGCACACGCAGAGTGGCCATGTCTAGGATATTTCTGATGTGTGCAGAGAGATGGTTGGAGAGGGAGTCACTTGTGACTGTTAGCTCAGAGACAGCTGGTTGGGGCAGACAGTTTCCTGCCCCTACACCATACTGTTTTCCCACCTTTATTTCTGTGCTTCTGAAAGACACTACTACGCCATCTCTGAAAATCAGTGTTGCTGACTCCTGCCACATCCCACGCTCTCGCTAGACCACTGTGGAAACACTGCAGAAAGCTGAGGCAGATTTAGCAGCTGTGTCACTTCTATCATTGAGACGTCTCCCACAGTAGGAGAAGCAAAGGAACCATAGGACACATTATAAACATTAAACTTAGATTCTTGACTGTAAGGCCAAGACCTCTGACACCAGCTTTACACAGGAAAAGCCATAAACCCAGTGGACCCAAACAGTAAAAGTCTCTGAAGCTATCCATGTCAGGCCTTCCATTCTCATCTTTCTGTACCCATTCATGTCGGCTTTCATTTTTGTTGAACTTCCTCAAACTCTACCTTCTACAAGTGTGAGCTCAGAGCACTTCAAGCATTTATTTTCATGTAAGATTTTACCAGAATGATGTGAGATGTTATCTTTGAATAATTTTTAGCTTTGAGTAATCCATCATCTGAAGTCAGAAGAGGCAAGCATTACAGAATTTTGTATGTCAGGAAGAAAGTTCTGCAGTGAAAGTGGGACAAGCTAAAAAGATCATATAGCAAGTCTTCTTATCCTTTTTTTTTTCATCTTTAACCTTTAAAATAAACACTGGATTGACTCCTCTCTCCATACTGAATTAGCAATACCTGTCAGTGAAGAGACGGTGGTGGCTTTAGTGAATGGGAAGGAAGACACAGACAACTAAAGTTTTTTATTGCTTTTCCCTGTAAATAGTATTCTAGAAAGAATGCAGGTTCCTTGAGACCAGAATTATTGGTCAGTGATACATGGTAGTCATGTGGAAGTGCAATGGAAGTGCAAAGGATTTCTGTGGGAAAATTACTGATCAGCTCACAGTATTTCATATGAAGTATAAGTCCACTAGAAATGACAGATTCTAGAATTAATCAGTCTCCTCTGTCCTGTGTGACCCTCCCCCAGGAGCTCAAACTACAATTAGGACAAAAAGTGCAGTTCACAGACAGGTAGCATAATCAGTCACTGTTCAAGCGAGTAGGACAAAAAATGTATTTTGCAAAGATTGTTTCATTCTCTGTAGCTCTCGTGGCACAGAAATCCTCACTAATATTTGCTTTGTCATTCAAGTCTAAGACAAATATTTTAATTACCCTCAATGCATTTAGACATAAAACCAAGGAAGGTTAAAACCCATCTCCTGACATGAATCCTTCAGTTTTAAATATAAATCTTACTTCTAGAAATAGAAGCTATGCAAAAAATATGATTTGAAGTAAGCACTCCCTGAGCATGAGAACATCCTGTATATGTGCTAGAATTATCAATATTCTTTAGCTATAAAAGGCTGCATTTCTCTGCTTTCCACGTCCTCGATAGCTATACAACATGAAGATACCATTGCCCCCATCCACCAGGCAAGGACCATTGTTGGATTGGAAGGGCGAGCTCAGAGCAATAGGTTTGGGAAGGACAGGGAGGACTTAGGGAGATATTACTTAATGTACTACAAGGAAATCACTAAGGGAAGGGCATGTGAAAAGACACAGTGGATGGCTTGCCCAGGGGAGGCTCGCTGTCTTCGGCTCCTGCCAAAGTCAGTGGAGAGAAGAGGAAGGTCCTGCCAGGCCAACTGAGAAGAGAAACCTCACGTCATATATTCTGCACTGCCCCTGCCTCAGCCACTTTAAGCTAGAATTATGTGAAAATCCTCCAAAGGTGGGAGAAAGAGCGAAGACAGAAACAAAGTAGAAAAATGGACAGAGAACACAGAGAGGGAGTGCAAGGGCAGAAAGGCAGTCGCATGAGAAGAATTGAGTTATGCAGCAGAATTGAGTTATGCAGCAGCTTAGCATGGGTTCTCTCTACAGCAGAGAACAGAGAGTTAATGCTTCATTCTGCAAGTCATAAGGACTGAACTGAGGATCTCTGAAATCACCTCAGATGTAATTTACAGCACAAGTGAATGAATGCTGTAAGAACAATTGTAAAAAGGAAATGTTCAGCAAGGGAGGCTGGAGGAAGAGAAGGATATTGTAACCTTGGAAAAACAAAAAAATATGAAAGACATGAGGTTTTGTTGGTGGAGATGTAAAGAAAGGGGTGGATTTAGAAGGATGTTAGAAAAGTAAAGGTGCCCAAGAGAATTATAAGAAAAGTCAGAGAACTACACAGTTGGAAATTTGAATTCCTGAAAGCATATCTGAAATGTCAACTACAATAACATAAAAGAGGGATAGGAAGAAATAAAATTCAATTTGGGTGCCAGAGCACTGGAACAGGTTGCCCCGAGAGGTGGTGGAGTCTCCTTCTCTGGAGATATTCAAAACGCGCCTGGATGCAATCCTGTGCAATGTGCTCTAGGTGACCCTGCTTGAGCAGGGGTGTTGGACTAGATGATCTCCTGAGGTCCCTTCCAACCTCAGCGATTCTGTGATTCTGTGATTCTGTGATTCAATTTTAGTAGTCTTAGGCTGAGGAAATACAAGCCTAAACACTGATCCCATCTCTGCTTCTAGATAGTCACAGAACATGACACACTAATTTAGGCTTCTAACTTGCACTTAAAATTTGGGCACGTAGGACCTCCTTCTGAAGGCTTTCAGAAACACACTCTTCACTCCATTAACTGTGGAAGAGACTCATGCCATCACTTACAAGGACTGGTGAACTAGGAAGGTAAAATTGAGGCACAAGTCTGGTTTCTAAGTATGTTAGCCTTCATCCCACCCAAAAAGATATTTGGGCAGAGGAGCAGATGAAGGTTTAAGAAGTTAAAAGCATACCACAGACAGAGAATGTGGAGTATAAGAGGTCATTCAGGAGATGGGGTTCCAGAAAAGCAGGAAAAATAAAAATATATGCCAGCTATGTGTTGACTGAGGGACGAAAGACTAAATGGCAGGCAGGGATAGGAAGTTGAAAACAACAGTGAGAAGCTGATGGAAAGAACCAGTAACAAAAGCAAAGAAAAGATGCTATTGTACCTCAGTGACTCAGAAGGATGTTGATTCCTTCGAGAACAAGTCAAAATTGAACAACAACAGAGTTCACCAAAAGGTATCAGGTTTTGCCATGCTCTGGCTATGTCAATAAATCAAGAATCAGTTGTAACTCAGTATTTCAGCTGTTCAAGACAGTTTCAAGTTACATAAACTCAGACCTGATTCCAAATTTCACTTGTCCACTTTGAAGAGTGTTTGCTTTGGGGTTTTGATTTAGTACCTTTGTTATATTCAATAAAATTCTGATGCAGGTTGAAATCTGGAGATATTCCTTAGTTTCAGTGGTGTTTGGATTCAAATTTAATGCTTAATGCAGTGTATAGAGTTTATCTGAATTGCAACTTTTTTGTCAATGTAGGCTATGAAATGGTGAAATTAGATCAGATTGTATACACATTTGTCAATACTGTGAAGGTAAATGGAAGCTAATCATGTATATCTGAGAGTGAAATTTGGCTGTAGCTCCATAGCAAAGCTATCTATCTACAAAGCATTAAAGGCAACTTCTGTAAAAATTTACTTCCAAATGAACCTAAATTTTTCACGCCATAAAATATAGTAGTACAACAGAAAAAACTGTTTTATGTCAAATGCACCAGAGGTGATTACTGTGGATATGCAATTTGGTTAAAATGTGTTTTAGAAACTCAGCCAGCCATAACATTTTCAAGGCCGAGTCATTCACTATTCACTGCTGTTATGGTGAACTGCAAAGTAGCAGTGCATAATCACCTCCTGGTCTGATATAAAAAGGGAGTTTTTATTTTAAATAGCAGTTCTCACATTGCTTTCTCACTAGCAGAATATCTTAGGCAGTACTGCATACCATGGTGCCCCATACTATGATCTGTAGTGTTAAAATTCAAAGTGTAAAGAAGGAGATTAATTCCCATATCAATCTCAACTATGAAATATATGCTCTGTTATTGATGACCTGACTCTAAAATCTTGACATGTGTGGGAATACTGAGGTAGAAGATTACATGTAGTAGCTCTCAAACAGTGTTTTACCAGTGGAAACCTTTTTAGATGCAACTGAAAGAAAATATATGAATTGTAAATTGAAAATATGTATTTTGAAAATGCTCCAGCCTATCCTATTTGTGTTCAATTTAAAATCAGTGGGAAGCAGTGAGCTACATGACACATCAATTTTTAATCAAAAATATTTTAGCAAATTATATTTGTTTGGGAAGCCACAACAAAGTGAATTATACAGTTCTTTCACTGTCCAACTTAAAAGAGAATACTTAATAATACCATGCAGCACAAATTGTGCTTACATAGTGATTTTCACAGAGTGTCTTAAGGAAAATTACACATGAAGAATACAAAACCACAAATTTAGTTCATTCAGTGAAAGCCAAGGAGAACAAATAAAATTTAAGTCTAGATTTATAATCAGAAATAGAATTAGCAATACAAACCTCATTGGGCAATGTGTTCCACATGTGAGAAATAGGACCAGAGCAAAAACTCTAGCTTCCAACAAATGTTAGCATACCATTAAAACAGTTGAAAAAAATAGCACAATTATTGCCATAGTGACATTTTGCCACATATGTGAACAAAATGCAGTGGGTTGTGCTGAGATAAAACAGAACAAAAGATTAAAAGTAAGGTAGTGCTTTTTATAACAGGCCTACTGGCTGAAAAATGTAAGGATGAGTGAGAAGATACTAAACTATGGTAATATGTGTTGAGATATTTCCAACAGACTAAAAATTGACTAATAATAATAATAATAATAATAATAAAGAAATGAATAAGACATCAGTTGGTGCTTACATATCATATGAGCATTCAAAGCAGAGTTATAATCTCAGCAAGCATGTGAGATAGTGATTTTCCAAACTGATGTATATGTTATTCATATGGTTTTACAGCTAATTTATATACTGATGTCACAGAAATGTAATATTATTGTTAACCAGTGCCTGATGAGTCCAACATCTTCAATGCAGTTGTCACCCAGAAAATTCTTAAAATTCTGAGTAGTCAGTAATTTAAACACAGGCTTTTAATTAATTCTTTTAATCCTTTTAATACATTTGGGAAGTCATGCATCAGGAACCAAAGCTGGAACGCCAAACATCTCAATGTTCAAAATATATTGTTACAACACAATATTCTCTCTTCCCTCCCAAGCTCCCCTTGGCTGAGCTTTTCTACTTTAGCACTTTCTGCACTCATGTGGGCACAGATACATGGCTAAGATACATGAACAAATTGCTGCGGGGCAAAACACTGCCGCATATCTGCTGAGAGGCAAGAAGTATCTGTGCACATGTTCTTAGACCATGACAAATATATGCAAAGCAACTTACAGCTATCCTTCTTCACAGCAAGCTAAGTTAAGTCATATTGGCTCACAGTTTCTCATGAGCTGGGGCACATTTACAGAGAGTCACTGTGGCTCAGCCATCATGCAGTTACTGTGGTAACTTGGCTATATACGTCTGAGCTCTGAGACCGACACTTCCTCAGTTACTTCTTATCAGAGTTGATGTCTGTGTCAGCTTCCCAATTAATGTCACAAAGCGTCAGGATTTCAGCCATTGCATCTGCTGCCTTCTTTTGCCTGGTAATAGAAATCACAGGCATTAAAGTTCAAGAAACTAAATAACCAACTAGTCCCTCACTCTCCAAATCCCGAGAGTTGCTATTAGGAAAAAAAAAAAAACATAGAAAGAGCTACAGAATGAAAGAAAAGAGAAAAAACTTATTTTCCTTCAAGGCTGAATGAGACTGAAAAGCTGAAGGGAAGTGAGTTACGTGGTGTTTTTACATTCATTTGACAGGCAATGCTTTTGCATCCTTACTTCCGCAGTTCTGATGTTAGGTTTTCAGTTAAGGTAGGACAGGAAAATAGGGAAACTGAGCAATTCTTTTTAGCGTTCTTTAGCTCTGATATGATCAGTGTCCCTTTGAAACAGTGGCTTGCAACAAAATAATGGAATATTGATGTTTAATGGAAACCAAAATTGAAATTCTACTAAATATGAAGTTATTGTTTGTCACAGTTAAAAAGAATGTCAAAAATATGGCAATGGCAGTTGGTTTACTGAAAGAGATAAGAACATACATGACAGCTCATTAAAACTTATATTAAAAGGTCAATAAATCAGAGAAGTGGAACACCTTGTATCTGTATCAGTAGAACAATAAATGTGATCAGTTAATTTCATATGCAATAATATTTATACAGGCACACATTAAGTCAAATGCAAAATGCTGCTGTTCTGAGATATGCAACTTGTCTTAGATGAAACAGACCTGCTTTGTTGTGTCCAGTAGGTGGTATTGCTTTTAGATCCTTAGGGAATGCAGAATATAAATTCATCCATCTCCTAAGGGCTCACACTTCGGCAGATGCCAGTATATACATTAATTAATTAACAGTAATTCTTTGCAGTTTTTAAATGGATGGACATTGGAAGTTCTCCTTGGCTATGCCCACATGTTGGGTAAGCATGAATGATTCAAACAATTAAAAATTAGTCAATGGAATCAGCTATAGAGATTTTTTAAAATTTTTCTCCATTTCAAGTGTGAGTACTGTTTTTTTTTTTGTGAAATTAGAAAGAACTGCAGGTTTTTCTTTTGACTTATTATATTATTTTGGGCAATTCACGTAGAGCTATATATACAAACATAGTATTAAGCAATGTTACTGGCTAATAACAACCAATTTACTGCACAGTCAATGAGTCAAAGTTATTCTTTTACCATGGTAGTTTATTAAATGATTAGAAAATTGGTCACAAAAAGCAAAGCAGTAATATTTTAATTTAATTTAAACATAGCACTAATAATTGGCACTTTGGGAGAAAGCAAAGTGTATAAGAAGTGTTTCTTAGTCAGCATCTTTCCTGATTTACTTATGCAGTTGTAAAGCTCAGTAATGATGCTTCAGAAATCTGTTTCCTTCTTTCATTGAAGGCTGCAGATTTATTTTTAGAGGGAAGTGCTAGGAGAGGAAAGGCCTGGGTATTTGGGGAAATTTCTTTACATCTCTAAAACCCAACACAATCCATTTCCTGAGTAATGTTTGGAAAACACTAACTACATGAAATTAAACACTAACAAACATCCCATTCTTAAAAAAGTTCCTTACGTCTGATACCTATATGGTTGGTTCACCATTAACTGGGGATTACTAAAACTGAATGACCCTTTCTGTTGCATAAATTTTCTTCCAACTTTCCTCTTTTCCTCACAGATTTAACAAATGTTACACTAGCAAAATTTATAAGTTCATTAGCACCCAGGTTAATTGTGCCTTCATTATAAATAGCAAGAGAAGCTTCTGGAAAAGTCTGACCAAGGGTACCTTAGCATAACTTTGAAGTTACAGTATTAAAGCACATAAGCTACACAAGGTTAAACACTTAATTGAATATTTTCAATTTCTTTAATGCTAAAACTGAAATCTGAGTCTGTATCATCTACATTCCTTTCTGGATCAGGCCCTTAATCCTCACCCCCCTCACCCCCCCCCCCCCAAGATGGCAATTCTTAATTAACTCACAGTAGTGTTGCAAGTATCCATTATTTTGCATAATGCTTTGAAAAGCTCAGAAGAAGGGTACTGGTTTAATGCTGAATTAATAATAACAGTCATTATTACATTAATTATTAACTGTTTACAGTTGTAATCAGAGTGCTGAATACCCTGCTCATTGCAAAGAGGCCAGAAAAAGTTCAATTTGTTGCCTAATCAGCTATCTGCTCTTCAGTACACAAGCTAAATATAGTAGAAGATGTCAGCTGCTAAATATGTAAGACTTGACGGAACAGCTCCTCTCTAACCTCAATTCTCCCAAACAAATGTTATAAAATTCTGTAGAATTTTAGCTTTATTTAAGTACCAGTATGAAGGTAAATGGGTTTGAGCTTGTGCAGTTTAGATGAAAACACTGAAACATGAAGCAAGAGTGACCAGTGCAATGCTGTCTTCCTCGAGGTTATGGGCAAAGAGCTGCCAGTGCTTCTGCTGTTGCTTCCAGCTTTCCCAAGCATTGGCAGGATGTAAACTGCTGAGGTCCTTGGCACTTTCATTGGTAACCCTGGACTCTTTGTGGACCATGGAAATGCTGGGATCCCTGGGGACAGCTGAGCAACTGACAAAGCTTGGGTCAGAGTCACCCTCCCAAAGCTTGTAAAAGCTTTGAGGAAGAGTCACAGTGTTGCTCTGGAACTATTCACAGCAGCAGGAGATACAAACTAGGATGAGAAGAGAAAGACAAGCAGTTTCTTCTCAATGAACAATAAATAGTTTAACGGTTCCAAAATCAAAGGTGGGAGAAGCAGAAAAAGAATGCTCCATCTGGCTTAAAGCAATTGGAAGAGTGGCAAGAAAGAAGGACATTCAGTTACTTATCAAACTCTTACATCTCAAAGAATGCAAGTGATGGGTTCCTCCGGCAGGCACAAAAGCCAATAGCTTCATAAGAATCCATGTGTACCATGCTGAGATGTGGAGATGTGATATTCCCTCAGGGCTTTCATTTTGTATTAGTCTTCTGGAAAGTGATACAAAAGAGAGGTTCTTGGACTGAATTAAAGTGAAATTGCAACGTCAATTTTAAAGAGCATTTTAAATAAATATTTGACAATGTTATGATTAAAGATAGTTTACAGATCCTTCTTCCGTTAGATTGTTATGACAACACAACTATTAGACTTGGTTAGTCCTCAGAGTTGACAGATGTAACTGGATTATTCAGCTTCTGTTTACTTAATTGTATAGATCTGAATTTTCCTAGTGTGAATTTGGGTCCAGCATAGTATCCTCACTGCTCTTGGAGAATGACAATAAAATGTTAGATGACACTTCTGCAAATGAAGGTGAAGAAGATTTTGGGAATTCCTCAAATTTCTTTGCACTTCATCTGATAATGAAGAAGGTAATAGTTAATAGCTCAAGTTGGGATGGGGTTCATTTAATCTAACTTTACTCATTTAAATGCTAGATATCCAATTCTATATGTCCAGCACTGAGCTAACCACCCTTGGCTCCTTCTGTAGTCAGGGGAGAGAATGAGGCACCACAGGAGAGCTGTTTATCTCACTTAGGTGCTTTTTTAGAATAAGATAAACTGCCATCTGGATGTGCCTGTTTTTCTCTGTTGCCTGTAAAGGGAGACTAAGCTAATTATTTTAGACTTAGACATCTCACTTCTAAACAGCTCAACGTAGATAAGATGAATCCCAGCCCTGGATTCTGGAAATGACATACACAATACTGTGCAGAAGAGCCACCTCAAGAGTAGTGGTAAAAGGTGTCGTACCACATTTCCTCCTGGATTTCGTGTTAGACATTTACATCTACTGTATACCCTGAGAGACCTGAAATAAGAATGATCCTAGACCATCAGTGCTGAAAAAGAGCTGTTACTTGAGGTAAAACTTAACTGCAAAAAAAAGAAAGCAAACCTGTGAAGAAAGGTAGGCATGATTAACTGCGGTAACAGTGATGTAATGGACAATTATCAGGCTCAAATAAGGAAAACTATTAGAAAAGGTGCAGTGCTCATGCTAATTGTGTTTTAAGGTTTTTATATAGTGATATCTCCAATAGTAGATGAGTATAAGAAATTGTAGGCACAGCTGACAGTCCCTCCTACAGTTCAATTTGCCTGACACATTCCATTAGAAGACTCTGTTTTCAGTTATTTAAAATGTTGCCAAAGATTAACCAAAGTTCTGGGCAACATTTTTCCCAGGCTGGGAATTTGTTATTTTATCTCAAGATTTCAGCTAAAAGTGAGACTGGGGACAGGCTCTTTGTCTTTCTGCTATTAAAACCATTTTCTTGAGAAGCACTAATGCTCCCACACTTTAAAGAAGAACTTTGAAGTTTACTGGCAGGCTGTGTGTTTTCTCTCTATTTGTGTGGATAAGGATCCACACAGATTTAAGTGATTTAGAAATCTACCAAACACGCTCAGTTTGGCAGTAGAGACAATAGCGTTTGACCATTACAGTGACTGCAGATATTATCCGTACTGAGCACTGGTTAGGTGGAACTGCAGGGTTCTGCACACTCCCCAAAATGAACATGCTGGCTTAATTTTAGAAACAATTGGATGCTGGATTGAAATGCCAGACCAAGCACTGTCATGCTATCACAAAAAGTACCACTCCAAACTCTTTCCAATACCCTCTCACGTGCACTCTTACAAATTGGCCCTCGTGTCTGCATGGCATGGGCTGCAAAAGAGTAACAACTTGGAAATATCAGAACTCACTTGTCTCAGGCTGGACACCTCAATTAGTGGGCACTTTCACCAGTTTTCTCCCTGATTTCTGTGCTTAAACGTCTTCCCATTCCTGGATTCAGGTCCCTATCCCAGCTGTGTCTGGACAGCACATTAAGATAAGAGCTTTGGCTGCATTTCACCCACTCAACCACAGCCAGTTTCCCACTGGAAGAAAAGGAGCCACGGGATACCCCAGGAGCTTCCTGGGGTGGCCTCATATCTCACTGAGCCCTGCCATGATGCACAGGCTGGTCTCAACCCTGGCCCTGCCTCCTTGCTATGGCCTTGCCGGGTGATCAGGGCTCTCGGCTGACCCCAGGCACTGTCCCTGGACCCGTTCTGCTCCCCTTGCTGGGTGCTGGGGTCTGCACCCTGGCGGGTGAGGGCCCTCCCTGCCTCCCCTCTGCCCCTCGCCGCTCCCGGCTCCCTGGCTGCTGCCTGGCACTTCATAGCACCGATCCTGCCCCAGTGTGAATCAGAGGATATTAGCACATAAACTCTCCCACCAGCATCAAAATGGTTGGTCGACAGCCGTGATGGTGTTGCAACATCGGTTTGTCTGTTTGCTTGTTTGTTTTTAATTATGTTCCATAAAAGAAAAGGTAATAGTGAACATTCAGGAACATAGAAGACCAAATATCCAGACAAATGAAACATATAATTGCTAGATGGTCTTACAGTTGTCTGATGCTGTTCCCAGCAGCATGCAGTTTGGGGGAGTCAGGAAATATGATGCTGTTTCCACTCATGAGGTAAGTAATGAAAGTGCTGTGATGATATCGGGCACCTTGGGCAATTGCTTTGTATGTCTAAAACCAAAGCTAGAGATCACTTATGCCTTCTGTACACAGCACTTAGGTTTTACAAATGCAGCAAGCCAAAATAAGAATAAAACATGGGAATATGGAGCAGTTTTTAACCAGCACACACCTTTTTTGGTTAAACATGGAAGAGTTGTACATAGATCTGGTTTGCACATGCACATAGTCCAAGCACCCTGTGAGATCAGCACATGGCAATATCAGGCAACGATAAGTAACCTGTTAGTTTGGTTATCCTCCCATGGCTTTGCAAACCTGGTTCAGCACTGAGAGACAAAAACATGTCCTAAAACTTTCACACACAGACAGACATGTACAACTGCACGCACTACTCGAATGTGGACATATCAACCATTCACCAGGATTTACTGGTAAAAGGTTGCATTGCTAGTATGGGCCCACAATCATTGTCTACAGAGGTGCAGGAGGTAAAAAAAGTTCAAGAGAAGCAAGAAAAAAGGAGATTTTACTAACCAATGTAATGTCCAAATAAAATGCTTAAGAAATATTTTAGTTGCTATGAATTTTCCATTTGAGTGGACCATTCTCACACTGAAGTCAGGCTGTGCCACTCTGCAATAAATTCTCATGGCACCTGTATGGTCCTGAGCTGTGAACTGCATTTGAGAGTGCCTGAACTTTGTCTGTCTGATAACCTTTGCACAATGTAAAAAAAGAGACAAGAAGAAATTTTATGGAGCTACTTAAAGCTTATCTCCCCCAGAAGGCCTCACTTTCCAAGTCAGTCAGCAGCAGAAGGCAATCCAAACCTGCCAGTGACACTATTGTTGTAGAAAAGTGTGCACTAATGCATCTGAAAGCAAAGAGAAAGTACTATCAAACTCCAATATGTGTCAGCAAAAAGAAATCCAAACAACAACAGGAGCTGATGACAGCTGTATTTTCACTTGAAAATATTCTATTTATTTTTCTAAGGCACTGATTTACAACTAGAAAATCAGAGTAATTTGAATCTCTGACTCTCTCTCCTCCATCATTATTTTACTTCTTTTAACTACAAACTAGCCTATGATTGCAGCTGTCTGAGAGATTATGCTAAATTTCAAATCAGATTCCCAAAGGTTCAATGAAGGCAAAGGGTAATCCTTAACATACCTCAACACCTGACAGTATCAAAAAAGTCAATCCACATTTCACTGAACACAGTACTTCAAAAGCATAGATCCATCTCTACAGCTCAAACTGTCGTCCCTTATTGCTTTGTCCCTTTCCTCATATTAACTGAAACCTGCCTCCTCCATCCTGCAATGCTATTTCTACAGCTACACTTTGAACTGTGCTACTCTACACTTAAAGGCCAGGGTAGACCTGGATTTTATTCTCCCATTCCTACTATTTCCTCTCTTTCTCTCTCATTGAATTTCTCTAACGAGCTTTTTGTTAACATTTCCTTCTTTATGTTTCTTAGACATTGCACTTAGTGTCTGTCTGCTTTTCCCTCTAAATTCTCTGACTTCCCTCCCTTAGTCCACTGTGTTTAGCTTTTATGCTGAGAATCTGTCTCAGTTGCCTCCTGTTTCTCTTCCTTTCTCACTTGCCCCTCAGCCCTAGATCAGCTCTGTCTCTCACCTACCCACTGAGTTTCTTTCTGGACCTTATCTCTGTTCTCCCACAAGGTACGTTTTCTCTGATCACAAATGTATCATCTTCTCTATCATTTTCTCTGCTTCAAACTCTTCTTTCAAACTCAACCACTCCAAGTTTTGAGTCAAATAATAGCCCTAATACTCTCCTTCCCTTCTGTTTCTTTCACTTCCATTGAATTAAGATGATGGTTCAATATGTTGGAGTAGAGCTGGTCCCTACAACCGTTGCATGGAAGATGCTCAAACAACCGATCCATTTGCAGAAGAGAGAGTTTAGTTCTTCAGCACCCAAGGGCCAGATTAAGTTACTTCTCATATATGAGATCTGCTGATCATCTTTAAGGAAATATTAATTCCTTCTGCCATATCTGAAAACTAATTAAGCCTGAGAAAGTATGAGAAGGCTTTAATAGATGTTTAGAATAAGTAAAGTTCTGTAGCCTGCTTCTACTGTGGCATTGAATTGAAGTGCAAGAAAGAAAGAAGACATAAATTTGATACAGATAATAAATAGATATAAATAATATTTAGATATAAATAGAGAATAAATAGATATAAGCTAGATATGCAATTTAAGCTATAGAGTTAACATATTTTAATTGTAACAATACAGAAATATCCCTTAAATCCCTCATTTCAAGAAAAAAAGAGGATTTTTTTTCTTTTTCTTATGCTCATTTTATACTAAAATAACTCAGCCCTGCTTATGCTCTGCATAGTGCCTAGCACAATGGAATTCTACTCTGCCTGGACAGTAAAGTAAGCCATAAAAATGATTCTGTATCCATAATTCCACAAAGCATAAAAATAAAGAGCAATGATTTACATTATTACATTAGTAATTTCCTCCTGTTTTACATCACTATTGGAAGAGAAAAAAGTGAGGATGAAAAGAAACTCAGATCCTGAAAAAACAGCACTGCTATTCTTCATTCAAAATCTTTGATAGAGATGGAAAGGGAACAGACTCAATTGAGTAAGAAAGTGTTCGTCACATGTCGCTTCACCAAACAGGCTTTTGACATAGTCACATTTTGTGTTCCCCAAAATAGCACTTTAGCGTGCTTCAGTTCTGAACTTGTTTTTTTTTAACTCCTTTGAATTTAATTAGGCTATTCATCAGCTTGGTAAATGCAAAGAACCTTTTAAAAGGAGAACAGTGATTGATTTTTAAAGTGCTATAATCACCCCATCTAGCTGTAAAAAATATTTTCCAGTAAGGTTTTTTAAAGGATATTAATATTCACTATCTAAAATAAAAAAAACCTCTGTCCTTGCTTGAACACGTAACCAGGAAGCTGCCATACTGTCCTTGGGGCTGAACTCCTTCACCCAGTAAAGCTCCCCCTTAACATCCATGCTTAGTGTGGATTATGCTGACATAGGTCAGACCTTTTCTTGGGAGTAAAAGAAGGCCAGCAAAAAGCTGTTCTACACAGAGTCTGGATTTGGATCTGAATGAACTAATATGTAAAACAAAGTTCTACAGCTACACCAGTACTCACTCTGCTAGGGTAAAGTACTGTTTCTTGCACCCAAGTAATAGCATTCAGAGGTGTCTCAAGTACCTGCGCATGCCATTGCATGGGGCAATGCAGAAAAAGTGTAGAAAAAGGGAAGCACAGATTTGATTCTTCTACCAGCAATCTGAAAGAATCGGGTCAAACTCAATTCCACTTTTCCATTTTGCAGTCTTTGACCAACTCTGTTATATCAGTGTAGTATTTTATAGATTGTAGCATTTGCAACTTAAAGTGTTATACCCTGACTGAGACAATTCACTCCTGAAAGACATTTCTTCTAAAAATGTTCTGCCCTAGATGTTGTCGCAGCCATGCCAGTGCCTGGCTGTGAGCCCCTTGATCTGGAGCCCAGCTTTGGCCACCTTGGCCACTGCAGGCTGTGTCAGACCCGGTGATGGTCCCCAGACCCGCTCTGCTCCCCTCACCGGGTGCTGGGGTCTGCACCCTGGCAGGTGAGGGCCCTCCCTGCCTCCCCGCTGCTCTCCGCGGCTCCCGGCTCCCCAGCCTGTGTGTGGTGGCACCCGCCAGGGCACTAATACCTCTTCGTTGCATGTCCAGAGGCTGCAGATTGCAGCCTGAGATTATTTCCTAAATGAAAAAGAGTCACTTTTTTAGGCTATAGATGCAGTAGCTTGCAACAGAGAGTCACTCAGATTAGCAGCCCAGGGTATGCCTGCTTCAAACCTCAGCCATATGCTCTTTATCCAGTGAAGGCCCGAATGATAAAGAAAAGGATGCTGCTGCTCCCCAACTGGCTTGCCTACTTCCTAAGATGTTATCTCAAAAGTTTCTCTGCTCATTGTCTTTGTCTATCAAAAGGCAACCGTTGGGTAGCCAAGCATTATGCTTGAATTTAAACAGTAGCTTACCTAATTTAGTCCAGTACAAAAATATTCTTTTCTATATAAATATTTTCCTTGAAAACCTACTGCTTCTCTCCTATATAAGCTGTTGTAATGCCCGCATTGGGTATTTTCCAAGCATGTCATTTTGTAGGTGGTCCTTTAAATAGATCAGAAACACACTATTTCTGCCTAAAGTAGCAATGTGACCCATAGCTGTTGTTGCTTGCACTTTCTTTTCTTGACTCCTCTTATCATTTCCTTCTCCTGAGGAGCTGACAGAGTCTTGCATTTCCAAAAGACAGTCCTTCCACACTATTCCTCACATCCCACTGTAATTGTAACACTTGCTCTTAGCATAAAGACTCTTGCTCTTTCCCCTTTTGTTTTCTTCTTTTAACAGGATTTAGAGCAATAGCTCAGGTAATTACCAGAGGCATTGCCTACATGATAAGTCTGACTGATCCCAGAGTGTGCTCTCACCACCACGGATCTGGCTGCTGAGACTTCTCACAAAGCTAATGAATACTTCTTTGCTGTGCAAAATACTTGTATCTGTCTGGGGCTGGCTGGTACTATGCTGCTTCTTAACCTATGGTAGCAAGATGCAGTGAGGGCTATTGCTTGCTGATGGTAGAACTGTATCTTCTGTTAGGCTGCTCCTGTATAACCAGCAAGTGCTGTCATGTAATGAAAGAAAAGAAGGCAGGACACCTTCAGCATCTCACTTCTGTACTGCACATGCTTCACAACGCTTGCTCATCCCTTCTTTGCGCCATCCCAAAGTTTGCTAAAATGCATCGCCTCGTCCTGCAATACAGTAGGAACAATACCCACTGCTGTATCTCCCTTCTTCTCTCTCTCCTTCTCATCCATTCTTCTGCTCAGGAACAGCTGTCCTCAGCTATCCATTGAGTAGCATCCTAAACTTTACTAAGTATTTTTCTCTTGCTCTGTTATCAATAACATTTTCTTTCTCTGATATAACCATGTTTCCCTTCACATCACTTCCTCTATTGCTATTGCCTGACTTTCCTTACCTTACCTCTCTGTCATCTTGGCTCGAACAATGTGCAAGTAGACCTGACTCTATTCCCTCCACAGCCGACAGCCCACTGAAATCCACAGTGTGCCAGGGGAAAGCATGGCTTTGTGGTACACACTGCTGCTCACAAACTGCCATACCGTTAGAAAACAAGCATATATTCTGCCCAGCCTGTGGAGATTAAAAATCATAAAATGTGAGTGGGAGTGTAATTGCCATTCCTGTCATCTTACTGTTGGGTATAAAGTATGTTAAATTGACCATTGAAAAAATATTTCAATTACCCCATTAATGGCACAGAGAAATCCAGTTGTGACTCACACTAGTAAATTTTAGGGATGACAAACAGAGTCATATTGTGTGCATGCAGTCCTCTTTATTGATATAATACTTCATAATCCCAAAGTGCCTCACTCACTGCTGCATGTAGGGAGTGCTCAGTGCTGCTCAGGAGCGTGGTAGCGCTCGGGGATGCTCTTCATGGCTCTCTTAATTGTGGGTCAGCCGCAGCAAGGAGCGTGAATCGCAGTGCCTGGAAGAAGCAGAGCAAAGGCAAATCCCCTTCTCCTGTGACGGGGAAGAGGTGAAGGTGGCACTGGAGACAGTAAATGGTTTTGCAATGATATCACTACGCTCACTGCTGATGGCCGTGTGTAGCCTGCCTGTGCAAGATGAAGCAGGCTTAAAGTAGAGAACTGTAGCCCAAATGTTTGTTTCAGGACAAATCAGTGTGCAAACAGGCACATAGCAGCAGCATTTACTGAGCTTTACACTTGCCTGTCACACATCTGCAAAAAGACTGCACTTTTCCTTTAGGGAAGAGTTTCAATTCTTCAACCTTCAATGGAGAGCTCTAAACTGCAAGTGAACCCACTGCACTCTCCTCCATTTTATCTGACAGATTTAAATAATTCATGTAATAGCTACAAAAATGCCATAAAGCAAAAGCATTTTAAAATTTGTTTCCATTTGTGTACTTCAGGCATCAGTGAAACAGCTTAAAAAAGACAGGCCCATTCAAGCTGAAACTGCATGATTTTGGGGGGCTCTTGCACATGACAATTTTACACTCAGAATAGTCTGCTCTGAGTGATCCTTTTCTTTCTCAGTTGTGTTGTTACAAATAGCAACCCCTCCTGCCTCCAAGCCTCATCACCTTGAGAATGAATGCTACTTAGAGGATTCAGAACACTATACTTGTCATCAAAATATTACAATGCATTTCAAGTCTGAAGACAACACCATAGAAATATGCCCCAAGAATGCCAGAGGTGATGAAAGACTGATGAATAGAAATGGCGGTGCCCTGCCTTTTTTTTTTTCCCCCTGGAAAAGCTGATAGCATTTTCTTTTTCCCAAAGAATAAGCTATTTTCATTTATTACAGTTCAATCCCCTTGTTATGCATACCCTGCCCCTAATGGCTACAGGATGTGTAAGTGCTTAAAATGGATTCTGGTTGCAAAATTAATTCCTGCTTTTTTCAGATTACAGGAAGTTTGAGCTACATAATTTATAAATGATTGGCCCAGATATCTTGATTAGTTTACTGAAATCATTGGGTTATATTCTTATGTAGTAAAAAATTTTTTTTAGACATTGTGTTTATTTTTTCACCTATAAGCTCTTTCTATACATAAAATAAATTCATCATTAATAAGCCCAGTATATTTCCAACACAAGAGAGAAAAGGAGGATTGGATTAAGTGTGTCTAATTTAATGGTTTATTTGTGCTTACATTTTAGGTGCCTAACAAAGTAATCACCCTGAAGAAAGAGCCAGACTTTCCTATATAGACACTGATGATGCCTTTAAAGGTTTCCAGAAAGAGAGGGATCCTGTTTTCCTAGATTAAATAGCCTGGATTCTAGCTAAGTGATGAGAAGCAGGAAGAGATTCCTATTATCTAAGATCCTATTATACTGAGGCATTTTTGTTTGTAACTTTAACTAAGTAATCGTCTCTATTTAGAAGATTTTTAAAAGGGACAAGTTAACAAGGTCTGGAGCCCTTTTTGCTTTTGCACATGCTCTTTGTTCATTGCCTTTAGAAGCTGAAGAGTTAAGAAAGGCTCTCTTTCATTCTACTACGCTTTGCAGAAAAGTACTGCATGTCAAATATTCATTCCTGGCATCCGACATTGTGCTTCATGACTTCAATTCAGGCATGTTGCATATTGTCCCATGACCTGGGATAATGCAATGTGTGGCTGGTGTGCCAGGACCTGATGTGTTGCAACATGGCATTTTCTGCCCTGGGAAATGTGAAATGAAGGCATTGTCTGAAAAAAGTATAATTAAGAAAAAGATTTCTTAGCCCTTAATACCAGAGCATGAACACTAGCAACTCCACTGCTCTTTTCTGAAAATAAACAGAATAACACCAGATGGAAATGTTTTTATTCTTATTTCTTTGGGTGGAGGAAGCGTTCTAGACAATATACAGTTTCAGGAAAAATGGAATGAACTGAAACAACTGAAATTCAAAGTTAGGTAGTGCTGTTGAAAACATAACTGAAGCTTTGTGTTTACATAATGTATTATATTTTCACACGCATCATCTGCACCCCTGTAAAAGAACTACTCCTTAAAAATAAGTGTTCAGATATTTCATATCTTCACAAAGAAGTTACATCATGGGAATCAAATCAAAAGGTTTGCTGGCTGATAGGGACTCTGGGGTAAACTTCCTCTTGCATTTCTTGTTGTTTCTTGTATATTCATGAGATCAGCCTATACTGCTGCAGAAATCACAGGGCTTTTTTTTCATAGAAAAAAGTTATGCAGTTCATAGCTGTACAAATAAAAATGCAATACTAGTCACACATTCCTATGGCTATTGCTAATAATATTATCATGTACAATGCAGCAGCACCTGTGAGTAGCCCCAGTGTGGATTTGGGATTCATTGCATTGGGCACCCAATAGTCATCATCGAAGCCCAGAAGACAGCAGTCCCTGCTTAGAAGAGGTTACATCTAATTTAACACAACAAATCAATGAACCACATTGGTACTAAACTGGAGGGAACATGGAGAAAAAGAATAAAGATAAAGAAAGGAAGGCAACACCCTTATATAACTGAGCAGGAATGCTCATTTCTTTTCTCTCCAGAAACATTTTAGCTCCAAATGACTTTTGAGAAAGCCCAGACTAGATGAGTGTAAGACTGCAAGGCTCATTGTGTGCAAGGATGGGAGAGCTAGGCTTGTGCTGAGCATCATCAAAAATAAAGGCCTGGCAGGGATGCTGCACTTCACATGAGGGACTGATGTGTGGCAAAACCCCCACAAGAAGCTGGTATGGTAGACGTCCGGATCCTGGATGACAAATGAAGTAAACTGCCCAAAACAGGAAAATGTAGGATCAGGTCCTTGGTGTTTCAACCACAGCAGAGTTCTTTAAATTGAGTTCAGTGGAATTTAAAATCAATCCTTTCCCTTTTACTCAAAGGATAAATATCTATGAAGATGATGAGGCCAGTCACACAAGTGAGGTGAACGCTGTTTGGCCTCACTGACCCACCAGGGTAAGGATCTGGAAATTCTGCTTTCACAGTATGACACCGTATAAATAATAATAAGTGCAAGTGTACTTTACTCATGCTCTAAAGCTCCTGTATCAACAGCTACCTCAATGTAAGAGGCCCTTACTGTAATGTGAATTAGACTATAAGTGTCTACATTCTTCTCCAGTACTTTCTTCAAGGATACACACACGTCTCATGGGGATGGCTTTAGGCCCCACATTTCAAGAAGTCCAACTGGCCCACTTCTACTTGAAGCAGTCAAAAATAGCTACTTGGAATAGCAGAAATAAGCAGAGTTACCTGGCTCTAACATACCAATCAAGAGTGCATTCATAAAACCTCAGTAGGTTCCTCACATTGGCTCTGCATTTAATCACTTTTTAAATTTTGAATGTGCAGTCTTAGTTTTACAAAGGCTTCAAAATACAACAAGCAAACAAACCATAACATCCCACTACCTGAAGTACTGAATATTGATGACCAGGCAACTGAAAGAACCACACTGTATCCAAAAAAGACTGCAGTTCTAATTTTGACCTATCTTTGTCCTACATGTGCTGGATACTCTGTAATTGTCAAAGCAGTCCAATGACAAATTCCAGTAAAGTGAAACTGCTGTTTCAGCTGTTGAAAAATAACAATCATCAGCTTTTGGGTAAAATTACTGAGTATGAGGCCATGAAAATTACACACTCATCACATGCTTCAAAACAGTCATTGATGTAAAATATTAAATTACCAAAGGTGCTATACTATGTTACCTGCAATCATATACAAAAGATACCTATTGTCCATTATAGTATATGTTGAATAAATTCGCTTCACAACAGGATGTAATTGCTTATGTGAATAGCAGTCATGAAAGAAATTCCAGGCTCCTTCTGAAGTATTTGCATTTGTTGAATTTGCATTTTTGGGGTCACATAAAGAAATGTAGCCAATAATATTGAATTCATACTAAATAGCTTCCTCTCACAGATGGGTTCTTTTACATGAGGAAGAGATGCAAATTTAGGAATAAGTTTCCAAGGCTTTCATGACATACAGTAATATCATTGTATAATTATATTATTAACAGAAATCCTTCAATAGCAGTCAGGTTCACATCTGGGTTAGCGGTAGGGATTGGAGCTTGTATTTAAGCTCTAGGCAAAGATCCAGTTCGGTTTGGATTTGCTAGGGTAGGAATCTGTGGAGCAGACTTTATGAGACAGTGTGTGTGTGTGTGTGTGCCCAGGTGGGAGGACGCAGGAGCACCTCCTAGCTCAGGGGCCCAGGTGGGCTCCCTGGTGGCATCTCAGGTGCCCATAGCCCCAAATGAGCTCCTCGTGCTCATCAAAGCGACATCCTCTCTCCTCATACAGCAAGAGTCCTGTAACTTAATGCTTTGACCTTTTTGTTCAGGACGAACGTTCACGTGAAATGGCCATTTGATTACCTCACTGGAAGCTTCACTCATTAATTATCAGTGTTGGCCTACTGCTGGAAACGCAATGCTGGTTCTGATAGTTGCATATATATATACAAACACACATGCGCGCACACACACACAAACACACATATATGTTCATACATATATAGATATGTAGATAGATAGATACATACATATATATGTCTGTTAATATAAGCCCGTAGAGTTGAATTGCAGGTCCTGCAGGTATTTCCATTATAATGTACTGACCCAGAGGGACCAGCAAAAACAAAGAGCCCCGTTTAGCTTTTAGCTTGGCATGAGCACATATATTTCATGACAGACCCTGCGATCGCATAGAAGTTTCAGAGAGGAAGCAGGAATGGATTGAAGGAGACTGACTGAAAATGTTCTCTCCTCAGTTTTCATGAAAGTCACAGAATATGTATAAGATATTTCTAAAAGTCTTTTTACCACCTCCATTCTTTTTCCTGGTGGTTCACTTTTCAACTGACAAAGTGATTTATTAACTGTCTTTAAAAAGTTCCATTTCACTGAACAAATGATAAATATCAGAACCCGAAGCCTGACCCAACAGCAATATCAAACGGACTCATGCATTTATAGGCTTAGTTTATTTTTCAAAGGATAAACAAAAGGAGAGTAAATGAA
This sequence comes from Apteryx mantelli, assembly GCF_036417845.1. NCBI lineage: Eukaryota > Metazoa > Chordata > Aves > Apterygiformes > Apterygidae > Apteryx > Apteryx mantelli. Next base: position 62,319,414 of record NC_089978.1, on the reverse strand, counting down.
TACTCAATATAAGAATACATTAGAAAAGTATTATTGTTAGTCACAGTGGCTAGAGGACTCAACTCACTATGTTAATTCCAGTAGAAACAAAAAAATCACATTTGAAAATTATGAGTCTGCCTCCCCTGCAGAAAGTGGGTTCATGAAGCAGAAAGGATAGTTTTAATAAGTAAAATATAGCAAAACATTATACTGCATCCTTCTGGTTTGCCTTCTCCTCTACACCATCCACCTTCCAAAGGTCATGTAACACTTGTGTTGCCAGTTCTGTTACACTCAGGGAGAGGCATGATTTTGGTGCTCCTGCAGGTAAGCACAGGAGAGAAGATGGTATCATTCCCAAATACACACACGATTGAAGTGTAAAGGCAAAAACTGTGAAGCAATCAAAAGTAATTCATTCATTAGAAAAAGTGATTTCCTACTGTTCATGAATGGCGCTAGTTTCACATAAGTATGGTTTCACTCAAGCCATTTATAACTTGTTCATTGTATTTTGTTTGAGCTCCAGTCTTCTTAAATGGATATTTTTGTCAGTTCAATTACTGTTTAAATATAGAAAGACATGTAACCGTGAAGAGTATTAATAATTTTGGTGCAAGTTATTTTACATCCTACTAATGCTGATTCTTGTTGAACTGGCTGTCAGAGAAGTTAGAAATGGAAGGGGTCAAACAGTGCCCAGATGCTGTGATACCTGGCACCTATCAGTGTGAGTCAGCTCAAGGCCAGGGTCCTGGAAGAGAAATGGAAAATCCACATGATCAGGTGAGAGTTCTTGCAGCAATATCGCCATCACCTTATTTTATCAGCTTAGTAGAGCCAACAACATCAATTGTCACTCACTCCTTGGAAGGGGGTGAAGGGCAGAAGAGTCCTTTACCCCCCTCCCTAACCCCCAATAGACCGAAGGGTCTGTACTCTGTTGTTTCTTAAATTAGATCTATTTAAGTGCTGGTGGCAGGGGAGTAAATGGCTCATGAATTTCAGCTTTAGGGACTGGACATACTGCTTTCTCCGAGTACATCCCAGACATTGCCTAAAAGATGACCTATCAATCAGCATGAGCCAAGCCAGACTACCTTGGGCTCTAGAAATCTGGCTACTCTGCTCATTTCCTGGTGTTCACATGGCACAATAACATGCACTGAAATAAACTCAGATTTCAGAAAGAATCGGAAAAGCTGCTCAAGGCAAAAGAATTCAGAGTAGAGGAAGAGGGTCAGGAGTGGAGAACCTGCACTGAAAGGATGAGCAAAAAGCCAGAGGTACTCAGGACAAATTCCTCCACTGGAACACACATCTCCTCAGAGGAAAAATAATCCTTGAAGAAGACCAGAGGAAAGGAAGGCTTGAACCAGTAGCTGAAGATGCTTTCTGGATTTATATCTCAGCTCAACCTATTCTAAAAGAATCATTCCACAGATGTATTCTTTTTAAACATTTAAAACATTAACGTTGATTTTACATCATCTTGCAATTTCCAGCAAAGTGAACAGGAAGAGTATTTTGCAGCTCAGGGAAGACTGAACATATTTATTTTCAGTTGTTCAGAAAGGTCCTTGCTGTGTTAGAATCTGCTGAGAAACAGAGAAGCCCCAGCACAAAAGTCAAGAAAGGATAAAGAGGAAGAGAAGGGGCACTCTCCTGTGAGACAGGAAAGGAGTACAGACTGAAAAGGGGGAAATTCTGATCTATCTTTTCTTTTGTAGGATACCGAATTAGTAAACAGTAAGTATAGCTTGTCTTCCTGGCGCTAGTTGGAGGCCAAAGATAGAATATTGACCTTCTCCAGGGTTTGCTGGGACAGGGGTAACCTTCAGGGTTGGGCTTGTCAGGGTTGCTGATATCACAGCAGATTGCCTCCATGGCTAAAACAAAGGCTGCCGTGGCATTGCTTTTTACTGCTCATTCAAGCGACCATAAAGAAAAATGATTTTTTTTTCTCTGAAGCAGAAATGCACAGAACTTGTATGAGTGGAAAAAATGTAAGGCTGAATGATGTTATGACTTGTCATAAGAGTAAGTTTATTTTAATTATATGACCAAAATCTTCACCAATGTTTAGCTTTCTACAAAAATATTGAGAAATGCCTTTTACGTAGATGTTGCAGTGTTAGGAGGTTCACAGAGCACTGTGAAAGATGTCCCTGTGGGGGGCAAAGCAAAAATAATCACGAATAATTTTGTTATATGCTCTTTCAACAGGAAACATTATTTTCAAACTTACATTCAACGCACTCAGAACATTGAAGTCAAAGGAATTGTGTTCCTGAACAATCCCATGTGTCATCCACATCCAGCTTAGTCACAGCCAACTCTGAAAGGTGTTTAAACCCTCAGCACCCAAAGCTGGATACCTTCTCCACAGTATTCATTACTTGAGTTACTCTATTCCCCGGACTTCTGCTTGTACCTCCTCAAATAAAGCTAGAATACACTTACATCTTCTCAGTTCCAGATTCAGACCCTACAGGCAACCCTATTATTTTGTTTCAGTTTTATTCGGTTTCTGAGGTGAAATCCTTTCAAGGTGCTACATTCCCCATTCTGAGAGCTTCTTGGTAGGAATCCATCCTTCAGAACTAAAAAAAACTAGCAGAAACTGAAAATGCAGAGGAGCTACACTCTCCACCAAATGCTTGGTAAAAAGAATTTGCCTTCTGCTAAAAGAAAAAAATGTAATGTGCTTTTTATATCAGGTGACTGCAGGAAAAACTTTTAAATGCACAAAAATCAGTTAAGGACCTATCTGCCATAGGGAGTCAGTGGAAATCATGTACCTAACTAACATTTGTATCTTATGAAACTTTCCCCTTGAGTGAATATTCAATTATTCAATTTGCAAGCATAAATGCACAATTTTCATGATCTACTTAGGCCAACATATCGTAATGCACTCTGAAATGGTTGTAAATTATTTATATGGCCATTTTTTTACCCTCAGTACAATATACTTTTTTAATCAGGAAAAATTCCATTCACTTTGCTGCTGCTACTGATTAAAGAAGACTTCTTCAAACTTCACATAGCTGTCCATTAAGTGATGACAAATTGCTAAGTGTGGTCTAAAATGTCTATCATAAATGCTTCTCTTTGACAATATTTTTTTCTCTTCCAGAGTAACAATGTCTGATTACTTTCTGGATTTTCCCTAAGGGTAAGATCTATTTATTTTTTCAGAGAGCTGAAAATAAGTTTGATTTGGTCACTTGCATCTCAACACATTTTACTCTTTTCCATTGTGATATAATTCATCATTAATAAAACTATACTTGCAAAAATTCTTTTGAAAATTATCTCTAGCAACATGAGTCAAGTAGGAGTATGTCCATAATGATGAGAAATGCATCAGCTGAGTAGTTCTTAGTGTATTCCTGTTTTTTTTAAAATATAACATACAAACATTCTCATTCTCCACCATCATGAGGCTTAAAAAAAGTTTATTTTTTCAAAATTGTTTTTCAGAAATATTTCTCCAGAATTCAGAAAGCAGTTCTCCATTTTTTGGCTTACTCAATGACAACCTTCATCACTTCACTGTCAGCTTTTACTGTAGTCAGAGTGGCCAGCATGATCCTTAATAAAGGACAAAAAGAAAAATATTAAAGTGAAGGGGGGATATAATATTGCCTCTTCTCACAGGACCACCCCACTGTAATAGCTTTGCTTCTGTAATAGCTGTACTACTGTGCTACTGTAATATGCTGCTGGACTACCATAGCAGTTCTGATATTCACGCTTCAAGAGAAAGAGTCATAAAACGAAAGACCTAAAAATAACTCTTAAGATGAGGAGCTGATCTTACTCAGGTTATAAAAAGGAGGATGAGATAAGATCTTGCACAACTACTCATATATGTAGAGGAAAAAAAACCCTAAAATGTGTGGTTCTGGCTTCCAGGAAAGAAAGTGAGATTGAAAGACTTTTCAGACTTACATGACATGGGCCAACCAATGAGCAAAAGTTGGACAAATTCCCCCTGAATTAAGATGCAAAGGGGATGATTAATTAATACTGATTTTGGAAAGTGGTGCAGTCACTATAATTGGAAGGTGATGTTAGTTGCCTTCCTAAAGATAGGAATTGATCCGGCTTCTGAGGTCTTGAAGGCTGCATAGGCAGTTACATAAGTAAGCCTAGGTGGCTGTGTTGTTCCTTCTTGCCTTGAATCTTGTGACTCCAAATACTACTCTTTGCCATCTACTTTCAGCCACACATCCCTAGGGAAGAAAGGATCAACAGTCTTGCCTGCACAGTCCCAAAGAATTGGCAGCTCTGCAGTAAATGACTGCTATCAATTCCCAAGATGCCCACCTTCTTCAAGGCTCCTACCAGTTGCTCATTTGGATAAGATGAACACCTGGCCAAATACTTTTTTTTCATTTTTCTACCTTATTCTAAACACCAGACTTTGACTGGAGCTGGACACAGGATAGTGAATGTACTGATGCTCTGAGGTGCACCAGATGGGTCCTGTCAGTTGACTGATGATCAACATTTACTCAAAGTCCAACTGAACATCAAATCTGGGATGGTAAGGAAATCTTTACATGATGAAACATGTTTCCATAGTGGAAGAACTCATGACACTTTTTACAGTTTAAGAAAAAGAGGAACGGATCATTTCTGTTGTAGTAGATTCCCCCTCTGCCCCAGTCTACAGTAGACCCACTGTAGACTGATGCCTCAGTCTTCTCTGTTCTCTCTGTGTGGAAAAAAAGAGTTTAGTTGCCTGAGGATTGAAATATTTAAGTCTAATTAAAGTCATTGTGTTCAGTATAGGAATGTGTGGGTGACATTTACATGCCTTTAATACATGAGAAATAAGTCTAAGCAATTTAACAGTCAGCTCTGGCCTGTGAAGATGACATATTCCATGAAAAGATGAAATCACCACTTCTCTTAATGATTCCCCTCACAAATATAGCTGTATCGAATCCATCCATCAGATACCCTTTGTTACCCCAGAATCATTGGCTTATGAAGGGTCTTCTGTGCCTTTCTTTCCCCCAACTCCTTTCAGTCTCTGCTATGACATGCACAGCCCATCAGTGCAGACGGGCAGCCCACCTCTGCCCACTCTGGTTCCTCTCTCCTTCCCCTTCTGGAGCAGAGGTGTCTGTGGGTCTCTTGACCAGCAGCAGGCAGCTGGGGGCACCGAGCCGCATGCAACCTCCGCAACACCTGGAAGGCAGCACTGGGGACAAGACCCCTATTTCAGCCTCTGGAACTGGGAGCTGGTGCCTCCACCCGCAGCCAAGGGGTCAAGCTCCTTGCTATCACCAACAGAAAGGTGTCACATCTCATTGGGCAGTTCTGCAAAAACAAGGAGAGCTCAGTAGCTAATGGGCTCTAAAAACCTGTCCCCATGGCTCCAAGAGAAGGAGCTCACAGAAGCTGGAAATACATTCTGGAGGCAAATACAACAGAGGAAGGTGCAAACAAACAGAGGAAGACAGTCCTTCTCACACAGGGAAATGAAGTCAGCACCTTTAGCACACCCCTATCAGGAAATTAAACAATTCGTAAAGAGGTCTGCTTTACTACTTCTCCCCAGAGCTAGCATAGTAGTCCAACACCTCAGTCCCCTCTCCTGGTACCTGCTGTACCTGCATGAACCTCCACACACCTCCACCTTGGGCATTGCCTCCCATCACTTTTCCCACAAGAGCAAAATCCCACCACCTGCTTTTGGTCACATCTTCAAAAAATCATTCCAAGCTCTTACTAAAATCCATTTGGAATAGATTTTGTAGGCAGGAAAAAAAAAAAAGATTTTTGAGATAAAAACGCATGTACGATCACATTAGCACCTCAAAACCCAGCTCACTGCCCAGGACTCCTTTGAGCTAGACAGGATGCAAACAGAATAAAATATTGTCGTCACAGAGACTTACAATTCTTTGAGCATTAGCTTAAAAAAGTTAAGAAGTCTGGTAGATGGTGTTTTATATTCACTTTGTGCTGTATAGACAGACCAAAGAAGGTATGAGAAGTGGACAGTCAAGTTGGTTCCTTGATCCTTTGGAAGTCAGTTGATCCTTTTATTGTATCCTGAGACTACCAAATAGATACACCAGTGTTAGTGATGTGATTTAAAATTGTTTTACAATGACAGTTTTAAATTACAAGGCTGATATTATAGTACATCCTGTGGAAGCAAAGTCTATGGAAGTAAAACCCAGCATGTCTAACTGACATGCAAAAATCTGCCTAAATTTTAGGTATCTGAACCTCACAGGGGAAAAGAAAGCTTTCCTTTTAAAGTTAATGGAGAGTGGTAGGTGTCTCTGAAGACACTTAGAAGGAGATGCAGCCCCACTAAGTTAGATATTTATCTTTCTTCATTAACTGCAGAGACTTTATATGAAATGCCAGATGACTCCATCTATTTAGAATACAGTCTACATAGTCTTCTTTGAAGATACGGACCTAATAAAGTATGACCAGCTCTTCTTAAAAAAGGAAATGATAACCATGGTGTCCCACTTTCCCATCTTGTACATACTAACATAGTGATGAGAATGCTTGCTCAGCAGCACAACCTAGATAGTGGACCCTCTTAAATCCAGGGAAGTTTATCTCTGTCTTTCCCAGGAAAATATCCTAACAACCTGCTTCTGGTGTACTAAGTAGGGAAGAAAATTTCCACCCTTTCTTCTGAGGTGAGAAGGTTAGACTACCAAGAGAAAAAGGACAAACATGGGGTTTCTTACATTGGATACTGGCACCCAGGCATTTTTAAGGTGAATTCTATCATGTTGATACACTTTCCCCCCTCTTTTCCTGGAAATAACACAGATATGTCATGTGATTTAGATTACTTGCTTTCTGCGTTGCAAGAAATAAACAAACTGCTGTAATTATGTGGTCTGCCATGCCAAGAAGTTGCCAAAATATATGATTTGGCTAAAACTGAAGACTTTAATGTAACCCCTGAGTTAGCTACTAGTAGAGATAGCTAACTTACCCTTGGGGGACTACTGTTTTCCACTTTGTAGTGATTCGTTATCTTCAAATTTATCAGATGGCTTTCTTCAAGTCTTACCAACTATCTGGAATGTAAGCACATATCTATCATACTGATCTGAGTTTTTTATAAAGCAGTATTTTCCACAGTAACTCAGTAAAGAACAAAATGAAATGGACACCCAGAGCAAAAAGTTATTTTCACAAGGGAGAAAAGTACCACCATTATTTTAAGGTTTTAGGTTTGGAGGTGCTTTCCTCCCTTTCTTCCTTCCTTTCCTTTCCTGAATAAAAGTCAGTTTGCCATAAAAGCCCCTTCTGTATGAGTTTGTGTGGATGGGTTTTACAGGTACTTTTGGAGGTGGGTGGAGAAAGAGTTACCCAAAAACAGCAGGCTGAGGAGAGGAAAAGTACATGCTGAGAGGGAGCGTGTGAACATCTCCTGAGAACTGATAAGCTCCATCAGCTGCTACTCCCCTCGAAGCCACAAAAACTGATAAACTCAGAACAGCAAGAGTTGGCCAAATTTGCAAAAAAGGCCACTAGTATGCTCCAGCCTCAGCACCAGGTTGAATAACTCGGACCACATCTGAGAAAGAGGTTGCTGCTACATGCAAAGACCGCAGAGTCATATGTACCCCTGAGGAACCAAAGCTCCTCGGAAGCCTGAGAGCCAGGAACTGTGGGTGAGTGTGGGAGTCAACAAATAGTTACCTGCTATTAATAATACCAGCTTGATGCTAACATAAGTAACAACTACAGTAATAAAAGGTGTTCTAATAAATATTGGCTGTGATCTGTGGCTCCCCCAACTCGATCCCTTATCCAAGAAAAGGGAATTTGCAAGTTTTCCATTCTATTTTTACATCGAGACTATCTTTTTTTCCCCCCAAATATAGTATTTGTTATCAACCTGCCATTTTTTAAGGTTTCTTAATTGCTATTTTAGGGTTTTAGTTGTTCATAATTATTCTTATCTATTTCTCTTTTACCTCACTGGTAAAATTGTAGATGTGGGGAAGGGAATGCATGTTGTCAAAGCATTAAATACTTTTATTTTGTTTTTCAGTGAAAAGTAATAAAATATTATTTTAAATTCATAAAAAAATGTCTCTGAAGAAGACCCAACACTTTTCAATCAGCTCTTCTAAGAGATATATGAGACACTTCCTTGAACTTACTGTGATATGATAGGAACAAATCAATACAACTGTGTAATAACCACATGTTCTGGGGAGAACAGAGGTAGCAAATGGATTATAAAAGCAACAGTCTTCTTTCCTCTAGGTTCACAGGCACCGTCTACCTATACATAAGCTCAGATTAATCTCTATTAGGAAATGAGTAAATAATGAGTTCACATTAGAAGCTTTTCTGTAAAATTGAGTCTTACTTCAGCAATCCTAAATATAAATCCGCATTGCTTGGTACCAATCTTGTCCTGCTCTATCTATGGTTAAGGCTTGTCTGTATATGGGAATTTAACTACAAGATAAAATAGTCCTTTATATAAATATCTTATGAGTCAGTCCCAACTGTAACTCTGAAGTGGTGAAGTTGTTAAGTAAATGCTGTTAAGAAAATGTAAAAGAAGCTATGACTTCTTCACAAGAAAATGCTTTTATGGCATTTAACATAAGAAAAATGCTTCAAAAAGGCAGTGTTAGACCCTCTGTCATGCTATACAATTGACTATTTGAAAACTAACAGCGTTTAAATAAGACGGAGATATGAGTCAACATGTCTGATATAGCTACCATGATGAATTTACGCCAGCCACACTGGGGCATCCTAAGATACTTTTGTAGATCAAATCTTTCAACCTTTTCATAAGAAGAGGAATGGATCTTCTATGAATATGGAAAATGAAATACCTTGTACATAAATTGTTTGTATCAGCAGATAAATCTTTTATTATCAGTTCATCAAACCTAGTCAATTATTCTATTATTAAAATTTGATAAATTATATAATTTTTAATCAGTTGAATTCATGTTTATAATGATGACTTGTGAAAACTGATTTATAGTTCTCACTATGAATTAAAAAAAAATATATAACAAATTAAAAGTCACACCATGTTTCTAAGGATGTTCTGCTATTTCTTTCTTAGTTGGTGGTACTTCCTGGGAATATAATCTATGTCTTATTTATTTTTGTCACAGAAGAGTTTATTTCTTTAAAGCATCCTCAAAATTAGATTGCCTGTGGAGCAAGCCAATTTTATCAGCAGTTAAAAAAGGCATTTTTTAGCTTTAAAAATATACTCGGTAATGTTTTTTTATGGGCCATATGTTAAAATGTAGCTATGTTCTGAGAAGTGATCATCATGTACAACTGCTTTCATGGGATTCTAATTTTTATTGTTCCTCAATGATTTCAATTCACATCTGTCAATTTACAACCAAATCGTGATTGTCAGTTATGCAAATGTAAGTGCTGGAGGACAGGCTATGTTTCTTATATATTCCTGGCTTGGAACATAATCACCATCAGCAACAAATTTTATTTCAGTTTCACTGAGCTTCTGTAGATGTTCCTGGATACCATCATTGAATTATCTTATAAATTGCCAATAGCCCAAAACTCAGAACAGAGCCTTGTTCCTCTGTAGCTTCACCTCGTCTGCATTGCTAACAACAGTGGAAAGCTTATAAGCATTTACTTTTGATCTCATGGTTTTACATAACTCCGAATTAACACTGAAAACAGATCTGTGGCTGATGAAGGTCCTGGCGTTGCAATAGTCCAGAATTGGATGAAGCTCACACAAACCTCACTGAAGTTGGCAAGACATTGCACGGAGGAAAGGTCTGTCCACACAAATCACACTGTGCAGAGCCTCAGTACCTGAACTGCAAGGAGCACAGTGACCTGGGCCAGGGCTCACTGAACAGGAGAGTAGAAGGGCAAAAAAAAGCATGACCTTGATGTTTATATATTGAGCTGGAAAGGAAGGAAACTGAGAAGCTTAAACTTTCATATTTATTTGGGGGGAAACATGAAGTCCTACTACATTTTCCAGAGAAACTGAAGAATGGATCAAACTTAAAACATCTGCTTCTTTAGAAATGGAAACTGAGCAGAAAGTCAGTGAAACAATGAAAAAGAGGTGTGTGCACAGGCAAGTCCCATGCAAACTGGTCTCTGTTACAGGAGAAGAAATGAGGTGCCTGAGTGTTGACTGTTGTATGCCAGGGTCAGCACAGTGATTTACTCAGACTAACCTACTCAGTGGTATAATTGCCGTTGTACGTGCAAGTTGTGTAGCATATTTTAGCCAACTGGCCACACTCAGGCAAAAAGTAATAGATAAGGAATGAGAAGTGCTGGGAATTAGGAAGTGTGGCTATCCGAATTATGGCTTGGGCCACTGTGGGTCTGTTCTTAAAAAGCACTTACATTCATTTGGAAGCCATGCACTTTATGGCAACAACATGCAATTTCTTAAATGGAAAAAATACCAAAGATAGTTAACTTTCTTTAATGCAGTTTAGATCTGGAGACAAGTACTGCCATCACCATGGCACCAAACAGCTTTCTGTAGAGTACTGCTTATGTTCCCTAAAACATAACCCTGGGGAAATCTGACCTAGGTTGCCAGAAATGTTCAGTCTGAAAGAAATGATTTCCAATGTATTTCTTTGCATATGAAATGCATGTCCCTTTGGTCAGTATCATGCCCTAGTCTAAGGGATGAGAAATGAGAATTCAGTTCTCGTGTTTTTTTCTAGGAGGGAAACTTAGGCCTTGTAAATATGGCTTCTTAAATTTAAAGCACCTGGGCTGTGGCCCAGGAGCTGCTGGGTTCAGCTAGTAGGTAAAGTGGCATTCATTTACTAAGATTACTTAATTTGTAAATGTTTACCAGAGAAAATGGTAGATCCACACAATAGCTGGTGAGTAGTACTGTTTCTCTGATCTGAATCTCTGCTGACGCCAGAGAAAGGACTATTTATCTATGAAGATCCCTCCTGTCTCAGAAGTACGTGGTCATCTCTCATGAAACCCTGAGAAAGAAGCAGGGACAGAAGGTATCACTCTAGAGAAGTCAAACAGCTCTCTTCATACCCGACAGTCCTCTAATGCATATGAGTAGGAGCTTTCCTTCTCTACATACCCAAAAAACTAAAGGGAACACAGAATAACTGCTGGCTGCTGTGGAAAATGGACTATTCACTCTATTTGGTGTGCTAGGGTGTGGATGATGTAGACCCGGGAAGAGACTTTTTAGTGTTTCCTTAGGACACCTCTGATAAACATGAAGAAACTCAGAATAAAAACCATGACCATGGATTCTTTATAGAGATCTGAGGGCCTTAAGGATTTAATGAGGAGTCAGTGAGAATAAAGTTAAGAAGAACCCTAAAGATAAAACCCTAAAAGACCTTATATGTTGTAAATATGACTATAATTGGCCCCAAAGTGGCATCCATACAGGACATGGAAAGACACAGACATCTGAATAGGATCTAAATAACTAGCATGTTGAGCAGAAGGATGCCTGAAGTTGAACTACTGAGTGCAGGGTTGTGAGATGTTAGTCAAGATGGAAATGCTGTATACTCAAATGCATCTTCAGTCTCATCATGCACATATCGGACATAGGTATCTCACCTTTGATCAGCTCAGAATCATGTCCTTAAAGAGTCCTTCAGTCTCTCTTTAAAACTGGGCAGGGCTTGCTGTAACCTTTTAAAACAGTTCCTGCTGCTCTTGCCTTTCTGTATGCTAAAGTAGTGGCCAGAGCAACTACTCAGGATGCAAATATTCTCCTTTCCTCAGGGGTTTCAAATCCCCATTTCCTACCTCCTTGGAAAGTTTCTTACTAGCAGTTATAGGCTATTCTAGGTGGAGGGTATGTGTATGCAGCAGATACCCTCCATTTCATCTGCTGAAGCTGTGAAGAAAGCATTTCAAGATTCATCGGCCAGGAAAAGGGAACATAACTCTCTTTTTTTCTGCTTGGATGGAAGTAGGGGGGAAGTTTGTACTCTGCACTGACTAAATAAAAAGTATTAAGTATCTACGGAGTGGGGACCAAAATTGACGTCTCAGGTCTCTGAAGACAGCGTGCCCAGCCACTGCCATGCACAACTCTTGCTGGCTTGGAAGGGTTTCCCCACAGGGAACTGTAACAGCCCAGAGTCAGCAGCAATGGCACATCCTTGGCATGTGGTGACCAAATCTACCCCAAAGGAGCCCATCAGAGAGAGCCTAGGAGGAAGAAAGCCTGCCTGGTCTTAGGCCTGACCCTGGTGTGACCATACTGGTGCCAGTCAAGGCAAAGCCTGTACAGAAGCAGAAATAGAGGATCCTTGAAAATTTTCCAGTTGAAAGCAATAATTGTAAAGTCCTTAAGCGTCTTAATATCAGGTAGCAACTAAGCAAGGACAGTGAAGAATTGCAACATCAGACTTCAGTGTTTTTCCCAATTTGCCTCATTCTTCTTGAATCTAAGAGAAGAAGCAAAGAACAGACACAGGTGGATATGCATGTAGATGAATAAAGCTGTCTCAGAGTGATATGGCTGCACATTAAGGGTCCCTGAGATCTTAATCCTGCTTCCAGGCATCCTCAGGGGAATCTCTGCAAGCTGCTTATGTGTGTGTAGGGGGAGGAAATGGTCCCCCCCAGCAGCAGAGAATGGAAAAGCAATAAAAAATTAAATTAGTTAAAATTAGTTTAAATAATGAGAAAGAATATAGAGGAGATGATCTCAGAGGCAGGTGCCCTTTTGAGAAAGTAGCTTTATTAGATTTTGATTTAATTTATTAAAGCTAGGTTGACAGTGTCCTTTTTTAATGCTGTGCAGAACATTATCTTCTGCTCTTGTCGATGGTCAATGACAAAAAACAGTGCATCTAGATTTGAGTGTGGCGTGAGGGAGGAACCTCAGGTTTTGTTCTGTTTTTTATCCTCTATCCATATTTTGGCCATATCTGGCAGCTGGTGCCTCCTAAATGGGCTTAACTGCAAAAAAGCCCTAAACCCTTCCAATTTCATGGTACCTGGTGGCAGCTAACTTGGAAATAACACAGTGAGACTTAGTTTTGGTGCCTAAATAGGCATAAAAGTGGTGCCTAAAAACTACATTTTTAGCAGCTATTTCAGTTAGAGATTTTCAGGTGTTTCTGGTTGGCTAATACTGCTCCTGAGCAAATAAATGAAAATTAACTGAATACTGTCCCTGAGCAAATATCTAAAAATAATAATAACAATATGGCTCAAATATCTCTAAATAGGATGATCAGACCATTATTATAAGCCATACCCTGCTTTTATTTATATTTCTAATAATGAATAACAACTCTAGTGACTTGATAGCTCAGATTATCAAGAGTGCAGATGGGAACAAAACTTGGGCTTTGTTCTCCAAAGCCATTCTCATTTAATAAACCTCTCTGTATTTTGTTCTACATTTCCATTACAGGCCACAGAATCATTCAATGTAATAGATATGCAAGATCTAAAATGTGCAGTAGATATATTGTCAGTCTCTCTTGTTATTTATTATTTACAGCATGTTTTTATTCATCTGCTGAACAAAAGTAGATCACTATGTGTTTTAATTTATTAAATACTAGACTGTTACCTCTAGGGCCCATGTTCCAATTACAGTGTAAAGCCTTTAACTGAAATGTGGTTGGTGATCTCTGTGCAAACTCTGTGCAGTACAGGTAGCTATTTGTAATTAACATGACCATGTAGTTGAAGAGTTAGTGAACTGTCCAGATCAGACCTGAAATTAATCATTTGGGTGGGGAAAGAATAAAAAATGTGAACAACTCATAGTGAATCTTTTTCTTTCATAAAAAAATGCAATTTAGAGAGCTATTCTAGAGTATCAGTTTGTCCAGCACAAGTATCAACTAGAAATCAATATGAAGAGAAAGACCTGAAGAAAGATGTCAAACACTTAATTTTCATCCTAAGGAAAGCTCCTCGATTGTAGCTGCTAATTTTTTATTGCTCTAACAAAACAGAATCCATTCCAGCTCCCTGCTTTTCAAAAAATATTGTTAAAAAAGGACTTGAGGCATAATTCTCATTCATATATATGCCTTACTCTTGCAATATACAAGATGTTAGAATGAGTGCAACTGTAAATTACTCCCAGATTAAATGCTTTCTTACATTAGAATGGCAACTAAGGGGGTGGGAGGTGTTACTGTAAATGAGGATACAAAATGCCTTTGGAAAAGCCTTGCTTTCTGTTGCTCTGTGGTCACTTACACTGCTTGTATAGTCACACCTGTGCAGAATGAACATAACTTAATGTTAAATCAGAGTTCTTGCCTTACCCAATCGCTTCCAACTCTTTGTAGAAATGATGACACAAGGAGAGAGGCAAGGGAGGATATGACTTCTGCATGGTTCAAATCTCTACCTTCAACAATGACAGTATTGAGAAAAGAGCTGGAAATACCAAATGTCAGAGGCACCATCACTAATATCAACCAGCAGAACACTATAGCTGAACTTGGATGGGGGAAAATAGAAAAGCAAATATGCTAACTGGAAAAACATGGAATAATGATCACAGGACTGGATAAAAAGCCCTCACACTAGCTGTGCTAAGCTACTGCTTTTGTTCCTCAACAAAGGGGCCATGTCAGAATTTTCAAGCTGGATACTTAAATCAACATTGTCACATAGCAATCTAAATAAATGTCCCAATTTTCAGATTGATGTACTGTTGCAGCTTTTTTTGGCTCCAGAATCTATGAATACTCAGCACCTCTGAAGATCAAGCTGTTTATGTGAGTGGTGATCATAGTAGAAAGTTAGATCAATGTAGCTTAACTTGCATGTGCAGAAACCTGCATATCCACACTTAGGGTATTTTTCATCAGTAGATGTCTGATCTACCAGTTATTTTACTCACTTTACTGCCAGTATCATAATTTTAAATTAACTAAACTATTATTCACTTTCCCTTTATTGCCATATCATACAGATGTAACAAAGGATTGAATTCAGGTTGCAGATTAAGACTTTCAAATGTAATCTCCATTACGGAGAGCTAGTCAATAGGGTTAATGGAATAAAGAACGTTTTACAGCTGACCTGATGCAAAAGTGTCTGATTTAGGGTGAGCTGAAAAACTCTAGACTAGTCTTTTTTAGTGTCCATTGACTGTGCTGAGGAAATCTCCACTGATTATAATGGGAACAGAGACACCTATATCATGTGTAGACACATAAAGGCTGTGTGCAGATACACATAGACACCTACATTTAGGCTGTTTAAACTGGGAACTGAAATCCGCTCACTTTGTCTATCATGAGGCATCAAAATCTGAATTTAGGCTTGAATAGTCACTTTATACATCCATTGTAAAGTAATTGCATTCCAAGTTTAAAAAATCTTGAATCTTATTACAGTTGTCTTCAGCAACACTCATCTGTTAATAAGATCTCAGAACCAGAGCATATGGAAAACTTTCACAGTGCAGCTAAAGCACAAAGAACCACTTCAGAGCTAAAGAATGAACAGTTTTCCTGGTGCAGTCTCTGCCAAGAAAAGATTTTTCCTTTACATAGGCAGGAACACAAAGTGAAGTGGGTCACCTGGGAGGGCAGATTTCCAAATCCCAGTTTTGCTTCAGTCGCACAGTGCAGTTGCCTGTCAAGGTACCCAAGCAAAATCTGAATGAGTTCTCTCTTGGGTAAGCCTTGGTTACTTTCATGGTCAGAAAACAAACAAACAAAATACATAAATATCTTTGTTCTTCTTGGTCACTACTACTGTGGAAATGGTTAGTGATAATTAAATTTGGCACATAAAGAGCTCTCACTGAAAAAAACCCCTCATAGCACTGCCTCTGCTTAATAAGCTTTTGAATTCCCTTTTATCCTTTTTGTTTTTGTCTTATTTACTCAGGCTACTCACAAACTGTTGTTTTATAGCATCTGACATATGCATAGTCTACAACAGAGAAAAAGCTTCAGTCAGTGACCTTAGCATTGTGACCTTGAGCCAAGTCCTCAAAGTATTGATTTCAGCAGAAAATACCTAAATATCTTCAGTGGTTGGCTTTAGCCCCTAACCATAGTCATGGGAAGAGTGGGAAAGAAAAGTAGTGTTAATGGCTTCTTTCAGCATGCAATTCAGTGGATACTTCTTTTACTTTTTTGTCCAAATACTCACAAAAACACCTTCACAGAAATTTCTCATGGTTCGTTAGGGCCACACCAGGAAGGACAATATCAGAGATTGTGCTGGGAGAAAGACAGAAAGATCTCCTTTTTTCCTTACAAGGACAAATTAGCACAGAGCACTCACTACAATCTGTGTGGCTTACTCTCTTGAAAGAGGAACTTCACCAGCTGTCCAATACAGTTCTGCATTTGTAGATGTGCCCTTGGCTGCACAGCTCTCCTACTGATCTTCTATTCCATGAGCAGGAGGGAGACAGTGAACCTCTCTGTGAAGTAGGATTTGACCTTGGTTGACTTTGCAATTTGGGTAGAAGAGAGAGCATTTTAAGTAGGTCCATCAGCCTAAAGAAAGGGAACGATGAATTGTTGAGACACCAAGGGCAGGTGGACACCAATTGTTGGTGGACACCAAGTTAAGCCTGAGGCAGCAATGTGCCCTTGTGGCCAAGAAGGCCAATGGTATCCTGGGGTGCATCAGGAAGAGTGTTGCCAGCAGGCCGAGGGAGGTGATCCTGCCCCTCTACTCAGCCCTGGTGAGGCCACATCTAGAGTACTGCGTCCAGTTCTGGGCTCCCCAGTACAAGAGGGATGTGGTACTGCTGGAGCAAGTCCAGCGAAGGGCTACAAAGATGATTAGGGGACTGGAGCATCTCTCTTACGAGGAAAGGCTGAGAGAGCTGGGCCTGTTTAGCCTGGAGAAGAGAAGGCTGAGAGGAGATCTTATCAACGTGTACAAGTATCTGAAGGGAGGGTGTCGAGAGGATGGGGTCAGACTCTTTTCAGTGGTGCCGAGAGACAGGACGCGAGGCAACGGGCGCAAACTGAAACACAGACAGTTCCATTTTAACATGAGGAAAAACTTCTTCACTGTGAGGGTGCCAGAGCACTGGCACAGGTTGCCCAGAGAGGTTGTGGCGTCTCCTTCTCTGGAGATATTCAAAACCCGCCTGGACACGATCCTGTGCAACGTGCTCTAGGTGACCCTGCTTGAGCAGGGGGGTTGGACTAGATGATCTCCAGAGGTCCCTTCCAACCTCAACCATTCTGTGATTCTGTGATTCTGAGACCAAGAGGGAAAAGGAGAGAAGGCAGTAAGTGGAAAGATCCATATCAGGGAATAACCAGTAGGGTACAGTGAGGCATTGGCTAGAGAGAGATGATAAGAGATATTATCAGAGTAAAAAAAAAAGAGAGGGACTCTTATTTTACTTGGTTCTAAAATTTTTGATTCTGCAAACATCATATGGTTCAAGCATGGGCCTGGGAGCCTACAGCAGCTGCCCAGTAGGCTCCAGTTAGTGAGTAAAGGAAAGGAGAACAGGATCTGCTAATGCCTTCTGTTCCTGATGCTAAAGGGATCGGTCTTTGTCATGACTTGGGAAGAGCAAAGGAAGAATCATTATGTCCTTCCCTCACTTATGTTTAGTATCATGTTTTCTTCTGCTCACTGATATTTCAGCCCTCTGCCTATTCTGCACATTGCTCTTCAGGGCACTTAGACTTCCTCCTGTGCATGATGATCATTGTTTCAGAGAACATATGTGCTGACATGAAAATTCTGCAGATTAAGGAAAAGAGTCATTTGTGTCCAGCAGGTATTGCAACGTTTGCAAATTCCCCTGCTCTGCTTGGATGGATAATGCCTTTCTGCTCTTCTTTGGTGATCGCTCCTAATGTTCACAGTGCTGCATTGTTTACGCATTTCTCTGCTGTTTGTCTAAATAGCCTGACAGCCCACTGCACCACCTTTTGTGCCCACCACTTTAATTGGTGCAGCTGCTGCCTTAGGGTGCTCTGCTAAATGGCGCCAAGGCAAATATAAACAGTCTGCAAACGTGTTCAGGCTTGTCACCACTGTACTTCTCTTTATCTTGTCAGGAGCTGAGTCTTCGCTTTCTGTATCAATTACATTCTCATTTAGATCAACATATATTTTATCCTTCCTTCTTGTATCGTAGCATGAAGTATGAGATATCATGCTTTATTTATGCCTTCATCAGTGGCTGCCGGTTATCTACTGCAAGCATCTTTCAGATATATTGTTACTCCTATTGCTCAGGTCAGTGACAAAACACTACACTATCTTCTTTCTCCAGTAATTTGATTTCTTCACATCTTTCAAATACAATAAATATAAGCTGAGACACAAACATAAAAGCTTTTCAGAAGCTCTGCTGAAGCAGAATTATTTTGTTCCACTTAAGCCACTTGAAGCATTTTGCTGTCCTTCACTGACACAATTTTTAATTTAGCCACAAGAGCTCTAACACAAATGTTTCGCCCTTTAAGAACTATAAAAGTTTCACTAGTTAGTCTTCATAGCAGTTACACATATCTGAAATTAAATCAAGCAACTACAGATGCCAAACCTTTGTATCACCTAAACAACTTAGACTAAGCTATTTTTAAATCTCTCCTGTCCTAAAATCTGCAATATTTGCTTAGAACCAAAGTTAATTGCTCCTTCAATGCCATTGCCCTTAAGTCCTTGAGACAATTCTTGCAGTGCATTTGTTTTGTCTTAACCGTAATGGCCTTCGATATTTTTATATTTCTCAGATTACTACTCTTTGCCCTGTAGTACATGTTCTTGCACTTTATGAAATTCCTATTATTGAAGGTAAAAAAAAGAGGCGCAATCTGCATTTGCAAGCAGTGCTGGGACCAGGTCTGTTTAAAAATGAATGCCTTGTGCTCTAGTACCCACGGCTGTTTTTTTTTTCTATTATAACAATGATCTCACACTTGCTACAAATTATGGTCTTCGCAATGACTATAGAGCAAAACAAAGCAGTATTAGCCTAGTAATTTAATAAGGGATGTCGTCTAGTCCCATGTCATAACCAGACTGTTTTACAGCTGTTTGTATGTTGCAGAGTGGCCAGGGCTCTGCTCTCCAAAGTTTCGGTTAGCTGAGCCAGGCTTTGTGCTGAAGCCCGTCTGGAGTCTGTACCTGGGCAGTTCCCACAGGCACAGCCAGGAGACAGCTGCAGGCACAGAAGTTCAATCTGTGAATCCCTCACCTGTCACTAGTCCCTGGCCCCTGCTAAGTGGCTTAAAGGCAGTTGCTGCCATCTGATTGCCACAGGTTAGGTAGAAGTAAATCAGGCTGTAGGTACCTGCTTGGGCACGTTTGTCACAAGTCCGATGTGGGGAATTTTAATAGGCTTCCTGAAGACAAATCCTACATGGGAGCCTACAGAGATTCCTCCTGCATCCTATGTCTTCCCATTTGCCGGACTCTCTGCTCTGCTGGACCGTGTGTTTAGTCTCTCACTTGGAAAAAGTGGAGGATGTACATACCCCAAAGGATTGATACACGGTTACGTTCATTGGACTTCATATGTGTCAGGGGAGATATTCACACAGTTAAGACACTCAGGAGAATTTCTGTGCTTCTATGAACATCTCTCATCATGCTTTTTACAGATTGGTGAATGAATTCAACGTTGTCTAGCACAGGACAATATCTGAGGTGTCCCAGCCTGGCTGTTTCTTCCAAGTTAGCTTTTTTTATTCTTTCCTGCAAAGGTAGACTTAGTCCAGGAACAGTCTTTGTGTTTTACAGAGCCCAGCATCGTGAGGTCTTGATCCATGACTCAAGCTCTATGGCTTTACTACAGTAATAATAACAAATTGTTCAGCAAAGTGATCTTGGCACCTTTCTGCAAAGCATTTCACTGTGCTTCCAGTCCAAAAACAGAGTAACAGATCAAGGTTTCCGAGTGTCAGACCATTTATATAACACTCAGTCCACATCATCCTCGCATCCCTCCCACCACCTGGTTACTCTCGCATGAAAACTTACTATGCTGCATGGATACAACCAGATTCCTCCCACAGTTGCTCCTCCCAAACATCAGGACCTATTTAGACCCCTACTGAGCAGGCAGCTCAAGGGTCTGTTTCCTCCCATTTGACTAGGTCCTTCTTTCTCACACATTGCAATGCTGCTATGGAATAGCAGGCTGCAAATAGGACACAGATTATGGGGGTCTCCACTCATGCACATGAAAATATCCACTTGCTTTAGTAATCTAAAATAATCCCAGGGCCTCCATACATGCACCAGTACAGGGCACCAGTGCGCCACTAGTTTAGGGCACTATTCATTTTAGTTGCCCCAGGAGCTTCCTGCAGCTCTTTCATCTCCTAGAACAACAGGGAAATCCTGATATTCTACCTCTTTTTGAATGTACATAATTGGGGATTTGGCGAGCATCTGCTTTTGGGGAGTTTATAGAGTACTATTTCTTGCCTAGTCCACCTTCACTCTCAGAGCTATTCAGGGCTCATGCCTATTTCCCATTCCTTCCCTTCCTTTCTCAGATGAGAAATGTGACCCTTACAGTCCTACAGAAACTGGCACTGGACTAGAACAGGTGGATCAGCATGTTCTGATCTGCAAGATCATTGCATGTTCAAACTCACCCCTTTCATCTTCTCTGGATGTGTGCCCGTATGCCGAATCACTGGAGAATGACAAGTCCTTTCTCTTCCCTTTCCTACTAGGAGCAAGATGAAACTTCCAAAAAGGCTGGATACCTTTATCTCCATTGCTCTTGATACATGGGCACTTCTTTCTGATGTTCCTTCCATGAAATAGTCCAAAAATCTACCAGTAAGTATGATGAAGAATTGAGCCTAATCTACTGGTCCAGACACTACTCCCAGCATAGAAAAGGAAGAGAAGAGGATTTCAGAACTAGCTGCCTCTTAGAGTGGCAACAGCCTACAGCTGTAAACATGCAGTTTGTGGATACAGCCTGTGGATAAGACACCTAAACTTAATAATCTGCATGTAACTGTCAATCTGTGGGCTGTGTATCTCTCTGTAATCAATGGAGATGTAGAGGGTCTGTTCAGTTGCCCAGGCATCTGTCATTTGAGATGCTCTAGGATATATTGCATGGCTTCCACCTGTAGCTCCAGACGGACTTGAGTCTCCCATAGGTTTAGTACCATAGCTGCCATGCCTCATGCAGCAAAATATCCTAGGAAGTCTCAAATGGCTTTAGACATCTCAGTTTCAGCAGCCAAGTCAAGTTCAAGATCTCCATGGAGCATAAACATCTAGCTCACAGGTAGACATCTAAATGTAGGGGTCTTATTCTGCAAGCCAAAGCTCATTCTTAATCATTAAATGATAGCTACAGACTTTTCACTTTCTATACTATATGGGAATTACACAGACTTTATATTTTAGAAGACACAGGAGTTCATAGTTATGTGTAAACAGCTAATCTTGTTTAACTTACTATTGTAACTACTGTATACAGAAACTTCAAGTTGAGGGGGATATTCTGTCATCAGTCTTACTGACTAATATACAAGCTGCCTATACAGTAGGTGTGCTTTGACATCTTGGGAAAACTGTCTATTTTCAAAGGACTTCCAGAACAAGGTTTTACTAAATTTTTCTTGCATAAAATGGAGTCCTCTGTCACCACCACACCATGAAGATGGGTTACCTGGTATTTGGGTCTCCTCCACCACCATCACTCTGGCCTCCCAGATGGAGTCTCTAGGTAGGGACTTCTTTTCTCTGATCCAGAAGACAAGGACTCTTGGTGGTATGCTGTATAATTTACTGTAAGAAAGGGGCTTCTCTCTTGAAACCTGCGATCAGAAGTCTTCTTGGTACTGACTGCACAACCACAATACTTCACTGGTGCTTTCTTTCCTTCCCCCAAATGGGAACCTGAAATTCTTGTGGAAGGAACTGACCAAATATCACCTGTTGATTCTTCATTTCTCTTGACTTGAAAGAACTATGTAGATGACATTTTCTTCTCATCTTTGTAACAGGCGTCCCCATCTTTAATGTGTTTATCTCCTTCCAAGTAAATTCTTCTTATTCCATGGTCCAAAAAGAGATGGGAACACTTGAGGGGATATTCTCTTCTTTTTATGGAGGTCTTTTTTTGATTTGATCATTTGCACACTGTACGCAATAAAGTATGAAATTTATTTTTGCTCATGAATCTTCCCACTGTGATAAAATGCTTACATCTAGTTCAGTGTCAGTTAATGATAGACCATTTATAAATTAATTAAAGTGTTGAAAAGGATAATTTATACTTAGGCTAACTAGGTCTAAGTATATATTTTAAACTTTTTAAGGCTGTTATACATATTTCACCAGAGAAGAAAAGACTTGCTCTGTTTATTAACATTAGGTCAACTCTCCTTTCCAAAGGCTAATCTTTCCATGACTTTGAGTTTGCATAAAGAGATATTCTGAACAAATTCTTGCCCTTGCTCAGGTATTCCCCTGCAGTCTTGCCTTGTTTTGGGGACCTGCTTAAAGCATATTACCAGATAGGCTCAAATAGGCATGGCTCAAAGCATATTACCAGGTTTGTAAGGTCAATGTTAGTCTCAATAGAGATATGGAGTTTCTGCTTCTGCTTTAACTCCAGTAAACCTTAAATCACATACTACCATCACAATCATCCCCTTTGGTTCTGTAGCCACAATCCCTGACCTCTGAATGATGATCAGATGTTAAGAAGTTTTACTTTCATTTAAAAAGTAGGGAGCTACATGCTAGCCCAAGGGAGGTATATAAACCAATTACTCGGGTGGAAAGCTTGTCAATGACTTTTTGTTTTGTACAGAACACAGATTGTTCCCAACTGTATAATGTTGGCTCTTTCAGTCAAGGAAAGATAGACAGAGATCTCTGATATTTTGGGAAGACTCTAGATCAATTTTATGTTTGTAGGGAGCAGTGACATATGAGCAAACATGAATAGCACTAGGGCTGCTGCGAACTCCCAGCCAGCTGGCTGCAGGTGGCTGAGCCAGCTCTTCCTCCAAACAGTCTGTGCAACTTCTGGACACCAGGAAGGACAGTTTAGTAGCTCAACAGGCAGCAGAGCCAAGGGGACAAGAAAAGGGACCAAGCCACTCCTCAACACTGATTTCTTCTGTGACCTTTGACTCACTTCTAACCTTTCTTAAATTTTATCACTCAAGTTTTGTCTGTTTTTCTTTTTCCAAGCTTGGTTACCTAGAGGTAGACACCTACCCCATATACATAATATACTGCAAACTCCATAAACCACTTCTCACGATATAGCCCTTCATTTCTGTGCATTGTTCTTCATCTTCAGAAAATAAGATGACAATATTTAAATATCATGTAGACAGATCTGGCAGCCAAGCTGTTAATCTGTATGTATAAATACAAAATCCTACTGGAATCAACACAAAACTACTGGGAAATTTTCAGTTTCCAGCACTTCTATTAGTGTGCTGGCTAAATATTAGCTGCAAGAGTTTCCCAGATGTTGGTTATCAGACAGATATCTTCACAGGGAAGGAAGAGGCCACCCCCACCCTGCATTTTTCATGCTCTAGCCTTACACTTCTTGGAGCAGTGGCAGCTTCTGTGTCTTCAGGAGAAAACACCAACCTCTGACTGTGTCTGAATGAACATAAATGTGAACAGAAACGTCACAGGTGAAAATCATATTGAGGTACTTCACATTTTTAATCTGTTACTGGGAAAAGTCAATGGGGAAAGACTGGAATTTTGTCCAGAGAGGTAAAGGTGATCAAGGAGGTGGATGTAGAAGACTTTGGCAATGGGAAGCAGAACAGGAGAGGAGAGAAAGCTATTCCCTATCCCACTTCTATTACCTCAGTTTTCCCCTTTCACCTTCTTTTCAGCTACTCCTTCCTACCTCATCATCTTTTCTCTCATTTATTCATGCTCTCTGTCCCATCACTTCCAACCCCTTCCAGTATCTGCACAGTCCAGCAGAACATCAAAAGGGGAGAGGAGGAACGTGGGCTTCAGCCTCCAGCTCTGCCATGGCCACCAGACACCGGTGCAAGTGCATGGCTCCGCAGCTGGCTCTGTGCCACTGAGCCTCGATGGTGCAGCCCTCCCACAGAGGCTGTGCGGTGGCCGGCCAGGGAGGACAGGGGAGAGGGCAGCGCTCCCTGCGTGGGACTGTGCAGAGCAGAGCCTGGCAGAGCTCAGGAACTGCCCTGTCTGCCCGCGGACGCCCCAACCCAGCTGAGCAGCAGAGGCTTAGCGAGGCTGTTCTGGCGTGGCCTTGGCGGGTATTTGCAGCGCGTGGGAAGCCCAGTCATGGTGAACCCCAGCGCACTATGTACTGTCCTAGCATAAAGTAGCGTCTGCCCCTCTTGGGGGCATACCAGGACCCCACCGAAACACTTTTTGGGTATGAAGGCAGCAGGGACAGCGCCCGGGAACACGCACGTTTAGGTCGATTTATGCGGCCCCGTTGGCCCCGGCAACCCCTCGTCTCCTTCGCGCCCGCGGTAGGAGCACGCCGGACACAAGTGGGCCGCGGGGGCGGGGAGGCTCCCGGCGGGACCCGCAGGGGGACCCCTGGCGGGGGAAGGAGGGCAGCTCCGAGCAGGCCGCGGGGCAGCGGCGGGGCGCGGGCGGCCGGCACGGGGACGGCGGCGAGGGCAGGCGTGGGGGAGCTCCGCGCCGCTCCGCGCCGGGCCGCACGTGGCTACGTGACGGCGGGCCGGGCCGGCGGGGCAGCGCGCGGCTCCTCCTCCCCCGGCGCCCGCCGGCGACTGGGCGCCGAGGCTGCGGCGGGCGGTGCGGTGCGGTGCGGTGCGGCGCGGCGCGGCGCGCGGGGGGCGGGGGGGCGGCTGCCTCCGGCGCGGCGCGGCGGAGCGCGGCGGAGCGGGGCGCAGCGGCAGCCGGGGCCGGGAGGCGAGCGGCCCGCGCGGGCGAGGGCGGGCGGCGCCGCGGGGCGGCGGGGACTGCAGGGCAGCGGCGGGGGCTGCGGGCGGGGTCCGCGCCCGCGGCCGGCAGCGGTCTCTCCGCCTCAGCCACGCTTCGCTGGGGTGCTGGTGGTGCGCTCTCCCGCCTCGGCGCTGCACAATGGCAGTCGTGCAGTAGGATGGATCCTGCCGTGGCTTTTGTTCTGCAGATCCACCCATCCTCCTAGCAGTCAAGTACCAGGCTATGGTTCTCTCTTCGGGGATCGTCGGTGTTTTGCCGGTGTCTCTGATGAGGTTTTGGCCTCGGCTGGGATTTCACTACCGTACTTTTCGTTTAGCTTCATGCTGAAAAAGGGATTTTTCTTCCTCTCTCCACGCTTTTGGTTATAATCCAGTGTTGATCTAGGGGGAATAACCATTCAGCCTGGCTGAAAAAAGCATCCATTGAAAAGTCTCAAAGAAATATACCACGTGAGGAAAAAAACTGGGAGAAGATCGGAATATAATCATTTTTTCTATGATAAAACTGGTGCCCCTCTTCAGGAGAACTGGTCTCAATTTATTATTATGCAACCACAAGGATCTCTTCTTTCTCAGGGTGTATAAGCTGCTGGATTGCTTTTCGCCCAAATCAATGTGGTTTCTTTGGAACATTTTCAGCAAAGGATCGCATATGCTGCAGTGTCTTTGTGGCAAGAGTCTTAAGAAAAACAAGAACCAAACTGGTAAGCAATCCATTGCATTGCGTTGTTTTTCTTTTATGCTACCCTGTCTGTTGCTCGCCGAGGTAGATCTGCAATTCTGCTCTGGGGAGAAGGGGGAAATATAACGAGGCCAGCACGGACATGCATGTGCTTACGTGTATGAATAAGCAAGGAGCAGTTTGGATTAGCTTTGGCCACTGTCACCACAGGAAAAAAAAAATTAAAGGCGACCCCAGCCCAGTCTGCATCTCCTAGTTTCTATGTGCTATTTCCAAGGAGAAAACTTTTATATCGCTACCCTTTTGAAGGAGAAGCCGGTAGGGCTGTGCTCAGCCCACCCTCTCCCGTCCCTGATCCGACCCCTCCATGCACACCCCCAGAGGGGCAGGCAGTTTGGGGAAGAGAAGCCCGGGTCTCCCGTGCTCGTGTGAGCCGGCCTTGCCTGCGGTGGATGAGTGTGCTGGGGCTCCGGTCCTGCACAGCACTTTCTGATTAGCTTGCAAAATATATGCCCCCTCCCCCCCAACACACACACACCTCGCTCGGCTTTCTGAAGTCAAGCCCGGCACCCCCCGGCCCGGGGCTCCCCATTAGCACTCACGCCCCCATGACTCTAGGTCGGGAGGGTGGAGGGCGCTAAGGAAAGGGGATGGACACCTTCCTGGGGCTTGTGCCTAGACGGCAACTAAACTAGGTATGGCCAAGCAGCAGCACCGGCTGGGCGGCTGCGTGTCCCCCGCCTCTCCCTGCCGGGATGACCCGTCCGTGCACACGCGGGTGTCTGTGTGAGCGTCTCCATGTCTGCCTTACAACGAGGATCATGCGCTTCGGTTCAGCCCGGCTCCAACGGGGAAACTTGCAGTACATTACATAAGAAATGCAAATGTAGGTGCTCTGGGCCGCCCGATCCCCGGGGGTCGCGCCGCTGCTGCTGCGTCCCTCTCGCTCCGGGCGGCCGGCCGGCGAGGTGGGAGAGAGGCGATGCTCCCCGGGCGTGCGAGCCGGGAGCTTTTCAGGGAAATACCGGCCCTCCCCGCCCCCTCACACCGGGCTTTGGTCGTCGTCGTGTCCCCCCCGCCGCCGGCCGGCAGGTTGTCCGCAAGCACTTGCGTGCTTGGGGAGGCGAGAGCTGCCGGAGCCCGGGCTGTGTGGGGAGGGATGCTCTGCCTGTGTGTGTGTGTGTGTGCGCGCCGGCTGCCCTGCAGTGGCAGCTCCCGAGCAGGAGGCTCCTGACGCTGGCACTGCAGTGTAGTAGATCATAGGCTCTCGTTGCCTCTCTGACACCCCAACATCAACAAGCAGCAGCCTTGGCCGCCCGCGCCCTACTTCGGCCCGGGCAGCCGGCTGCTGCTTCGCCCAGCTCGGGGCCGGTGCAAAGAGTGAAGGTGGACACCTCGGCAGATTTTTTTTTCCTCCTTCTCCCCCCCACCCCCCCGCAAGCTCCCCCCGCTTCCATTTGCCAGCTCGGCTCGCTCCTTCCCCCCCATCGCTGCCGCTGCAGCAAAGAGCAGCCACTTCTCAGCATACCAAAGAGGCCGAAATGCCTCCGCGGGAGGCTGGGCAGCGGCCGCGGCGCTCAGCCTCCGCCAAAGTGCCCCTTTGCGCTGCAGCCAGGCAGCCTTGCCGGGGGGCAGCTCCCAAACCGTGGGTCACCCACCACCTCGGGGTGGCCCGCTCCCCCTGCTCGGGCAGTGCACCGGGCCGCCACCGCGGAGCGGGGGGGTGCCCTGCCCGCCCGCCGCTGCCATCTGCCGGCCCCCCCCTGCGGGACGGTGGGCACCAGCGCCGCGCTGCCCCCGAGCAGTGGGGCAGCTGGTGCCGACGGCTGGTTTCTAGACCTTTCAGTTCGCATCCCGAGCCACAGAGCAGCACCGCCAGCCCGAAACGCGGGGATTTCGGAGGGGTGGCCCCGGGGGATCCCTGAGGCCCGCAGCGCGCCCCCCCCCCCGCAGGGAGCTCGCCCCCTCCGCAAGGGAGGAGCGGGCCAGCACCGCCCGCCGCCGTGCCTGCGGCGGGGCCGTCGGGGCTGGCGGCCGGGCCCCCCTCGGCCGCCGCGCCGAGGGGTCGCGCGTGGGAGGCCCGCGGGTGGGGGCGGCTGGCGGCTCCGGGGGCCGCTGCCCGGGAGCCCCCGGCCGCCCAGGGGCAGCCGGCGAGGGGGCAGAGGCCTGGGTGCCCCGGGCACGAGGGTGGTGGGGCACAGCTCGCCCTCTCTCTGCTCTCATCCGACGGGAATGCGGCAAAGGGGAGAGGAAGCAAGACCAGACCACATGCCTCATGCTAAAATCCCTTTCCAGAGTAGCATTTAAGCAATGATTAGCTATTTGGAAAGGCTAATAAGCACTAATCTGCTTGACTGGATTAGCTGATATTTAGATAACAGGAGCTGTTGCTCGGGGACAAAAGATCTCTTTCTTGCTCCTATTTCCCCCTCCCACGACACAGCAGCGGGCCGGGGTAGTGTCGCCCTCCCTCGTGGCCGTCCCGGGGCCGTGGCCGCGGTCTGCTCCCCACCTTTGCGAGAGCAGCCCCGGCCTGGCCCTGGCACCCCGCACCGCCGCTGCCCTGATTTCCCGGCAAAACTTCTGGAGAGCAGGTGGGTCTTTTGCTTTCAAAAGGCGCCAGACGAACAAGCAGCTGCTGCTGCTGACACCGTGCAGAGAATCAAGCAGGTTAGGCAGCTAGCAGTGGCGTTTATTTCAATTTAGCTAGTTATTCTTGGCCTGATGCACTTTTTTTTGTCCCTTTCAATACTTGGTCTTTGTCCAGAAATGGGACTGGGTGGCTCGTTTCCAGGTAGTCTCTGCTTTGCGTTTCCTCTCTGCCGCTGGCCGCAGCCCTCTCGCCTGTGCTCACCTCCTCCCAGGGCTCCCCTGCCATCGCTGGGGGCTGCAGGTGGCCTGGCAGGACTACAGGCACGAAGCAGGGCCAGAGCAAGGGGGGAGCAGGGCAAGGAAGGACAGGGAGTCCAGGGGGAGCTGTACAAATCACTGGCAGTGTTGCGTCAGGAAGCTTTAGTTTATCCGTCATAGAAATGCAGCTGGCTGAAAAACCTTTCTGTTTCAAATTTGGGATCCTGGAAAGCACTGTTGTTGATTGCTAAAATTATTTACCTGCTTTACATTTCTTCATAAGGGGAAAAACTCTGCAGATCAGTAAGTGTGGTTTTGCTTGCCCTGATTGGATTTTTTTTTGAATTTTCCTGAGTTTAATAATGCAAGAAGTAACAGTGCTCCCCATATCTTCAGCTCCCTCTCCAGCATGAAAACATTTACAGGGTGTTAGGTTCCTTGGGCTTCGCTTGCTGTGTGTAATCATTTCCACTTAACTCTGCCGTTCTGGCTAGGCATACATGTGGAAAGGATTTCACAAAGTGTGAGACAAAGGAGTCTCACAAAGAGTTAAAAATTACTTGAGCCCATAAGGCCTGAACCAGGGCCTGAAACGGTAAGATGCCATCCTGGTGGCTTCCTGTGGAGGGAAATTGTGTATGTTTAGTTAGGGAAGGGCTAAGTCACAGGGACAAATTTGGCCTTGAGGGGAAATGGGGAAGGAGAGTACCTCTGGGTATATTTTGAAGCAAGTACAGGAAGTGACTAAAATTTTTACCAAATGACAGCTGTTAGGTTGCGCATGGGAGATGAGTTAGTTGGCCGGAGTGCTAGATGCCCCCGTGGCTGGAACTGCTATCGCATTTCCCTCTTGGTGGCAGCCCAGCAGACAGCAGATGTATTGCATTTCCCTCTCCGTTTACCTCCAAGGAGAGGCATCTCTCCAGCTTAGTCAGGGATGTTGACAGGAGTGTAGATGGAAATTGGCATTATTATAAATATGTTGCTGATAGAGGAATTTAGTTTCTGTTAGTATCAATCCCGTATCAATCTCAAGCACAACATCTATTTAAAAAGAAGAACATCTGAAATGAGGACTGTGTCTAAACTGGGCTCACTGTATAATCCCTTGTTAAACTCCTTCTTCATGAAATAGTCGGCTCTTTAATGGTTGCTTATCATTCAGAACAAGTTTCTAAGCATAGCCATGTGAGAATGGATCTGTTTAAAACAGAGCCTTTGGTCCTGTTGTAAAATACATATTGTGTAGCATTATTTGAATTCTAAGCAAGTTGGGGCCACCCGCTGCATTCCTTGCTCCTGGAAAACAAACCTCCCACCAAAAGACAAAAGATGTTTTGCCTAAGTAACAGCTGCAGGACTGGGTCCTTGAAGTTTCTTTCATGTAGGTCTGAAAAGCAGCTCCAACTGCTTAAATACCGTAGACTCCTACACTGTTATTAGAGGCACCGTGTGTTTCTGTCTGACATCACTCAAATGTAAAATGGCCTATTTACATGTATCTCACCTACTGAAGTTTTGTCCTCAATGGAATACATTTCCTGAATTTATACAAATTTAATTATTCTTGATCAAATTAAATTGCATATTCTACTTGTTAAGGGGTGAAATTTATGCCTGCGCATGAATCTCCCTACTGTGATAAAATGCTTACACCTAGTTCAATGTCAGCTAATGATAGGCCATTTATAAATGAATTCAAATATACAAAGGACATCTTAGGCTGAGGGAAAATATGCAAAGTGTATTTATAGATATCATTGGTTTAAATATTTATGTTTATGCAGTTTTAATTTGAGGGTGATATTTATTCTACTTACCTACTTAGGTTATGTTAAGTATATCAATTTTGAGCTAAACTTCCATTGACTTGAAATCCCAGTAAGGAGTCAGAGGTTCAGAATTTGGCCCTTTGCAGAGATTTTCTATCCAGTAAGTGTCTGTCAAAATATAATCTGGAAAAGGGGGAGCTGTTTGAAACTGGAAATGAGTTTTTCAGAAGGCCTTCATAAACTTGAAAAAATATAAAGCAGTGCATTCCACCAACCCTGTGGTGGTATTTTGTAGTTTGTGGTGTTGCTATTAAGGTTTTTCTATAATTGCTCTATTGAGTTTTTTGTATAATTACTCAACATGTAGAATGAAATGCTGCAAGTCTAGAATGTGGTTGGGTAAATGAAGTGGCTATGTGCAAATTAAACTATGCTGAGTATCTACAGACATTAGTCAAATGTGCCTGTGAGCACAGGCTCCTGCTGGAGCAGGGTTCATACAGTCAAGGATGATCTTGTTACTTTGGGAGCAGTGTTTTGTTTCTCTACCTAATTCTGTTTAAGATCCCCTTTGGGATTTTGGACAAGCTATTACTTCCCCATGCCTCGCTCTCCTACACGTTAAAAACTGAAGACAATGTGTGAGCATTGCACAAGTGTGCTGTTGATTGTTTCATCTGCTTTTTGCATTTCAGTGAATGATAGCTTTTCAAAGACAACTTACTAGATTACTAAATATCTTACTGAGAAACAAAATGTTGACTGATTTAAAAATTTTGAAACCTGAGTTGTCCAAAAAAAAAAAATTTGTTGTGGTGTAGCACAAGGCTTGAACAATTAATGTACCTGAAAGCTCCTTGCTGCTGTACATAGGGATTGTATTCAGTAGTAAAGCACTGTACCTGGAAATAAACTTTGCAGGACTGGGCCCATGTTTAGTTCAGAAAGCTCCTGCTTCTTGCACAGAGTATGTTTCAACTGTCAGAACAAATGAAGTGAGTGGGAAGAAAATATTTTAATCTGAGACCATGTGATGAAGTGCTCAAAGGAGTATATTCATCTTCAGACTGGATACTAAAAAAATTATTTATCGTGTCTCAGAGTGGATCCTGAGAGGTTCTAAGCCACTCAGAAGTGCTGAAAATTATAATTGCAAAGGGAACTGATGGTGTTTGGCACCATGATGGATTGAACCTACAGTGAACAAAATATATGTAAGCAACATTCTTTTTAAGTTACACTGCACCAAAGGTAAATAGTATATGAATAACAAACAAAACTGTTTTCTGAATCAGGAACATGCTGTCTTTGAAGAAGATCTTTTTGAGGGCAAAACCTCCAAAAACATTAAGTGAACGGCTTTTAATGGATAAATGGAATGCTTTTCTTTGTATGTCTGAAGCATACCCTATTAAAAGCACTCATATTGAATAGTAGTAATGGAAGTAAGTTGTTGCTGATGAGACTGCATTGAGAAGTCAGAAGAATATCTTCTGTGGTAAAATTCAATGCACTAGTTTCAGTTACATATTGTGTTGAACATAAGCAATATTTTAATAGTTTGAGTGTTCATATTGGATAGTGATGTAGGGTAAATGACAGTAAATGATACCCTGTTGATAACAGAAGTTGATGGTGTAATTTTAATGTCCGTATTTTGCGTTTTGACTCTGACACCTGCTTATTTTACTTTTAACTAGAAACAGTATGAGGAGTTGCACTGAACAATTTTTATGTTTGCATACAGAAGGTAATATCTTGGAAATTATTTGGCTTAATCATTTTTTGGCACTAAAATTAAACAGATTCCATTTGACAGTAGAATATGAAGGTTAAACATTTTGATCCTGTTGGAATTGTTTTTGCTTTTGCTATCAGACAATGGTAGAAATAAGCCATAATCCTCTGTGAAAACTTTGTTTTAAGGAGACTCCAGAAAGGGCTGTATTTCAATTAACTGATATGGGGATAAACTTTGCTGTTCTCTGAAGATGCATCATGTCATCCCTGTTTTTTCATGCACCTTTATCATTTGAAAAGATCAGAACATAGTAATGATACAGAATGCGCAGGACCCATGCCTTAGCTCTTGAACAGATCCTGCCTCCAACACTGGGCAGTAGATGGCATAAGAAAAATATAGGAAATGGGCAAATGCAGTTTTTTTCCTTCCCCTTATCTATCTTCTCAGTTTTCTGCAATCACTGGAATGTTTTAAATAGAAGCTTTTATTCAGACCACTACACTTAGTAGCCTCTGAAGGAGATATATGCCTTCAGCTTGTCATGTACGATTTCTATTTTCAGCATCTAGAACTTCATGTGACAGTGAGTTCCACAGTTGAGCTGTGCGCTGTGCAGAAAAGGTGTGTGGAGGGCTTAGTGTTTGGCTGGGTACTCCTTTGTTCTTGTTCTTGTGTTGTGAGAAATAGAGGCTAATTCTGTCTGCTGGTCCTTCTCCTTATTTGTGATTACTGATTACGGGGAATTTCTTATCTATTAGAAAGTGAGGAGTATTTCCTACATTGTGTCTTCTCCATCCTTGAACTGTCAAAAAAATACATGGTATTTCTACCATCTGTGATCCTGTGCAGTTTAACTTGCCTTTGCTGGGGATGTAGGATGTGTCAGACTTTGGAGGACAAAGATGAAGGAGCAGCTGTCCCCCTTTGCACTGGGATCTGCCTCTGTGGGCACATGGGAGTCAGAGGAGGGTTTTGGTTGTGTGTGGGGTGTGTGTGGGGTGTTACCACAGTTTCGCCATAGCTCAGAAGCTCACAGAGCTGTTGCGCCGTAAGGAGGAGCGAGTCCCACGTTGACAGGTTGTCTCTGCTTTCATCCAGCTGAAGGGAGTTCATTCCTATGGATTTTCTGGGCCTATGGGATAAGGAAGTATCTCCTGCAAAGGGCATGTTATCACAAAGTCCTTTTTCTTGAGGGAAGAGGGGGGATATTGCTCCCTTGAGCAAGCTTTTGAAGAACTGAGCTCTACTGTCACCTGAAAACTAGGATTTTGTGCCACTGTGGAATGGTTTAAACAGGAGAGAGAGCTTGCATATAATCGCAAAGGCTTCTGTTTACATATAAATCTCTTGGTTCTCAGCAATGCTAGCAAAGGAAATACAGAAGAATTTCATTGTCTTTTAATAAGCTTTTGAGCCGAAAATGTTAATTTAAAGAAAACAAGTTTGCCAGACTTGTTACTCTTTCAGTAAATGTATTTCTAAGCATGTCCTGCTATCTTTAAACATTATGTCCAGATTAAGGGTTTCCAGTTCACGCATTTCATTAGAGAAGTGCATTATGGAGGATTGTCATTGCCCAATAGTTTCCACGTGTATCACTCGTTGCTAGTATAAGTAAATTTACTGACACTGAATAAAATGAACAGGAACTAACAGTGCAAAACTTAGTAGAAAGTCTGGTAAAAGATGTGGAAAACCCAGAGACTAGGGAAACGCTTAAAAAAAATCAGTGATATCATTAGGACAGAAGCATCCTATAAAATAGTGTCCTATGAGGAATATCTTAATAAGGGTTAAATTAATAGTACTGCATATTAACATGTATTGCTTGTGGTATGAAAAAATACCTCAGAGTTTTGATATTCCTGCAACTAGAAATTGCAACTCAGGCTGCTAGTAGTCCTTGAGAAACAGAACCTAAAGGTGATTTAGGCAGATTATCCCATTAAGGGATCGACACAAAATCTCAGATGTGAATGAATTTGAGATTATTTAAAATCCCAGTGTGATTTTGTCACTTGGACTCTTTCAGCTTTTAATAAAATCCATGTTTTTAAATGCCTTTCACAGGTGGATTAGAATTTGGAGAACTTTGTGACCCCTACCTGAATAAACCTTTTTTTTGCCTTTTTTTTTCGTCCCCAAGTGAAGGAGACTCTCTGCCACAAAAGTAGAGTTACACAGACTTTCAGTACCAAAATTCGCTAGTTTCCCAGCTTTATTCAGACCTGTTTTATTTCCACGTACATGACCTTGACCCATCCCAGATGTTGTAGCCTCCATGCTTTCTCTCACATCTCTTTTAGTTCTTTCACTTGCTGCTAGTGCAGGCATCTTGCTTTTTTACTTTGGGTTATAATGTGTGAGGAAAATTAAGCCTTAATTGTATTTCTTTCACATATTTTTAAGTTCTCCCCACTTTGAATAATTAGCAAATAGCAGTGAGTAGAACTACCGTACAGATTATTACTGATAGAATAGATATTTATGATAGATGAAGGACAGGCTGATGGGTTATCCTCTGTTTTACTGGGCACGAGCTGTATGAATGATTGGTTTCCCACTTTCTGCTAATTTAGAACAGTAGTAGAAGTACATAAATGTAGAGGTAGTAAAGCATCTGTGACTGATGAGGAAAAGACAAAATCTGCATGAGGATTCAGAAGACCAGAAAACAAATTCTGCCTCTTCCAATTGTTTTGAGGATTGTTTGAGGTTATTAATTATTTGAGGATGAAATGCTTTACATGGGATTCTACTATTAAAGCAGGACACTTCATCTTCCAGGAGAGTTTTCCAGATAATATTGTTGAGCTCTTTATTCTTGACCTGGTAGGGAATTGGCTCCAGGTCCTGGCTTTGCCCGCTCACCTGGGAGCTATGTGCCTCCTCAAAGCTTGTGACCATGGTACCCTGCTGAAGCTACTCCCAGGAGTTGCCTTCAGCAAGGTACAGCCAGAACATACGTGTGGTCTGGATCTTGACTGGAGCTCCCCTCTAATAGTCTAATTTTAAGACATTGTCTTAAGAGAGAATTGTTAGGTGCCACTTCGGTGCAACATACTCTAGGGTTCTTGCCGACCAGGAACATCTGTGGCAAAACAGGTGACTCCTTGCATCATTTCTCACTGTATTATGAAGTATTGAGCTCTGCCTATTAGCATAAAGTTTTGAAACATGTTGAAAATTAATTCTCTTACCTTTGAAACTCGTGGCATGAACTCTTTTCCATGGAACAGCACCTACAAGCAGTATTGGATTGTTTTATAGCAAATAGATCATTATGTAGCATTTGTGTTGAAGTTCCACATTTTTGAAGGACTTATTTTATTTTAGTTCTAGACTTTAAACCCTGGTAATAT
The DNA here is from genome assembly GCF_036417845.1 of Apteryx mantelli. NCBI lineage: Eukaryota > Metazoa > Chordata > Aves > Apterygiformes > Apterygidae > Apteryx > Apteryx mantelli. The sequence continues at coordinate 62,284,129 of NC_089978.1, read as the reverse complement.
TTGTGGAGTTGTAGAAGTGTAACACACAAAAAAAATTAAGCTGTTGTAGTTTCTGGGTAATATCTATCTGGGTAAGATCAATGAGTTTCATCATGGCAGAAGGAACGTGCATCAAGGTTATGGGAATGGATTCACTGTGATTTTGTGTTTTAGTGTCTTTCCTTGTTTCAGTTTTGTCTTTGCAGTTTACAAGGGATGATGTGTCTGGAGTATTATTGATGTGAAATGGAGATGAATCTTGGGATTTGTGGGTCAGAAGACACCATGTCTCCTCATTGAAAGTTTTCAGTGAGAGTGTACCTTAGAAGACATTAGCTTATTTAACACTTTGACAGCACATGCCAGTTTTGAGAATTGCCATGAACCAATGAGGAAAATACAATTTAAGGAATTCCTGAGGATGCCTAAGTAGTTAAGGTGCTCTTGATTAAAAAAAAAAAAAAAAAAGAAAAGAAAGAGCGTTTAAGCACAATGAGGAAAATTAAACTGACCTAAGAATATGCAGATGAATATCATGGTGGTTCCACTGTATAATTACTTAGTTTTATGGCTTCTTAGATGCTGGAATAGAATTATTTTATCCCAGTTGTACCAATTGCTATCAGGATGAAGGAAAATGCAGCAGTTTAAGACCTTATAACCAAAGCAGAAGTAGACATAAGTTGTGCAGACTAGGTTAAAACCTTTTTAATAAAATATCAGGAGAAACAGCCAAATGAGAACTCATTAGGTGTGCTGAGGCCCATTTTCCCTGGATTTCAGCTTTCAGCTGGAGTTATTATGGTCTAAGTTGCTTGCCGAAAGTTTTCTTGTGAATAGATTTAAGATGGAAGATGGGGAAAAGATAAATACTGATCTCTTGTAGTCATATACAGTTTAAGAATTTGGGGGTGGAACTTGATGAAGTTCAAATAAAAGTAAGTCAGACTGTGATGTTGATACATTAGGTGAGATTTTTTCAAGTGCTGTGTGGATCATACTCGAATAGTGTGGGATGCTCTTTCTCCCACTTATTCTCAGAGGGAGATGAAAAAACAGAATGACAAAAGAAATTATAAAATAAATAATAAAGGGATTAAAGAATCTGTAGTCATTTAGAAAGGTTAGTGATACAGAGCTCTACAGAATTTAGAAATTCTTTAAGCTACTTACCAATTGAAGAGCAGACAGTCCTGAAATTTATGGATATTTTCATGGAAAACATCTATTTCTAGAAGTGTCTCTTTATCAGGAACATCTGACAGAGTTACATTTGGTAGATTATAGCTTCTCACAGTTTCTTCCATGGATGGCTATCTCGCTAAAGGTGAAATATGCTTGTAAACATCGCTTTGCTTTCATAAATGAAGGTACTCCCACACTCTCCTGAGTCTACAAGCTATCGTCACACAGCTCTGAAGGAGTGGCCTCCTGGGAGACCTGCAGCTCAGTGTCCTGTGTCTCCTGCCTGCCTGCCTGCCTGCTGTTGCGCGGGCAATCTGCAAGCAGTCCATGGGAGCGCGCCTGCACAGACTTATGGAGCCCAACATGTGCTCCCGCTGCCCCAGTTAATGCCTGCAAGGCTACCAATGGCAAAGGTACACAAGTGTGGTCATCAGGGTGGCTGTCAAACTAACCTTAAATAGGCAATGTAGGTGCTATAGTACCTGTTGGTGAAAGGAAACATATTATTTTTTTTCCACCAAAATTGATTTGCAGCACAAATTTTAAAATGAAATGTTTTGACTGATCTTAAGCTTTGAAAACCTTCTTTTTATCAGACAATCATGCTCTGGGCAATATTCAGCTTCATGAAATAATGCTTTTAAACTATAGAGGTAACTGACCGAAATCATTTGGGTAACTTTTAATCTTTGTCACCAGGTTAAATCTTTCAAAGGCATTTCTGCACACTTGTGCAGAAGCATTAGGCAGTGTGAAGGGGGGTAGTATAGGTTCACTATTAATTTCTGTTTTTCTTCCAGTAGCATAAAAAGACCACAGTCAAGTAAGCCAAGAATGTTAGGTGTCATACAGACCTAATCTATCACCCTGGTGGTTACCCTGGATATCTTAAAGTAATTTTGAGGTGGGGGACAGTCTCTTTTCCTTCTCACTGACACAGGGAGTTGGGAGAGCCTTCAGTTTGGCATTGGTAAACTTTCCCCCACCTTAAAGTCTTCCTTGTCTGTCAGGAACCTCCGACTGAATTTGTATTGCTTAATTAAAAAGGGCCAGGGATTGATCCAAAGCCAAATGGCACTGGCTGGCTCATGTCCACATTACTTGCAGTTTGCACCCTCCCTAGCAGATTTGGCTAGCAGAGAGCTAGCTGAAGTGGTCCAAAACAGTCTGGTACTTGAGTAACAAGTGCAGGTGATTCTTTTATTTAGCATAGCCAAATAGGATCAGGAAAACCCTTTTCATCTCCCTGAGGAAAGTTAGGGGGAATAACGCATACCCCCCAGCCTTGGAGTGGCCATGCACCTAGGCTACTAACAGTATATGACACCATCCCAGCCAAGCAAAGGAGGTACTGGAGCCACAGCAGAAGGGATAAATGAATCCTAGCTTTGTCCTTTGGGGAAGGAGCACCTAGAAAAGCACTTTCCATGCATGGCTAACCCTGTGAAAAGGTGGTGAAGGAAAAAGAGAGGAATATCCAGCTTCGAGTGAATCTGGCACTTGGGTAGCAAAGACCCAAATCTGCAAGGGATGAACCAGAGTTGAGCTCAGCAGATTCTCTTCCAGATAGGAAAGAAAGATCAGGCTTGCTGGGGAAAGCAAGAGATTTCCCCTTTCTCCCTCCTTCTGATAAGAAGCAGCCAAGCCCCAGGGTAAGGAGGTCAGGGGGGTTCCCCTGCCTCTAAATCAAACCCTTTCTTCCAGTTCGCTGACTTGTACCAGCTTTCCTCCTCACTGAGCTCATCAGGGATCACCCCTTACTCTCTTTGTGTGTGCGCAGCGAAGCTGGTCAGCACTGTTGGCCAATGAGTAGCCAGTTGTTTTACGGCACTCATATCTCACATTTGCTGACTCCTCTGGACACCAGCATGAGTTGCTGCACATGCTGCTTCATCTTCCTTTTAGCTAAAGGGCATATATTTCCCCTGCACTGCCACTAGTCCCTCTCTTCCCTTGCAGAGTTGTGAGGAGTGAGAGTAAAGAACAATTTTTATGTATTACTGATGCTTCATATATTTTGGTTATATTAAGTATATTCAGGTTAAATCTGATTATGGTCTGTGAATTGAAAAGGTCTGGTTTAGTCTGACAGTGTGCTCCAGTATATTTGTGTGTATTTGGCCTATATTAATGATAATTAGAAATAATAAAGCAGGTTTTATTTTGTTTCTTTTGAAATGCTTTTCGGGAAAATCAGTTTATAGCCCATTTGGAACCTCTTAATTCTTTTTTCTGAGGATGCAAAGGATATGTTTACTCTTGCACTTAATGCTAAATACTAGGTTGAATTTAAACTCTGCAGTCTCCTCCTTTCATGAATTCCCTGAAAACCCCTTAGCATAAATGTTCCTTTACAAATTACATATCTGAAAAAAAACCTCACCAAAGTATCATTGTTTAATCTGAGACAAAGAATGATGTTGCAATTAACAAGAAAAGAGGTTTTGTGTTTGCATTACCACAGTAAAAGCAATTGTGGAAAGCTCTGATGATGGGACGTAGTTTTGTGTTGCCTCAAAACAGAGCACAGTGTGGGGCTGTGTTCAGTGTGTGGGCTTGCTCCAAAGAGCCAGGATTTCTGAAACCACTCTAACCACTCTGTAAGTTTGGAAGTCAAGCCAAAGCTTCTTATCCGATAAGCTCTTTTTGGCAATATAGGAGTAAAAGACTCTCACTATAAATTAGGCCAGTTTGGGCCGGACTAATTGCATTGAGGTTCTTTCCAAGAGCTCAAATACCTGTTCTTCGTTTCCCCTTCCAAGCTGGGGAAAAAAAGTTTATTGTTGCCTCCTTATTTACAGTCTTTCTTTTGGGTATGCTAGCCATCTTTAAAAAGAACCATCTTTAATCTTTGTGGCTTCTGGAAAGTTGCTTGTTATTTGCTTTACACTGCAGTGCTCCATTATATGAGTGGGCAAGCAAAGACCTCCAGAGAAAGGTTTGATGGGGGAAAAGGTTCTCCATGATCAGACCGTGGGACCATTCTTGTGATGGAGGTGATCTTGTTTGCCCTAAAAGAAGAGAAATACTCTTTTATATTGTGGGGTTTTTTTGGTTTGGGCAATTGCTTTAGATTTCCCAAATCTTTGCTAAATTTAGATACAAAAGATGGTGGAGCCTAGACTCTATTCAAATCCTTTCTTGCTAGACCACCACTTCTTGGCCTCCATGGTGAGTGGCCCCCTGTTTCCCTGGAAGATAGTGATTTTCTTGTATAGATTAAGTGGTTCTGTTCTTAATCTACTGTTACTTCAGTAATTCTCACATCATCGGTCTCAGTCTGCTCCATCTTCTTGTCTATTTAAACTTACAGTGACTAACTTGCCAAACAAGCGTATCTTCCCCAGTGTGCATCCAGGGGTATTTACATATAATAAAACTAATCTGGAGCTGCATAAACCAAATGGAACAAGTGGCAAATGAACAGCTGGGACAGAACAACATTTCTCCACTCATGTTGACATGGTTCTCTTGGGCTTTCCCTCTAAGAAAATAGCATTTTTTTCTCAAAATCCCAAAGTTCTGGTTACTCATTGATTTCACTCTATTAGGTACATGTGACAGTGGATACCAGAAAAAATACTGGATGTTAAAAAAGTAGATTTCAGAAATCTCAGTGTGCCAGTCCTGGAGAAATGGAAGAGTATTTGCAATCTTGGCTAGACAGGAGGATCTTAAAATCATCCTGTGGAAATCATCCTGTATTCACTGATCAGTGGGAGCTGATGTTGGCTTGGGGTTGTTTGTCCTTGTGATCTCCAATGGAGGACATGGAAGCAAATTTATAAAATGAAAGGCTTTCCTGAGTAAGCAGGAATTTCTAATCCTTTTGAAAAATCCTTCTAAATAAAGGATATAGGAGAAAGAAAGCGCAAATATTGCCATATATAAATTAGTAAGCAGTTCACCTGGTGGTCTCCTTTCCCCTGGTACGTGGCACTAATATTTTCTCCCTGAGGGGACTGTGCAGCAATAGTATCCTAAGCCCCTGACAGAGTACTGACATTTTTTTTTAATCTAGTACAGAAAAATCAGGCCAGTGTAGAATGTCTGACATATGTTGATATTAACAGTACTTTTCAGAGTAGCACTAAAAATATGAATTCTTTCAAGATTGCTTTAGATACAGTGGTGAGTTTATAGAACTTTAGAAACAGCATTGGTGGATTGGCTGTTTAGGCATACACTAACTCATATTACAGGTCTGCGTGTAACATGCTTTGCCCAATGGATTGAAGCACACACTTCAATTGATTATGAAATAAAAGTCCATCAACAAAATAAAATCGGAAACTCACTTGAAATTCAATGTCTTTTGAGTTAGGAGAGCAGTTAAACCAAAAACCTCTATGATACTAAACACACTGGTTTTTGAATCCTCTGTCTGTGCCTGAGCCTTTTGAACTGAGACTATACTGATGGCTGAGGCAGTAAAGCAATGATTTCTGGAGAGTATATAGGAACCGATTATAGGCAATTTGTTTAAATTAGTGGTCAGCAGTACTACATTAACAATGGTCTTAGTGCTAATAAACAGGAGCCTCTCAAATGTGGTACTTCATGTACTCAAGTCATACCTGTGCTTCAAGAGGAGCCAGATCTTTTGTCACACCCCATATTTTCATACAGAAAGGATGGAGCTGCAGCTTTCTAGCTCAGATGCACAAGCTCATTTTACATCTGTGTGTGTTTGCATTCTTGTCTTCTTTTTTCTGTTTTGTTCACAACTGGGCCATGCTAGTTACCACACTATTTTCAAGGTCATAAATAAGCTATTGCTCCTACATTTCCTGTTGTAGCCTTGTTTAAAGACAGCATTTTGGTCATAATATTCCACTGTCAGTGACCAGGTGGACTACTGCTGCCCCAGATGCATAGTTATCTTATTAGAGATTAGGCAGTATTTTAATTCAAATATATCAATGTTATTCCATTTCAGAGCTATTTAACCTGTATTTCCCCTTCTTTGCCCACAGAAGACATGGACATAAGAAAATATCTTATATCAAGGTGATGGTTTCTACTACTGTCCATCTTTTTCCCCTCATTCCTCCCTCTGCTCTCTCTTCTCGTCTTCCTCTCAGATAAATTTGTTAGAGACAGAGTGAAGATCCTGCTATAGAGCAATCAGCTGGTAAATTATTCCACCTGGGAATGGGATTTGGAGCATGGCTTTCGTGCTGCTCTCTCCACCTCTGTGGGTACGATACAAAGCTGCTGTCAGTTCACATCTTTCACTGCGGCGCTGGGCCTCAGGAGCCCTGTGTGTTTTAAATCCTGATGGTTTTAAAAAGGCTGAGAGCTAGGACGCCTCTGCTGTGCTCTGTAACAGATCACAGCAGTCTTTCTCCTTCTGTTGCTTTTGGTGATGAGAGGCGGTATATGGAGCCGGCTTTTAGCGCTATATTGACAATTACTGTCCACCTCGGAGCACGGCGCTTTGCCCCACTACCAGCTGAGGTTAAGCCTGATGAAGCTGTTTCATAAGGCAAGAAACATGCACTTTAGGAGTGAAGAGATTTTGAACTTTCAGTTTATTTTACCATGGGGCAAATACCACCCTTCTGAGGGCAAACGATGCTCAGGACAAATTAAGGTGGATTCTAGTAACAGATGGGAAGGGAAAAGGCTGCTGAAATTTCTCTAGAGAGAGCACAAACCCTGTTTGTTGTAGCATCCAGCCTGTGTGCAGGGGAGATTTGTGCGAGCGGAGTACGGGGAGGAAAGAACAAAGCCAGTAAATCTGCTGGTACCCATCTGTCCTGCAAATGATCTTCGGGTGGTGTGCCTGAGATACTGGAATTTTTTAGCTATTATTACTAAAGGTTTTTCTGTTCTGTAGAAGGTGAAACAAGAAAGGTAGTTTTAACTTCATTATAGAGACCCTTGCTGCACTTCCATGAGAAATGGAATACAGTGAGCCTCAGTTTTCTAATTCAGTGTATATGTCCTACACTTGCAGTATTCACTGTGCTCTTCTCCCTTCCTGCTCTGCCCAGGCTCACAGATACCATGAGTCTGTTAATACTTATAAAATGACCTTTATTTTGATCCTTCTTCATCATGCAGCACCCACTTTGACTGTGTCCACTTGATTTCTGCTCCATTTCTGGGGATGCTATAATACAGTATTTAAGACAGTGATGTCCAAATGGAAGTCAGCTGGTCATATTTGTGATGGATGTACAAGGACTTGAGAAAACACTTAAAGGTCAATTCTAGCTATTACTGTCCTGATATTCCCATAGTTTGGCATGTCTAAAGAAGCATGAAGGATTTTCCGGTGCATATTAGTTCTACTAGATTTGGGGGTTTTTTGCAGATAAATTTTTATTTTAAAAAGTCATGTGATAATTTGAGAGATAAATATGTTCGTGTACATGTTATACAAATGCCCATTCTCCTGCTGTTAACAGATCACAAAATGTTCTAAAGGTAGAGTTAAATGTTAATGATGGAATCAGACTCATGATTTAGCTGTCATGTACTGGGAGTATGAGTTACATTACAAAAAAAGTTTGGTTTGGAGCATTCAGGGCCTGATTCAAAGTTCTTTTCAGCAAATGGAAAAACTCCCTTTGCCTTCAGTGTCTTGGATGAGGTTTGAAGAGGAATATTCCCTATATTGATTTTAATACATGGGATTTATTCAATTTGCAAAAACATAAAATAGAAGGTGTGATTGGCCTATTTGGTTTCTAGGGATAATATTAGCATTCATTTTCTTTCCCCGCTTTTCCCAGCTGTATAGTTTTACCAATACATTTCTGTATCTTAATAGCTTTAATGAAGAGCTCAATCATTCAAAAGTTGCACTGATTCAGTAATAGTAGGCTCAAGTCCCTGTCAGTGTCTCACTCTTTATTTTTATGTCAGTATATCACTCTTTAGAGGTGAATTTGCTAACCTCTGATTACAAGGATGCAATTAGTACAGCAAAAAGCTGTACAAGTTTGCTGTATTTAAGATGAATAATTCTTGCAAATGATCCAATTGTTGTATTTATCCTTCAGAAAGCAAGAAGTTATTCTTTCTGAGTGTCTCTCTTCCCACCTGTTTTTTTCCTTTCCCTCTAGTCTTGAAAACTGGAACAAAAGTGTTGCAGATAGCTTTTTCTCCCTTTCTGCAGGTTTGGACTCTTCCTAACTTTTGTTATACCTCAAGAGGTCTAGATAAGGACTGATTTTAGCATATTAACTGACTCACAATACAGCATGCTCACACTGAGCTGCATACTGTACGTTCTGTGCCACCTAATCAAATCTCATGCTGTAGCTTTAAGGAACTGTATATGAAAAGATGACATTCTGTACCTGGTGCAATTCAAAACCTCCTGCCTGAACTGATATTTTCCTTCACGTACTGTATTATAAATACAAAATAAAAATATTGCCTACCTGCAAGTCTGAGGAGATGCAAGTACCACTGAGATTGCTGGGCCAAAGTTGCCACTGATGTAAATAGATGAAACTGCATTGACATATAAGGAACTGTCTCTTTATAAGCTGGCGCTGAATGTGGTATAGTCTTTCTAAAAGAGCCAGTTAGGAATGGGTCCAGTGTCCTAATAGAATAAATAAATAAATACTAAAATACTGCTGTGCGCAGGACCTTATTAATAGCTGGCAGCAAACATTTGCCTATCAATTAGAGAACAAAACAGTTAAGAAATAAAATTGAAGATTCAGGGTATTTTTAATGCCCAAAAGAAGAAAAATGTTCACATTTAATAAGCAGCATAAAAACAGATAAAAAGTGGATTCCATTTAATTTATTTCTATTTTAGCCTAAGGTGATTTTATTTATACAGGGAGGAAAAATATTATTTGTACCTTAGCAATGTCTTTTAAAAGTTAGTAATGGTCATCGTTTACTGTAGCTAACCTTAATCCTAAATAAATTGCTTTGTTAGTTTTTCTACATCTTTAAAAAAGTTCCAGAGATACAAGGAGGATAATACTTCATGTATCTTATCAGTGGCTTGTTCTCTCTTATTAAACAAATAGGTCACAGTAGCTATAGAAGTGGCGGAACTGAAGACTTGGCCATATACATCTTCATTTTTAGAACCAAGACTGGAAACCTATCTCCCTTGAAATACTTTGTCAGGGACAAAAAAGAACAGAAATAATGTCATCATACAGTTAAAATAGAATTTTGGATGGTCACCGTTCTTCATCCCAAGAACCTGCAATACTTGCTGCTTTCTGTCCAAATTCAACATCTCACTAGGCAGTGACAAAGGATAGGATTTTATTATCCAGTGCTTCTGCTTTATCTGCATAGTATTGCCATCGTCATGAAAAATAGAACTAAAAATATGTGCTGACTCTGCCGGATGCATTTCAAGAAAATCCCTATACAATAGTGTGCACTCATTTAAACAGTGCTATTCGTGTGGCCTGGTAGGGGCTAGATTGTACTTAGTTCTGCACTTGGCATAGCAAAGACAAGGCAGCGCCTAGCTCTTTCTCTCCCTTGTTTTCCTGCAGAGTGGCTGGCGCAAACTTATTTCTTGTACTCTGGATGCAAAAGGATGTCCGGGAGGTTGATTCCCAACAAGGTGGAAAAAGCCCATCTTTCATCTCTGTCTGCGGTAGCCAGAAGGCTAGAGCTAGACTGGAGGGCTGTGGCACATAGGATAATACCCGATTTCTTCCAGTTACAGCAAATCTGATTCTGATGACACATGGAGCGGTGTATTTTCTGCTGATTAAAAAAGGCAGCTGATTCCCTGATTCCCACTAACATGCAGGGCACAACCCCAAAGCCAACACTCTGCTTTAACATAGATAACAAGCAAAAGTGACAATTTTGCCGCAGTAGTTCATAGTATTTTTTCAAAACGTTGTTATGTGGCAGAACTTGTGCTTCTCCTCACTCACTTGTCTGTGTGCTATAACAGGTGGTTCTAAATAAACTGTAATTAAAGGTTCCTGTTTTCCTCTGATCAATTGTCAGTGGAAGCTACTGTCATACATTGAACTTTACTAGTTGTGGAAAAAACAATTTACAGGACGTTATTTCAAATCTTTGACAAATACTGACTTTTAATGGCCGCTGCTTGTGGGTGTAAGCAGACAGATGAATGACAAGGGCTTTTAGCATCTTTTAAATTAGAATGCGCCTTCTGACTGACATACGCTTGCTAAAATACAATAGTTGCAAGAGTGAAAGCAATATTACCTACTCTACTGCACTGTGAGCACTTATCTGAAGCTGCATGTAGTTGATATCCAGACAACTGTAACACTGCATGCACAACACAGGCAGCAAGACTGGAGTGTATCTTCTGCTCTTAACGCTTGAGTGAGAGTGACTTCGGCAGCCGACAAGTGGGGGACCAAAGAATTACCTCCTGTTTGTTGCAGAATTGAGATCGCTCAGTTTTTTAATATTTCTAGTATTTGCTTTTAAGACTATACCCTTGCGTGTGGCTGTGGCATGAAGGTTATGCATGGGTATCCATATGGTGTAAAGTACTCCACTGCGGATATGCAGCTCCTTGGGCAGCTTTCTGGTTTCCTGGTTCAGATTAGAAATGCTGTTTCACATTGACACCGAGGGGCTCAGATGACAGTGAGGGAACAAAGAAAAGAAGTCATGCCCCAATTCCTCTGACCGCAGCCTTCTCTTTATGAGCACGTGAAAGAAAATTGCCTGGGATTCATGAACATGTCTCTGTATGATGTGGGGACATGGTTGACAGTTCTCCTATGTTTAGGCTACTGGATCCGCAGCAAGATACCAACAGCCTCAGGAGAAAATTCAACCAAACCTCTGACCTTAGAGCAGTCTCAGCTGATGAAAACTGAAAGGGTTTTTTTTTGCATCAGCAATACTATGGAAATTTGCTCCTGTCACAACAGCGCTTACCTCCCAGAAGGACTATGGTATAATATAATATCTGAAGCAAGTGCACTACTTTTTTTGCCTTTATTAATAGAAATAGTTAAAAGTGCTCCAGAATATTTTACAACTATAGTGGTATTAAGGAGAAGGGGTAAAAGTTGTTGGCTAATTTCATTTATAATTCCAATCATTCTGATTTTTCTTTCCAGGGAAAGTATTATGGAAGTGGAAAGCATAATTAGTGCTATGCAAACTCTCAAATGTGCAGTAGTTGTACTTTTATTCTTTCCTTTAAAATCAGGTCTATTTAAATCCATTCATTCAATAGTGTTTTGAAGGCCTTGAAAGAACAGAGCATAACCAGAAGCTCTGTATTTCCCTGCTTTCTTTATGGCAGATAGAAATTTTAGTTTGCAACATGCAGTTTTTTCAGATGCAAAGAGAAGAGAGAGCCAATAAAAATGAATTGCTTTAAACTAGATGTATCCATCCATGATCATAAATTATTTTGCAGATGTTAATTAGGACTTCCAACATTTCTATAGGCTAAGGAAATCTTACTAACCTCTAGAGACAGGGAAATGAGGAATAGAAAAGTATAATGGCTTAATATTTTTGTATAATATTCTTTCTAACACCACAACCTCATTTTTTCAATGAATAACCATAAAACTATTCTTTTGCTCACTAGCTTTGCTATCCTGGACTCCACAGATCTGAAATAAAGTAAATAGCTACCAGGGATGCACGGCAGTGAAACCTGGTACATGTAATCACAGTGCTTGTGTTCAACTTGTTTTTGTTGCTGCTTGACAGTATTTGTCAATACAATAATAAAAAACAAACAACTAAATTAAAATATGGTAAATGAGCTGCAAAATCAACCATTTAAATGCTAGGTCTAATTGACTTTAGAAGGTTATATTGCTTCAACTATGGCAGTAGAATTAAATCCCTTAGTTTGTTAGCAGTTGTACCAGGAAGGAATAAGAATCCCTGATATAGAGCAACTTCCTGTTGGTGTAACAGCTAAGTTTCTACTTAACTGGTATTGATACATGTATTAAATATGATAGATTTGGGCTTTAACTACATGTTTGCCTCTTGTTTTTTCTTATTCTTCTTCATTGCCTGAGCACTGAGCATTGCCCGAGAAAGGAGCATTGCAGGAGCACAGGAAAAACTGTCACCCTGTCCTGGTGCCCCATGTCCCAAGCAGCTTTAGAAAGGTGACGGGAGCAATCAGAGAGAAAATTGTCCCTGCCCACTGATTAAAATCCTGGGTTGCAGCATGCACAGTGCAAACAGAATTTTAGAGACTTTAGCTGCTAAATTCTAGTAAATCTATTATAAATACACAGTTTGAGGTTTTATGTGGTGCTGTTTCAGGCATCTGCTTGACATCACAGATGCATTAGTCCTTTTCAGAAGACTGACTGAGAGTTTTCTTAAATATAAGCAAGACATGTTTCCAGACAACTCAAGCTGAAACTAATAAGTCTCAGGAGGGCTTATTAGTTGAGATGTGATTAGAAACCAAGCTGTCTGTATGTACTTGTGTTGTTCCGTGCCCAAGTGAATAATATAACCTGGTGTGCTGAAGAGTGCAATACAGAGACATCCAAGTGGCTCCAAGGAAAGCTGTCTAAGACCCGTCTGGAGCTAATAAACCCTGATGGATGCAAACTGATGCTTAACCTGGAAGAGGACTTGTCTTCTCCACGTACAGAAAGCAGTTTCTTAGGTACCAGTTCCTAATTAGGAGTTCAGTGTCCAAACACCTTTCAGGGTGGAGGACTGTTATCTATTTAACTACATAAACTTTCTGTGGACATTGGTTGCAGTTGCTGTTTGAGTTGATGGTTACTGTATGTCAACTGATAAAAGTATGCAGGATTCATAGCTTTATTTGTTCACAGATTTTCTTTTTTATCATTGTGTTTCCTGCTTTCCTTGCATATGCGTCAACATGAATAGGCACTGACTAAGTATTTCTTTTGTGATGAAACTTTATGCTCTATTTTTAGCAACTAGGGTGACCACATTAAGCTATAAGAGGAAAATGAAAAATAAAACTGGTGTTTCACCACAAAGGTGAATGTATTTTATTTATGACACTTACTTGGAATGGTTTATTACTTTGGCTTTCTAAATCCTTAATGGGTAGTCTGTATGGAAGGCTTATTTTTGTCAAATGTACGTAAGCACCTATGTATCAAAGTTCTGAAGCAGAATTGGTGTATTCGCTGCAACGTTTCTCTTTGTGCACTTTCTGAACAGAAACCTGAGTTTTGTGTTGTTGTTCTTTTTAAAAAGTGTTATACAACTACCCAGGACACTGTATGGAAGCCTTGAAATAAGGTATAACAAATTGTTAAATATTTTTTTGAGAAAGTAACTTTAGTGCTCTGATATTTGCTCTGAGCAAAATACAGCATTCAAAATGCTGCTTGAAATATTTTTAAGAAAATTTAAACCACCTGAGACTGTAGAAAACAATTTGATACATCTTTTCTCATAGTATTTTTTCTATGGTTTATATAGTGCGTATTTATAGAATAGAAGATGTATACCTTCTGAACCACTAGAGATGAAGTAGGAAAGGTTTTCGTTTTAGTTTGTGCACACAGACATACATTTTTTGTGTGTGTTTATCGGAGACTTTCTGTTTTTATTTGTGTGACACATAATATCAGTGATCATGCCAATTTGAATATTTGATTATTTGCACATAGCCATAACCTTCCCAGTCATTAAGGAGGCAGGACTGTATCCCTTGGTGAGCACGCTTTGACCAAGTCAGAGGCAAACACAGAGCTTGGAGTTGTCCAAAATTTAGGAGCTGTGGCTGGGGTGGGCACTGCTGAGCTGGTGGGGGGTGCTGGAGAAGGGACTAGAGGGCCCGTGGGGGCTAGAAAGCTGCTGAGGAAGGTGGGATGAAGGTAGGTGATTGTGTCTTGCTGGAAGCTGGTTGCTGGGAGGAAGCGGTGATCCTGAAGGTGGCTCAAGTGGGATTACTGCAGTTTGCTTGGGAGGTAGGGGGTAGGTTTAAAGGGGATTGTCTCAGGCAGGGCTTGACAGAGGAAGATGCAGGAAATAAGACTGAGCCTTCCTCTTGGGGTGGGAGTGGTTCTTCCTCACTTTGGCTTCCCAAATATGCTGGGGAGACAGGCTGGGGTGGGGATGTCCCTGTGCGACACAACATGCGATTGCAAGCATGTCAGCTGCCTTCGCCAGGGGCTCTGCTGGATGCAGGCGGCCAAGCTGAGAGCTGAGGTTGCTTGACGGGGACTGCCAGACAAAATGGGTGTTTGGCAGCCCAGGCCACAGCCTGCAGTGCAGCATTCCTCACCTGAGCCTTCAGAAACAAAGGTGAAACTGCAGTGTCCCAGAACCAAACACTTCTGCAGGGCCAGAAAACATGACCCCAGGCCTCCTGCCCCAGACCTTCCAACAGCTCTGTGGTTTCCAGTCTCAGGAGATGTGTCCTGGTCAGCCTGGCTGACTGAGAGAAATCGTGCCTGTTGCCGGTGTGCAACAAGTGATAAAATCAAGCCTGAATGGCAACGACATTTTTGGCCTCCTGTCATCAGCTCTCTATGCAAGCTGGAGCAGGTCTGCCATCAGTGCCTGCGTACATAACATTCTGGCTCCTTTCCTGTACTTTGATCTTGGTAGTTTGAATTCTTAGGCTAAGGCCATGCAGGAGATGTGCAAAGCTGCCCTTGAGACAGACTGCCATAAACTTCAACTAACCAGTCTGAGTCCTTTTTTACATATCTTCTGGGGAGATGGGTGGAAGGAGAGGAATGAACTGTAGGGAAGTGTCCTATTTCATTCTCTGGATGCTTAGATAAAGATGAAGCTAAAAAAATTTCTTTTTCATTCCCACTGCTGTCTTTTTTTTTTCTTTTTGTTCGTAACTCCCAAACAGCCCAAAATAAAATGTTACAGTATCAAAGGAAAATTGGATTATACTTATGTGGAGGGAGGGAAGGAACAAGAAAACAGACTTTATACTTTGACAGAATTCAGTCCAGACTTTTAAAAAATTAAACTGAATAATTTTGCAATATTTGGTAAGACTGTGTATTCTAAAGACGCAGCTAATCAGATATGCATGCAAATTTAACAAGGGTTGCCAGCTCTTATGAATTTTTTCTTTGCTACAATTATGCGGTGTAAAAATTGGCCTCTTGTGAGAAGTTGCTGACAGCTCAGCAGTTCTGCTTCAGCGCTGGCTGCAGAGAGGGTGGGAGGGCTGCTGGCGTGGGAGGGTGGCTTTGCACTGGCATGTGAGATGCTTCCAGCTGAGGCAGCTGTTGCATGGTGCCCCGGGAGTGGCAGCCTGTGGGGCAAACTGCAAAATCTGCTGGATCTTCTCTTGCACCCTCTCCCTTTACGAGGGATGAAGCGTGAGAAAGAGAAACAAAGATGAATGTGGAGGAAATGCCCAGAAAGCACACATCTCCCCATCTTACCCCAGTTTGTACATAGTCAGACCCCAAGGGGGAGAAAGGGAGTAGAGTAAAGGGGTAAGAGCTGTTTGGGAAAAATACACAGGGGATGGGAGGTAAGAGAGCTGGTCATCTGGTCCTCTGATTAGGCACACTGGGGCAAGAGCTGGGGGACAGTGGAGAGAAAGGAAAGCAGCAGTTGTACAAGGGATGGGGAGCTAGACAGGAGCTGTGCCCGGTGCCAGAATTCATGAAGGAACAAGGTCAGGGGCTTGTCCATTGGAGTAAATGGTCACAGAGAGCAGCACATGGGGAAGGAGCCTGGGGAAGCATCCCGCCTATTAGCAGAGGTGGAAAGGAGGGGATCCATAGAGAAGGTGTTCCCAAAACACTCTAACATAAAAGGAGATGATTCCTTCCAATGAATGGCAAAATCCAGGACAAAACAGCTCTATTCAGCATTGTGACTTTGCTTTTGTGTGTGGGTTATGATCTTGTGAGGCTGGCGATACTGTATATATATTTTTGCCAAATTTGAGAAAATTTACATTGAGAAAAAAACAGAAGGCACTTTTGAGTATTTCTCTACTACTATGCTGTTTAAGTTTTGAAGAGGTAGCTACTCTTGTATTAACTTAATGCCTTACTTGTTTGGCTTTTTGGCAGAATACCTAATTACTCCTGTCAGATATTAGTCAATTGGTATTAACAATTCTATAACAAGTTTATTGCATTTAGAAGATAGATGTGTTATAGTTCATTTTTCTTTATATTTTTGCATATGCTTTTATTCATTTGAAAACAGTAGTAGATCTTAATTAGCTGACATTATTAACCATAGAGAGTCTTGGTGAATGAATACCCAAGCCAACCCTGGAAAATAAGTCTGTAGGGAGATTTGGCCAATACATGTGCTTTGCTTGGTGCCAAATGTTAACTGGGAAACAGACCTTCACTGACTTATTTGTCTCATTGCAGGCTCCCACTTTGTTCTGTGGTCAGAGTTTAAATGTCAAACTGTAGTAAATAGCCAGTAGGAACCAGCTGAAATGAAGGAAGTTGTCATTTTTCGTAGTCTGCAAATATGTGGGAGTGAGCGCTAGCTGCTAAACAACTTGGAGAAATGTTAGGCTGACTTTTTTACTGCTGTGCACTGTGTGAGGCCTCCTATATTTGGGCAAAGTATAAAAACACCACCAAATCAGATCTCT
Source organism: Apteryx mantelli (assembly GCF_036417845.1). Lineage (NCBI taxonomy): Eukaryota > Metazoa > Chordata > Aves > Apterygiformes > Apterygidae > Apteryx > Apteryx mantelli. The sequence goes on along the minus strand of NC_089978.1, from coordinate 62,267,445 downwards.
CTGCTTATTGCACTCTCATTTTGCATGGTTGTGAACTGCACAAGGTACAGGATGAAGGCCAGTCACTTTATTGATCTTGCATTACATACTTTTTTTATGCTGTGACTCAAAAATCAGCCCCGTTTGAATCAAAGATGCTTCACTATAACCGTATCTCTTGGTAAAACGTATATTGAGTTCTAGGCCAGCAGGGGACTAATGAAAATGAAGACCGAGAAGCGGGCTCGGTCACCTCATCTAGCTCATACTGAAACAGCGTATGGGCTGGAGATGTGCTGCTTGGACCTGAAGCAGACTGCCTTCATCATTGCCTTGTGTCACTGTCACCATCAACCTTGCACTGTCCTCCAAAGTCCGCGGATGGAGGCTGAATCTGTAGCACAGAGCCTGTAGCACCATGCTCCTGGCTGAAAGCCACCTTTGCTCCCAGCCTGGAGCTGCTATGCCTTCTGAGCTCAAACCTAACAGGGAACAGCCATTATGTTAGCTTTTTGGGTGCTGCAGAAGGGTGCTATCACATGTTGTAACTGAAATGGTGAGATTTGTTGCTTGAGCTATAATTCCATAAGTGTGAATGTTTTTGAGTGCTAATTTTAACTTAAAGACCAAAGACTTAAAGACTAATTTTAGCTTAAAGCCTTGATTCTCTGTGCTGAGAAATTAAAGCTGGGATACATTCAAGGGACGTTATAAATACAGTGTGCCTATCCTAACTGTTTGCTTTCTATTTTGGCCTTGTAGTAAGTATTCAACTGAGTGATTCCTATTGTAAGGGGATGTTGACTTTTTTGCAAGTTATAATTGAAATCAAGAGAGGGATCTCAAACTGCAACTTTGTGTTAGGTGTGTGGTTATACCATCTGTTGAAAGAAAGAATGGTCCAGAAAACCATGTCTGGTACTGCAGATTTTGTACATATTTTAAGAAGGTCTTCAAGGGCAGGCAGCATATCAAAGCTGATGAATACCAAATGAATCACTTATGTATTTGCTATGAAACTATTGAAGACAGACATAGTGTTTGGCGTTTATGCAGTGGCAATAGCCCATATTTTTCTTTTACACAAACAGAAGAGAATCAGAATGATCTTAATTCTATGACAAATACACAGTATTCTTCTTCTTTAGAGCCTTGTCAGCTTTTTCGAAAATATCTTCTTTGATTTGGGTTAAGGACTAGAAACAGAGCTGGGTGAAGCTGCTACCTTCTGATTTCTCCCTGTCTTTAGTTTGACTATGATTAGTCAAACTATCGTAGGGATAGTTACAAAAGCAGTTTTATTTTTTATTTATTATTGCAGATAGTTCATGAAAAATAAATGTGGGATTCAGGCTCATGAATGGACATACTGCACATCTGATGAGTTATGCTTGTGTAACCAGCAGAAGAGACATTTGGCTTGAGACCTGTCAAATTAGCTTAGATTTTGAATTTTGAGTATCCAACATATGATACATTCCTGCAATGAACAGCTTATTAAAAGCCTATTGGAGAGAAGGCATATGCATTGAAACATCCTCAAAAGAATTTTGAACAATGAATGCATTTATGGAAAACATGTTCTGTTTCTAGGCAATTCTTGTTGAGTAATAAATGCTAAATTTGACTTAATTGCTGGCTATTATTATTTCTCACTGTTTCATGTGGTAAACCCATTGAAAATGACCTAATTTTGTGAATTGGGGACTAAGCAAAAAGAAGATGAAATAACAAGTATGGTTTATTCTATTGTGTACTGAGAATGCATTCTAATGCATTTTATAAAAATACGTTACTCCAAAATACCTTGATAAATCTTTTCTGAAAAAGAGAAACTCTAATGTATTGTGATGGTATGAAGTGTGATGGAGCTGTGCAGTCAATATGTGAAACCAGTGGTGAGAGTTTGAATCTTGCTCTGATTTTGTGCCAAAGACAACTCATTTGATCCGGCTCTAAACGGGTATCTCATCATTAGCGCTAGGGAAACAAAGGAGCCAGGTGTGAGATGAGCTATATTGCTCTCTTGAACTGCTCTGTTGGCCACAGAAACCAGTGTGCCTTAACCAGACTAGTCAGCTTAGACTTTAAAATAGACCTTCCAGCGTTTTATGTGGTATGGTTAAAAAGAAGACTTTTTTTAGGTGGTGAATATATTTATAACTGCTGTACTAGGCCTTTGCGAAATCTAGTCAGCATATGTGGAGTGGCATGTATAGGCTACAGAAAAGCTGTAATGTTGTATACAGTATCTTGCCTAATTTACCAAGTTCTCCTCATGAGAAATGGTTTATTAGTTACTGTGCCTGAGCAAAGTGAAGCACGTGTGCAGTAAGGAAAGAGGACTGACCACATCCTTGTCTTGTACTTAAGACTTCTTATATAAATAGTTTCCTCTTTTATTGTTCCTTCTTTCAGAAATGCATTAAATGTTACTAAAGTTTAACATAATATATTAATATGGAAAGATAATAGCATATTAGTTATTTCATCCTTTTCCTAGGGTGAGGAGTGCATGCTGTGAAACTAAGTGTTGCTGTTTTTTTAAATAATACATATGGTTGTTCTGTGTTTATGCTAGAGAAGATTCAAAGAAATGCAACTTGCATTTGAAGTGGAAGGTGATGGGTTTGTGACAACTGTTAGTTCCTGAAATAGGTCATTTTGTAGCCAAAGGTGAGCGTAGCCCCATCTCTGGATTTGATGCATTTTGCTGTGGAAAACTTTACTGTAGAAAGTTCTGTTGTGCCAGAGGACTGAAATTATTGACTGTAATCTTCACTGCCATTGAACTTTTAGATATCTTCATGCTCAGCTGCTGAGTGCTTTGAAAATAGGAACTAGGACCTTGAACTTGGTATTCAATGGAAAATGTGCGCAGAGTACCACAACCTGGTCTGATAATCAAAATGGGTGAGAAGATGTGCTCCATTAGGCTCTATCACTTGGTATTTGCTGTACTGTAGAGTCATGTGTAGGTATAGATTAAATAGCTGAGTGGTAATAAAAGTATGAAAACCATAAGCAAGTGCAGGAATGCAACTCACCAACTAAATGAATACAGTTGTCACTTTAAGAAGAAAAAGCAAGTAAACTCTATCATCATCATTTCTCTAGACAAATAAATATCTACCAATCTTTTGTGCTGCCAGTATGTGTACATATATAGACACACACACACACATACACATATATACATATACATCACCTTTTCAAATCCTGTCTGGAAGGCAATAGAAAGTACTTTATACAATTATATGGGCCATCACATAGGAACATGTAGAGGTATATGCCCAAAGGTAGTCTTTTATGGTTATATACAGCTTGATTATGCACTGCTGCCTTTGCACGCAATACCTGTGCGCTGCTTGACATGTCAAGAGGTGCAATTAAAAGGTGAGTTTCCAGATCAGCTAGTCGTGTCTGGTAAGAATGGAGAAAGGAGGGTGAACCTTACTGAATTTACATTCGTAAGTGCAATGCGCCTGCAGTTTTGATAGAAATGAATGTAGTTATAATTAAAATGGTCTTTCTATAACATTTTCTGCTCATGCAATTAGAGTTGAACAGTGAAGAAGGGTAACCTTTAGCTAAGGCTTTCTTCAAGAATGGTTTCCTTACGGAGAGTCTGAAATACCTATTTTTACTCCCAGGCATAATTATTATTGCATGTAGCCTATGGGGCAAACCTCTCCTTTTCCTCCCCTTTTTTTACAGTAATTGCTGGGAAAGACATCTTCTTTCTGTAGATAGGTAAAAATTGCTAAGACAGAGCAACATCCATCCATAATTGAGGCAATGTTGCAAAACAAGTGAATAGGATTACAACAAGTAGTCATAAAGGATGAAGCTCTAATTTTGAGTTTCAAAAGCATGTATTTTTCTTAAAGTGCAGTGATTTTTGTTAGGTAGCATACCAAAGATTTGTGTTGGATTTAATATAATCTGGAATAACTAGTCTAAATCAGAGGGTAGTCACTGGCATTATAGTAATGTGCAGCTGGCATAAGTAAAGTGAGAATCAGACTGTGTGTTTGAGTCTTTAACCACAGGAAAAAAAAGTAATCTGTTAATGCCTTAACTTCTGGCTTATACATGATCCTCTTATAAAAACTGGGAGCATATCAACATTTTAGCTGTGTTATGAAAGTATTCTTGTATATTTCTTTTGCTTTATTCATTACGTATTACTGTTAAATAGCCAAGTTAAGCTCACAAAATTTCTTGTTTTATTTTGTATTTAATTTGTATTAGTTAGTCTTTATGGGTCAGTTGGTAAATAAGTACCTGATTCTCTTCTCCACTGCCTCTTGTTGATTTAATTCACTAAGAGACAGTGAAAATAATCAGTTCCTGGGAGTGATACCAAGAGAACCAGCCCTGCACACATGAAATCATCAGTGGAAGCTGCTTTTGTAAGTGCTCTGTGAAGGACAGAATCCAAAGACATGATTAATATTTTAGTATATGAGCATGTAACTGAAGTGAGTTCAAGAGTTCCCCTTCTCCTGAAGTTACAGTTAATAAGGTGCTTCTGTCAGGAGCCCGTTTTGGTGCTTCAGCAAAGCTCTGTTACTACATCTGTGGGGGAGGTGGGATTCATACACTGTGATGCATTTGGGACACGGCGTGCACATCTATGCTAGAGCCGGATGCAGCATGGAGGGGGCAGGACGAGGCCAATCTGTTATGTTTCTAGGGCTCAAGGTCCACATGGTGCATTTACCAGCAATGACGCTTACGCCAGGGGCCAATTTTAGGCACTCACGGTGTGCCTGTACTCACAGGTTGCCCAGGGAGGTTGTGCAGGCTCCATCCTTGGTGGTTTCCAAGACCAGGCTGGACAAAGCCCTGAACAACCTGGTCTGACCCCAGAGCTGACCCTACTGTGAGCAGAAGATTGGACTAGGGACCTCCTGAGGTCCCTTTCAACCCATATCCTCCTGTGACCCCAATAGGTGATAAGAAGCAGATTCCTGTTCAGCCACCCAAGATTGCCTTGCGGTTGCCACCTCAGTCCCACGCATACAGGAGCGCTGCCTGCTGAGACCCTCGTGTCTACACTGCAGGAGGGTGCTCCCAGGGCACCCTGGCACACAACTTCAGCCGTGGCTCAGTCAGGAAGGTGGTGCAAGCAAATTTCAACTGACAAAAAGCCTCTCCTTTACAGTAAATCCTTAGTATAGATGAACACTATGTGGCTACTACGCCGCTAAGGGAAGAACGGGATCTTAGCATGCACTGGAAAAAAATTTCTGGGTTGTTCAAAATGCTGTCAGACTGTCACAGATCCTTAAGTTCAGTTTTGCCAACATTTTTGCTGGATTTTTTCTTTTTCATTTTTTACCCCATTCCTAATAACAAGAGGTGGTTGAACAGAACTGGTTCTATATTGCAGTTAGAGGAGTCTCACATACTGGCAATTAGTCTCTAACGTAACAGTGACGTTAGCTTAACCAAAGCTAACTGGTTGCACTGAGATATTTAAAACATTTTTTTTTCAAATTATGAGTTACTTCTAGGTGTTATTTCCTCATTCAGTTGATTTAAACATGTACTTTTGTTTGAAATAAGAAGTCAGGAGTAGTGTCCCCATTTGGCTTTCAGAGGAATATAAATATGGTCCTATTCCAAAGCATTCCTTGTTTCAGGCCCTGGTTTTATAATTTTATAGTTGCAGTATAAATCATTCAACAGGCAGACATATGAACAGGTGCTGATAGCTTTGCCCATCAGGGACAAAGAAAATAAGATTGATTTTTTATTGAAATAAAGCATTTATAAACTCAGAGGACTTTTAGTTTTTTGCTTTACATTTGTGTATCAACAGGACTCTCTTGTTTTTATGTACTCAGTGAAATTTCCCTTTTCCTCTTTCCAAGGAGTTCCTAAGCTCAGTTAGGATATGCAAGAAATATTTTGCTTTGGCTTGCTTAAATGCATCGTAAATATATCAGAGTCTGTGAAATGGCTACATCTCCATTATAGCTGATTTATGCAGCTTTCTGATTAATGCACGATAATCTAATAGATTGAAAGTTTATCTCACATGTACCTGAATGTCAAACATTTTGTATGAAAGCCTGTCTTTTTTATCATGTAGTAGTATTCTGTAATCTTAAATTGGTGTTTAAACTATTATAAATACTATTTTCCTTTTTCTCAGCATAACTGCTTATCTTGAATAAGTAGGATATCCAGCCTTGTTATAGACTAGATTCAAAGCATAACTGTAAGTGGAAATCTTCAAGGCCAGTGTTTAAATAATACTGATGCAGATGACAACAGTTTAAGTGAGTCCAAGTACTGATCATGTACTCACTGGGGACAGAGTTATATTTGAAAATACCATATTAAACTCTTTTGAAATCTAAACTGAATACAAAGAGGACAGCTGACAGCAAAACCCCTTCAACCTTGCTGGCTATTCATTCCAAATGTTCAGTGGGAATGGTACCTAGTATGGTGTAATACCTCTATCTTTTTAAGGTTAAAAACCACAAACTGTTGGGATGTATAGATAAAGGTAGGTTTGCATGTGTGTCTACTGCAATACAACTTAATAATGAAGGAAGAGACAATAAAAGATGAAGGTCAAGTTCGAACTTGCTAACACCTAAGTAAAATGTTCAGACAGTGATCAGAAGGGACCAATTTGAATAGAGTTGATTCTATGTAAAACCTCACAGAAAGCCTGTTAACATTCATAACAGCTTCTTAAAATTGCTCTGGATTTTGTTTCAAGCTTGTGGACCTTAAGAAAGATACTATATCTGGGATTTGTGTGCTGAATTGTAGATATATAATCTGCTAATAGCTATCACTTTATTGTTGGCAAAAATATTTTCAGAGTTTGCCAACATCTTCAGGAAGACTTTGATATTTCCCCATGGAAATATACTCAGTGCAACATGTTAGATTTCTTTGTATGGATTATTTGTTCACAGAAGATAGGGAATATCATCTCAGTTTTGTAAGAAACTGAACTCTGATTGACGTTCATAGGAGAAAAAGGCACTTAGTACTTTATAACACTCAGTGTCTTGCAATATCACAGTTTATGTTGTTAGAATAAAATATGACAGGATAAACTGAAGGGGATTTAAACAGCGTGTGTCATTAGCAGTTCTTGTGTAGGAAAGAGATGGTGAGCAAAGCTTAATGCAATGAAGCCAAATCTTGGTTTCAAGAATAGCTGTTTGTAGTTCTGATGATAAAGCTGTCCAAAGAATGAAAAATCTCGTCAGAGAGTACTTGACTGCTTATCAGACACTTACTGCTAGAGCGAGTAGGTTATCTAGCAATCTTCATAATCAGACTGAAGAATTTTAAAGTGTTGATTTCGGCATCATCACTGCATAAATCAAGTCTGTTGCTTGTATAGAATCAATGATTGAAATTTAAAATACTAATATGATTCCTTCACAGAAGTTAATCAGGAATAGAAACTCAGGGTTGGAAATACAAAATGCAGATGATGTCTATAGTTCTAGTTATGTATAATTGCAGTGTGATGTATTGCATCCTGCAGCTGGTACATGACATATTCTGTATGTAGACAATATTTAGTGTATCTTTTGGGGATGCTTGTTTACTAACTCCTTGAAGCTTGTAGATATTTTCCAATGTAAATATGCTGTAATGATGCACTAGCAGAATATTTCTCTAGCATATCTACTAATAGAGCTTACTTTTTATACAAAAAGTGGGACATTGAATATGTTATGGCATCATTTTTTAAATGTCTTTATTTGAATTGCAGGAGATACTGTATCTTTCTCTCAGGTCAAACACCGAAATGCTTCACATTGCTGAGTGTGGTATTTTGGTGCTTAGGATTTGAGAAGTTCTGCTATCCTGTTGGATTATATCTTTGAATCAAAATAACATAATGATAAATACAAACCACAGCCTCCCCCAGCAAACTACTTTCAGATAACTCTAAGATCTAACCTGCACACACAGACAAAAAGAAATTCAGAGATTTGGTGCACACAGTGTCTTCTGTGTCAAAATAGTATAGCAAATGCAGTTGTTCAGAAATTCCTTCAAAATGCAGAAAAAGAAGTGAATTAACTGCAGAAATCCACTCTGCCATTTAAGTGGGTTGTTGTATGCCTTGTATTGAATTTTGAACTTTAAATGTCAGGATTGGTGCTGGATGTAATAGCAAGGATTGCTAGCTGGCACTGCAGAGATCAAGTTTGTTTTTCCTTTTCAACAGACTTCCTGGGAGATTGGGAAAACTGCATAATCCTTCTGATTCCCACCTACAAAATGGGGAGGATACTTCTGTACTTCACACTGCTATCGAAAGGATAAATATGTGCTAGATGATGAAATGCTGAGAAACTATGCTAATGATCAATAGATCAATAGATTTTAACTACTAAATGTTTTGGTTTTATAATTTTAAATGATAATAATACAAATTATACCCATGTAGGCCTGGCTTAAGCATTGATTATTATTTATAATCTCATGAAGTCTTTGCAAAACCATTTGGAAAAGTAGGCTCCATAGAAGCTTTGATCAACGGATGATTTATCTACACAAGAATGTGTTAACAAGGTTAGGATGTTGATATAAGCTGAGTGCTTTGGGTTCATTAAAAACAAAGCACTTTACCATATGTAAGAAGAAAAAGACAATTCAGTCGTTACTGTGCACATAGCATGAGTAACCATGTTCCTATGGCTGCTCTCCTCCTTCTTACCTTTCTTCTAGATAGACTGTAAAGAAGGAGAAGGGATGTAATCTCTGTACATATTTATAACACGATTCTAATGAGGGGCTGTTAGCTTTGCTTTGGGTACGAGTGCCATTCTAATACAGACAAATGCTAATAATGTATGAATGTATATGCTTTTAGATACAGTGTTTTGAGGACTTCAGCTTCTTGCCTTCACACTACAGTAAGCATATTTTTTTTTTGCAACAGCTGTGAAATAAGTTGCGGCTGGGAGCCATGTTCATTGCTTGAGAAGGGGGAACAGTGCCTCTGGGATTTCTGTGCATCATTTGTGTGGTTTGAGAAATCGGTTTCTGCAAATACTGCTGTGCTATATTTCTATGACTAAAGAAAGGTGCAAGAAAAAAACATGAGTGAAGTCAGCACTGTTATTGGAAAACCATTATTAAACCCATGGTTTAAAAAATCATTGTATTGTATGGGTATCCATACAATCCATCTAGCAATCCATCTACCAATATCATGCTATGAGTGATGGATCTCATTTTGGAATAAAATGTGCCTACGTGGATCATTTAGCAACCTTAATCTCATTTTATATGAGAGTAATTTATAAATGTCATGATCTCTGAAGAAATGAAATTGCTTTGTATACACTTTGTTTATATGGAGTAAACTCAGAGCCAGAGCATTGCATGTATTGTAATTTATTAATGTTATGTCCATCATTCTGTCTAATTTAAAGCACATTATAAAAGCAAATATTGCCAACAGGCTTAATATGAATAAGAATGAAAGTTTCAAAACCAGATATTTTGTGTATATGTTATGTATGCTGTTTTCATCCAGTTGTTTCAGCCCAAAGATTGCTTAGGCTCTGGATAGCTCTGTTTCTTTTCAAAGCTCAGGCAATCTTACAGTTTATTGACAGGTACAGCAGCTTTTGGGTGCATTGCAGGTACTTTGCCTGCATTGCTTTAAGGTCATGCAATGCTGTAACTGTCAGAAACAATTTCATTGCATATATACTGTATATGTTTTAAATATTTATGCCATTAATCCATTTATTATAATGGTAGTAGCCATATGTTTATAATTCTAAGTTTGTAGTTCTTTTATAGCCTTTTATGGCATATTCAAAACTGGTAGAGGACATATAACACCCCCTGTTTTATAAGAATGGTATAATGCTTAGTGGACTCTATTCTTTTTCAACATTTTTCAGTTATTTAAAAGTTACCATCATGGAATGTATTCTCTATTATTGTGCCTATCAAAGTTATATATTTAGTAACGGTAATTTTTAAATTAATATCAGCTTTTTTTTTCTTACTGGTATGTATCTTTCTGATCACTCGTAGTATTTTGAATTCTTCATTTTAGTTCATTACTTTAAATGCATTGTTAGCATTTAAAATACTGCTAAATCTTGTGTCCTCACACATGGATAAACAATGTCAAAGCAACTCATTTAAGTTAACAATTACATGTTGCTAATGCAATGTCTTACACAGCAGAATGCTAAGCAAAATATAAGTGTATTATCCTACTTCTTATTTAGCTTCGGTCACAGTTACCTTTCTGGAAAACATGGCATTTCTGATCATCATCTTTGCTACTGCTGTAGCTGCTGCTGCTTTTTTAACATTATCATTTTTACTGTACTGTCTGGTTAAAGCCAGGCTTTGTCACTAGCAACCCTGATTTCTGTTTGCCCCTGCATGCTATAAATAGTATCCCTCTGTTATTCATTATTTTATTATTCATGAAAAACTGCAGCCCCTTTTCTTTATCCACTTGCAAACTGCTGTGTCTATCATTTGTGCCTGTTCTTTTGAAAAAGGCTGAAGACTGGTGCACCACATGTGTTTCCCTCTTCCCAATGGTTGGAGAGAAAGATCAAACGTGGAGTTGCCAATGAGTCAGTAACACTTGCTGTTGAGAAAATGGCCAGCAATTAGCCAGGTGCACAAGCAGTGATTTCAGCGAGGCTGCGCAGATGCAACTTAGACCTGCAGCTAGTCAGAGTGTTCAAAACTAGTAGAGCTCAGGCTGTTTGCTACGTCCCCTTTACCTGGGGAAATCCCTCGAATACAGAGGCAGGTAGAGAGTATGCCCGGCTGTGACATTTATACCAAAGATCTGCTGCTGGTTGGCTGCATGGCTGTAATGTTCCAAAATGTGATAGGACTACCAAGCAGTGTTTCAAAATATGCAGGTAACATAACAGCTGATTTGCGGGACAGCTGTTAAGTCACTTTCTGTTTTTACATAGAGTTTTCCAGATTTTTATATTTCTCCTAGACATGAGATGAGTATACCCAGTAAACCAAAAACGTATTTGTGTGTATGTGGGTGTATATATAATCTTTAATCTGTCATTGGTTTCCAAAGTATAAAAGACTTTTCCATAGAAACCTTGATAGTAACAAAACTAAAATTTGACATTTCTTGTCTTGTCTATAACTGTTAAACCAGAAATCTATGCTAAAGATTAAAAAGGGCATTTTGAAGTCTGTAACTGTGATATTAGTGATTACTTTAATTCAAAAAAATGCTATATTAAAGGGCCTTTTTCATGTTTTTGAGGAAATACTGTTTTTGTGGGTTATAACAGCTTAATTCTTACAGCTGAAATTCATGAGAAAGAGCGAAAACTCATAACTCTTTTCCTAGTCAGGCTCTGGCTATATATGTGATGGCAGATGTGATTTGCACATTTCACAGCAACTGGGAGAAAAAGAGCCAGATAAAGGCGGCTTGAACTAAGTGCCTGCCTTTGACTTGACTGTGTCCATGAATGAAGATCAACAAAGCCAACAGTATTTTCTTCTGGCACTGTTTTCTGCCCATCTTAACAAACATATTACTTGTTTCATGCATCTCCCTCTTAACTTGCAAATAGTCAATTCAAGCAGCTTGCTGTTATATTTTAATTTGTAGAGGCAAAGTACTCTGTTAAGATGAGCAAAGGCACCTGTTTGCTTGGGGGTTCATTTCTATGTTATTTAGGTGCATCCCAAAACCTCAAGTCTGTGTATCAGTTTCTATTACTTTCTCCTTTCTTCTTCCAATAAGAAAAGAACTGTATTATTCTTTAGGTTTCCTGAGGGACAGTAGCTTTTGCAGTTTTCTGTGAAGGCTGAGAATCTGTTCTCTTCTAAGAGCTAATTCCAGCTCCGAGTGTGATGTCAGGAGAGAGCTCTAATACTTTTATGAACTTCACTAATGAAAACAGCAGTCCTATTGCTGTAGTGGAACATTGTTTTTCTGGAGGATCACATGGAGATGGTTGCATGATGATCAGCTTTTAAAGAAGTCTTGATGTTACTGAATTTTAATCGGCATTAGCAGGGCTGACAGGTAGTGATGCACTTAATCACATACTGTTGATTTCTCTGTTCTGACCAAATTAGGTCCTTTAAAGATTAAAAGTGTCTTAAAGAGAGAGGTGAATTGTAAAGACTCTTTGGGGCTGTAGCTTTGTAAATAATAAGGGAGCCTTACATATAAGGGCGTTATAGTTCAGCCTTTATTTGACAAGAGGAAGTCCAACTTTCTATAAGCCCTAGAAAGAAGAAGGCATTTTTATAGCTATAGTTAAATATACAGGAAGAGTCATAAATGCAGTTGAAAAGCCTGATTACTGAAGGTCTTAATGATCTCAGGTCAGATGTTCATCATGGGGAGTGCTATTACAGAAGAATTTGTGTATTTCCATCTGCTTTTTCTCCTTACCAGCACCACTTTAGTCCTTCCAGCATTTAGTTCTTCACCTAGCTGCTTACCTCAATCATTGAGTTACTATTGTGTAACGTGACTAACAGAATGGGTGTCACGCCACACTGCTAGTGTCTGCCTTTTCCTTGTTACTGTACGGGCACTGTGAAGAATAGGGAGGAATCTCTGTGGGACTCCACAGCAGACAGGACTAGCAATAAAAAAGTATATTCACTAGGCAACAGTTATTCTGGGGTTACTATGGCAATCACTGTTTAAAAACCGGTTGGATTTTGCTATACTTTATGCACATGTGTGTTGGAGGAATAGTGTTTCATACCCTCAAGAGAACTCTATTCTCAGCCTTGCAAATATAAGACTTCCTTAGAAGGAATGAGAACATCAGACTCATGGACTACAGTAGAATGCTCTGCAGTATAACATCCCCTTTCTGGGACTCCATGTGGATGAGCTGAAAGAGAAAAATGTATCAGGAGCCTTACATTTATGGTGGTGCTCTTTATGGGGGGATGAACTTTGGTTCAGTGAGGGAGCTGAGGGCTCTTTTTGCCTCTCCCAGTCAATTAGTGATAGCCTCTGAGCTGTAATACACTGTGTACTCTCTGTGTACACTGTGTACCCGCTGGCAAACTTCTGATGTCCTTCTCTGCATTGTGGGCTCCAGGTCACAGTACTGCAGAAACTAGTTGCGCCAACTTTATTGCTACTGATAGACTCCCCTGTTAAAGGTTGCTTCGTTCCTTCTGTGTACTCCCAAAGAAGCACAGAGGTCTTGAATGCGGAGTGAAGAGTTTAAACAGTGCTGTGGATGAGTAAAACAGCTGAGGGCATGCGAAACACTCACAAATATGATAAAGTTGGCGGAATTAAGAATTCTGAATTCGTTTGTCATCTGTCAGATTCCTCTTACGGCTTTGAAATACTTGCTTTATCACAGCAAATACTGTTATATTTTGTATCCACTGTGTCTAGTCAGACACAAAATCATCAGGTTCTTTTACTCTTTTCTTTATGTCTGTGCCATTGGCTCAGAGAATATATTGCATCTAAGAAGTCAGCTGAGTCACGGCAACATGCTATGGTTGATCCATGAGAATGTGACACAACATTTCATAAATGGCACAGGTGGTACAGTACTTCGTTATTTTGAAACAGAAGTCTTATGTTGTTTGCCAAGGATGCATTGTTAATGTTGTGCTTATTGCAGTTGAGTTGCTTATTAGAGTGCAAACAAAATGGACTCTAATACTGAAAGTGGCCAAGCAGCTAGGATCAACAGAATGAAAAATCAAAGGTTGAGCCTGAGAAGCAAAGAGTTAAACTTAAGAAGACAGTTAAACTTAAGAAAACATACCCATATTGCTTATTCTTCAAAATATGTCCTCATTCTTCACTATACTTGGTTTTGTAAAAGTACAGGTTTTGTATCTTTTTTTCTTAAAATAAAAAATAGATAAAGATTTGCTAGGTCCTGCATGCTTGTGAATGTACTAACACTCTGCGCCTCTCATAGTCCCACTTCCATAGTTCCCCTTCCTTGCCCTTCTGCTCCCTAAATCCCTGTTGGCAGTCATGTGTTAGAGATGTGGATGGTTTGAACAAACTTCAGCAATCCTGACTTTTTCTCCCAGGAACACAACGCTGTGTGATTTTGCTGTTAAAAAGGCACCCTCTGGCCATGTTTTTGCCTGTAGAAAAGAAATCTATTTCCTCAGGAATTGTAAATTTTAGTTAAAAAATTAAAAATCTCTGCTTGCCAAGTCCTGTGGGGCACTCATGTAATGGGGAATTCTGTGGTCTTTTATTGTCATCTGACGCATGCTCAAACTGCAATCATAATGGATTTAATGAAATTAACTGTTTATCTGAGAACAAATAAATGTATACTCTATTCTAGGATCTTGATTTGCTGTTATTAAGAACATGTCAGCGTTTCCACTGCAGGAATTTTTCATATTTGATGCCAAATCATTTCCATTGGTCTGAAATTTGGTGTGCTAGCTCAGTCTGTGTTTAGACATCTAAATAAATCACCTGTTTTTATCAAAGTATTCATCACACTAAAGTAAACATGCAACAGAAGTAGAAAGCATTGCAGTAGGACTTGCTGGCATTCAGCACTTTTGGAAATAAGGCACTTTTGATTTAGGAAATTGACTTTAGGCAATCATGTTTTAAAAATTTGAGTTTTAGCGCATAAAAATATGTACTGCAGAGTTTTTGTATCAAGAGGACACTGTCTTAAAATAATCTACTCCACCAGCCAGCATTTCTAAGTCTATGGATGGTTTGTCAGCATGATGGCATGGCTCTTCTCGATGAAACATTTTAAAACTGGCTGCTCCTTTATTTGAAAGGTATCTTTTTCTATGTCTTTCTAAGCTGTGTGAAGTCTTCTACATTACAGTTTGCGCTGTCAAAACATTCGCAGTGTCTTGACACAGTTTTAAAGTGGGAAATCACAGCAGCTGAATGCAGATTGGAAATGTGAGTAATGCACTTTGGGGACAAAGAAGTTTGGGAAAGGTTGAGAGTTTTAGGTAATGCATAACTCTGAACTGGGTTCAAGAAAAAATAATGAGGAAATTCACTCACTGTCTTTTTAGTTGCTGATAGGTATGTGCTGGTTGGCTTAGAGCTAGTGGTCTTCAAACTGTTGTCAGCAGATCACTAGAAGTCTTTGAGGCCTGTGCAAAGGCCCATGGAGGTAAACAGTTTACAGTCCTTGCTGACAGCTGCATTGGCTCTAGTATAGCACTGCAGTGTCCTTAAACAGTACCTCAGAGCCTCCAGCTCTGTTGAACTACTGGCTGAAAATGCACAGAATAAGACATAGGTAAATAAGGCATAGAATAAGTTCCTAATATGCTAGATGGGGTTTAGCAGTGATATTTGGAGACCTTTTATGTAATGCTGTACAAGTTATTGCCTTTTGCATGTCACCTAGAGCAGACCAAAAAGAGTTACAAGGGAAAAAGAGTCAAAGGAAATCGTCACAGGTAAGAAATGGTAGAAGGAATACATGTTTTGACTGCGAAAGTATAACAGACTACCAAGCAAGATCATGACTTAGGTAACTATGGATTGTAAAAATCAGGCTTAAATCAGGTTGAGTCTGCCTAGAAAAAGGGTGATACCATAACTGCAACAACTTACTGTATTTGTAATAAAGCAGCTTAATGTTAGTGATTAGATAATAAAAGATGGGCTCTGCCCTGGAGGAGTGTTCTGCTGGCACTGACACATGTTCATGCTGAGTTCCCACCTGCAGGCACAATGAGACACCCTTTTCCTCCTAAAGTGATCTTTAGGGAAGCTTAGGGAAGATTTAGCATGATTAGGCTGGCCTCCTGTTAATGTTTATTTACATCTTTAAACTTACAGTAATTGGAGTTGTAAGATTCTTCTTTTTGACAAGTTAATAAAATTATACTTCTAAAGCATTTCTTTCCTGCACTACTTGTATTATATTATTTTGATTTATTTGCAATGTTCCATGGTTAATATTTTATGTAATGTTGTTTTAAAATAAGACCTTTGGAATATTTCCTTTCAACCTGAAACTCATTTGCTGAATACTTTTGGTTTCCATCTTATTTGGGAAAGTCATCACTTCTCTTCTGCCTGTAATTCTATGTGTCCCTTGGCTTATGGTAGGCACATTGCTTAGTGGCACACTTCTTAGTGGTTCATGAGAAATGTCATGGTTTGACAGTTATCTGTTGATCCAGACTGCTTGGGAACCACTGGTTAGACTAAAATGTTTTTTGCAGCTTCTCAAGCTCTTTCTCACTGGGTGTTGGCTATGGAGGCTTCTAGTGCTGAAGCAGATCAAAGGGCTGTGTCAAGTATACATAGGAAGGTGTGAGAACAGTGCTTTTGAAATCCTGAATCAGACTGAGTGGTGAGAACTGCTGGCGTATACTGAAGGTGAAAGCAAGGTAGCCTGCAATTAAAAGTATGCCTGTTTAACATCTGATTGCTGAAAGCTACCTTAGGTTTACTGTTGCTGAGGAAATTAGCCTATCCAGCCCATTGACGGCTGTCAGTGCCCTTAAGAGGAGGACATGATATAATTAATTTGTTGTAGGAATATCCTGTATTTTCAAAGTGTTTGATTTATGACATTTCTACTTCAAGAACGTAGAAATTAGAAAATAATTTAGTATAAGGATTTTGGAAGAAATAAAGGAAACAAGCAAAAGATGCTGTTGTAGTATTTCTCTTGTTTAGGTTTGTTCAAATTTTAAAAAGGGGGATGAGCCCATATATAATGAATTTTATGCATTTAGGGCTTGACCTGATGCCATGGAGGATCCTGATTTGACTGTGGTGTTCTGTGATAGTAGCTCAGAGACAGAGAACTGGCTGTCCTGCATATGCTTTTTCATCCCATAAGTTCTTTCCCAATGATTGCTAGCTTATCTGTTGTATTAAAAACTCATCTTACCAACTCTGACACAGACTTCTCATTAATCATCAAGACCACTACCTCAGACACCAAGCAGCATGGCAAAACCAGAATATTTATAACAGTTAGTACCTGTTCCACGCTTTGGGCTATGGTGTAGCATGGAATGAAACCGCAAGGGCTGGTGTTTTTCACAAGAGAAGCCCTTCTTCCCATTAAAATTGTTTCTAGCATATTGCTGCTTCATGCACAGCTGTAGTTGCGATACATTTACTGCACCGGAACTGGGAATAAATTCTCTGGCAACTGCAGTGTGGGGACTTTGAAAGTATTTGCAAATGAGGCCAAATTCACTGTGTGCTTTCTGCTGGGGAAAAAAAAAAAAAGACTGAAGGGCTAGAAACCTGTCGGGGGAAGATGTGCCATTGCTCTTTTGCCAAGTGTCTGAGTGGTGAGAGAACCCCTCCAGGGCTCAAGGCAGTGAATTCTTGGAGAAAGAGGTAGCTTCTGTAGTTGCTATTAATGCCGTCTTTTGTTTTTCATATGGATGAACAAAATGAAGTGTCAGTGAAATGGAACAATTATGTCAAATTATGTTGTTTTTTTCCCCCTTTTGATGAGGGAAAAAAAAGAAATTCTTGGATTTTTTCCTTGCTTTACCAGTGTAGCAGCTGAGATCACTTAATGACATGGCCAAACTCTACCATGTCTGTGTACAGTACTGGAATATAGAAAAGTAAACTATACATTGCATGTTTTCTCCTCTCAGTATTGTAATTTATGATGCATGGTAAATTATTGGTTCTCTGTCCAACAGCATATTCTCCATTGTAGGTTTTAAACCCTAGGAGGAAGTGTTGGACGTTAACTGAAAGTGGGTCTATCAGTAGTGTGCAGGAGGGTAGTGCCAGTGCTGCTTGATTGCATGGTTCGCAGGTGTCTGCATCGGGGGGATTAAGGATTTTTTGCAAGTCGCTGCCTTGCGCCTGCCTCTAACACCAGAGCAGCTGGTGGTTACACATCCTCTGAATGATCTGTCCACCTCTGTGATATAGAAGTGCTGGGCATGGTGCACGAGGCAACAAAATGATCAGTGTCGTGTTTTCAGGGCCACACGTACCTGCTGCCAGTTGACTACTGAGCCAGTGGAGCCTGGCTGGGGGAAGGGGAAGACGTATCGTAGTCCATTTGGAGCTCACCATGACTGACGTTAAATCAGGTGGGGTTGACAAAGCTCTGACTTTTGACACGCAGGTGCCTGTCAGAGAATAGTACACATTAGCTGAAGGAGGAGTGGCCTTTCGTGTACTTGTATTTTCCTTCTGCATGAATGCCATGTGACTGTTGAGGGCTGATGGTTTGCCACGTTGTCTATGTGCAGATTGTACATTAGCTGATGAAAATGACACTGTGGGTTTGTCAGGAATGTTAATGGAAGTGTTGTTGACAGTCAACCTGAAAAGCTCACAGTGAAAGTTCCTTAAAGTGGTCCTTAAATCATTCTTCTCTGGAATGAATAAAAATATAGTCATAACGTCACTTGGCCATAATTCATTTAATCTCATCATGCCAAATGTCACTGTCTTATCAGGTCAGTGACATCCCTGGGTGGAATGCCAACTCTGTGCATGGTAGGAACTGGGCAGGACAGACACTTTCAAACAAATCATTGTGTCTGCTCTAGATTTAGCACCATTCTAGAGATCTTCTCTGTGTAATATGACATATCTCTCTGTGTCACCTCATGATCATTTTCTGCTTAACATTAAATAGAATTGTGGGGGAAAATTTATAATAGATGGATATGACATGGAGAAAAGATCAATATAATAATTCAAAAAGGCAGAGTGACTAATATGACAACTTTTGGCGACTGGTGGAGGAAAGTGTTGAAGACATCCACCTTTTTGTTACAGTAAGATCTCTTATCCTTATTCAGAAGATGTTTTTGATTCTGTGCATACTGTACTTATTTTCATGAGGATGATGATGAGGATGTCCATGATAGCACGCTAAAAAAACCACAGTCTTGGAATAGGGACCCTATGCTTGGCTTTGATTTTCTTTCTTTTTCCAATGGCTGTATCAGTTCAGTTTCTTTCTTTTCATCCCCTCTCTGCCCTTTCCCTGTCTCTCCTTGTTCTAACCTTTTTCTTTTATTATATAGCCATGGCTACACTTATTTTTACACAGTTGCTGTTGATTTAATGGTGTTACTGGAAGGTGAGAAGTTGAAGCAATAAGCAGTGCATCACTCATAGGGTTGACCTCATTTCTTTTTAATTCATTTCTTATGGTGTGAGTAAAAAATGCTTAGAAAACTGTGAATATGGCTCATGTGTGCACATTCACAATCTATTTGCACATATGAAGCCAGCTGCAGAGCTCTCTGGTCTTAGCTGCTTATTCCCACCTTCCCACCTCAGCTCTCCAACTCTTTAATTGTACTGGTGCAACTGGTCTGTGGATTTGTTTTGCATGCCAAGTGTCGTGTGAAAGGACACTTGTCAGTGGAATAATCTGTGTTAAAAAGAACTCTTCAGAAAAAGTGCGCAGCTGATGCTGCTGGGAGCAGTGGCAGATGCATAAGGACAAGAAGTCAGCGTGGGAGTCTCTTAAACTGGCTTTGCCACTGAGAAGTTGTTTGTGGAGCTGCCATATCTTGACATGGAAATACACACAGAGACACACACTCACATACAGAGCAGGGACTATACAGCTCTATCCCACTCCTTCCACTGCGCTCCACAAAGCAGTTAGTTAGATGGACCCTCCTTTGGCAGGTAAGACCAATCCCTGTGCTCTGCGCTTCCGAACAATGGTCGGCCAAGCAGCACAGTCTGGCACTGGGAAATGGCAGTGGGGAGGGAAGGGCTGTGATGTGGGATGATGCTGGAAACCATTTGTGGACCAGACACTCCCCACGGGGGTCAGCATGCGGGTTTCTGCCAGGCCATGGGGTGCCAAGGGAAAACAGCAGCGTGGCCAGGCTCATTTCTCAGACGGTGATAGCACGGTGCCTGGGCTGAGTTGCCTGTGGGCCCTGGCCATGCCACAGTGTTTTGCTGCCAGGCATTTAGAGGCAGCTGGCCACAGGTCAGTGCTGCATGGAGAGCGGGCCATTGCCGCACCTCTGCGCCCTCCCTGCATCCCTCACCACAGCCACCAGCCTTCATTCATTGTTTCCTTTAAACTCGGCCTTTACATTCTGAAACTACTAATGTCAAAATAGGTCAAAATAATATTTATCTTGGCAGCTATTGTTGCAGTGACTTATGCACTGTTTTGTAAGAACTGTATACTTTATATGGAAAGTAGTTGAGATGAGTTGAGATGACCTTTTCCATTATCTCTGTTTTTGTTTTTGTTTTTCCTGGTAAATGTTAAATATTTTTGCACTTAGCAGGGTTGTCTCGTTTCTAAAATTTCTAAAATAGTTTCTTTATGTATAGAAACAACTTTTTGGTTTTTGCTTTTTTTTTTAAAGGGAAATAACAGAACTCCTCTCACAAATTAAGACCAACTTAAGATACATCAGTGACAGAACTAATAATGTCAGGAAACCAGTATCTCTATTCCACCATAATACTGTGTGGAGAGAGTAGAGCACCTAAGATATTCAACTTGCAGACAATATGTTCTTTCAGTAAGATTCCCTGTATTCTCAAGGGTCCCCCTGTTCAGATCAGATTGCAGATTCATAGCAGATTTTTGTGCAGGTTGATGACAAGAGATCAGTAGGTACAAGTAATGTATCACCTTTGTATTTTTGCTTTGGTCACCTAAAGCATGTGTGGGTAGGGATAATTGAAAAGTATATTCCCCTTTGTGATTTTTTTTCTTTCTTTTCTTTTTCTTTTCATCAGCTTCACTGATGTCATGTCTAGTTTCAAATCATCACAATTTCTTAAATTTGTGCCTTGAAAACTGCCTGCTGAATGTGTTAACATATAAAAAATTTTCGATCTTAACTGTTGATAAAGTGGATTTTTAAAGTAATTCTTAGTGTGATATCTAAATGCAGTACATTGATTAGAAAAATAACCAAGACTCCTTGGTGCCCGGAAAGTGAAGATGATGATGTTGAATACTGTGAGATAGCATGATTTCATGATCTTGACAGAGAATCATAACTGTTAGTCACTTCAGAAACAATTTACAAAAGGCTTATTTCTGAGAATTTTAATATCAAAAAGTACTAGCTTAAGGTAGTCATGTTTATTGGAACAAGTTTTACTGATCAGTGAGGCTCAAATCCCCAGATTATGAAATATTGAGTATGCGATTTTTTACGTGATAAGGATGAACGAGGAAGGCATAAAGAAAGACAGCCTAACAATAGTACTACTGCTGAGATTTTAATTATTAGCTACTTTCCCCATTCTGTAATAATCCTGTGCAATTAAAGATTTGAAACCGAAGATCTTGGCCAAATGATGCAGAACGCCAGACCTTGCTTTCACATAAAAGAGGAGCTCCGTTTTTTATGTACAGAGATAGAGCCTTCAGTTTGTCATAAGATGCAGCTAGTCAATCGGCAGAGCATGATCACACGTGGGAAACACTGTAGAGTCCTTACTCCACTGAAGTCCCTGGCTGAAAAATCCTGGTGGCCGTTGGTGGCTGGTTGGGATAGGGACTCACTGAAATTACTAGCAGCAGGATTGAGTCCCAATGCTGACCATGCTGCAGATTCTTGTTAATCTTGATTAATTATAGCTAATGCTTGACTTTTCAGAAAGATTAAACTCTTTCATAAGTTTTAAGGGGTAACAGCAAGCTGCTTTGCAATTACCAAGAGACAAATATTATGTACAAGATTTAATACTACATTTGTGTGATTAGCATTGCAAATTTAAGTAATTTCTTTGTAGTGCCTAATTAAGTTTAAATATTCTTCAGGTTTTGAAGAAGTATTTCCCTTTTCTTCTCTATCTAGCAATTTTCAGGCCAGATGAATATTTCAAGATCAAATTATTGTGCCAGGTAGCCACAAAGTAGGGCTTTAATATGGAGGTTCATTAGCAGTCTCTCCAAAGCTTAAGCCTGTCAACTGTTTGTTATTTACAAAATTAAAGCCGCCTTTGAGAGTAGTATCCAGTATGTGACAGCAGTGGCTGACTGTGTATAGTACACACACACACACACACACACACACACACATATTTGAATACATATACAAGTAGCTTAAGAGAAGAAGAGATCTATTATTCCCAAGCAGACAAACTGCTATGGCTCTGTCCTTACTTCAGTGGGAGTTATTCTAATCCTATCAGAGATGAATAAATCTACTAGGAATGGTTAATTCCAAAGGAGGTTCTCAAAAGCAGTGGTTTAGTAGATTTCTGTTAAAAAGCATGCTTTACAGGTTTCAGGAGGAAGACACATCATGTTAAAATGCAGGGGTACTCTACAGGTGCCTTTGGGAATGGGATAATTTGGGAGATGGGAGCCAAATGCATGTTAGAAAAGGCAACTGTGAACAGGAAAATATTTTTCAGAAAAGGTGCATCTTTGCTGACCCTGAAGTAGTGCATTGTCTATTAGTATAAAAGTTCACTAGGTTCTTTCCAATAAAATTGTATTTTGAATAATTTGTTTGGTATATGAATGATGGGAATGTTTTCAAAGCAGCTATCAATCAGACCTTGCAAGCAATTTCATAATCAAGAAGGAAATTGATTCAATGCACTGAGAATTCACTGCTTGTTTCATATAAACATATTTTATAGTTTCAGCACTTCTGGAGAAAATTCAGCACTTCAAGAAAATTATTTCAGCCCATTTATGCATAGGGTTTGTTTTTTTTCCAGATTTACTCATGTTCAGGGGAATGAAGTTTCATGCTAAGACCAGCAGAGAATGATCTTATTCATCTGACAATAATATCTCTACTTTCTCATGCATTCTCAGCCTGTGCTTTTACTTCTATTGATTTAAATGGGAATATCTGAAAATGGGACTCAGCCATTCATCTTTATAATCATTGCTGAAACAAGCAGTGCATATTCATCTTGAATATCATCTTGCTTCCTCATTATCTTCTGTTTTTCAGAGGTGTAAGCAGTGAGATAAATTAAAGTTGCAGTTATGGGCATTTTCTAAAATTGTACAAAGATGCAGAGATTGATAAAACTGTACATGGCATTAATGGTTTCAGTACTTGAAAGATATAATTCATAAAAATTACTGGAAGTTATTAAGAGTTTGGTTCTGGAAACAGTAAAAAATTTTGCCCTAAAGCTGGTTTCTAATGAAGCCTAAATTTAATACTCAAGAAAAGATAATTACTTGCCACATTCATGATGAAATTCCAATACGCTTACCTGAACAAAGGGGAGAGAGACTTTTTAATTTTTTTTTAATCAAGTGTCAGTTATGTGAGGAAATGCTGTTCCCGCACAATTATGGTAGAAATTTCATAGTAGAATTTCAGTTCCTTAAAAGAGAAGTAAATGAATCGAGACATTCAAGTCCAGCATGGTTACTCCAGAAATTTTTCTCAAGGACTGTTTGGTGCCCATAATTCATTTTCTCCATGGTTTACCTGTCACATCCTTTTCATCCAGTTGTGATGAGTAGTAAATCTTTTCTTTATTAGGAGAAGATTATTGGTTGTCAGAATTATTATTACCTATAAATACTAAGGATTGTTAAAAGCAAACAATGCCAAATTACAGCTGTCTCCTCTTAGTTAGACTAATATAGTTTTGCTTCTTACATTTGAAGGCTCATGCAGAAGATATATAAAGTGTTGATAATACAAGGTAGAAAGGGATGTTGCATGGTCTATTTTTGTTAACACTGACTTTTCCAATGGAGGTGGTAATGTAGGAAATCTTTTTTAATGTATCTTAAGTAATAATAGTGAATTGTGCATGAGCAAAGGAATTTTGTTTAGGGATTTCATTTGTCATGTGCAAGCAGTATGGCCTTTTCAGGACAAAGTTGTTTGTTTCTCGCTAATCAAACACTACATTTAGATGCAGTTACCTAAAAGAAGGAATTTGGGAGCTATCTTCACAGAAACCATAACATGTATCAGAATCTTCCATTCAAATTAAATAGACTATTTTTATTTATCAAAGCTAGCTGTGTTTTATCTCAAGGATAATACAGTCTAAGCTAAACCACTTGGGGTTATAACTAGGTGAAACAGCTGACATTTTCAAGAAGGTCAATCTTTAAATAAACTGTTGAAATCATTGCAAAAAAAGCATGAGTTTAATTCCTCGACAAAGTTTTGGCCACCTTCTCCTCAGGCAGGGTGCTGTAAGATGTGTTGCTGTGCTGTGTTTGAAAAGCGGTGCCCATCACTCTGGTACAGTGACTTCTGCCTCATTTTTTCTACTTTTGTTAGTGGTTTGAAGGAGAAGGTTTTTTTGCAATGCAATTAGTGCAACTTGAGTGGAATTGAAGTTGAGAGATGGAAGCAGAGCGTGTGCTGCCAGCTTGGTTCAGAGATGTGCACTCTCTCCTTTTCAGAGTGTCACTGGAAATGAAAGGCATACACACACATATCAATATATGCATATATATGTATATATATATATAAAAAAATAAAAATACATATTCAGCTTATGTATGTAATACAGCATATAGCTAATATGTAACAGGGATTTAATCTTTTTTTCTAGTTGAAACAACTTTTGGAACATCTCTAAAATTTAATTCTCTTCAAATTCTGTTGCAAATAAGTCCAAGTAACTCTTTTTCACATATAAAGCTTTTTGTTCTCAAAAAAATCTGTGTAATACTGAATAATTCTTGAGTATTTTAAAACTAAATAATTCTCAAAGGAGATATTGTACCTTCCTCCAAATAACATTACAGGCGACTCTTGTGACTTTAAACTTAGTCAGGTAATTTGAAAACTTAGTATTATATTCAGATATTTTCATATAGTAGTATTTGCCCTAAGTGGCATTATTGTATGTACACATAAAAATCTATTTATGTAACTGTTGATACTAGGTGATTATATATGTAAATTATGTTCAGATCCCAAAAGTCTGTATATCAAAGCACCATCTCAAAGAGACATGTCGTTTTAACTACTTTGGAACTACATAAAAAGTTTCTAAAAAACTCTTACCAATTATACATAATTTCCCTATAATTACATGAAAATTTTAAATTGTTATTTTTAACCATTTTTAAACAAAGACATTTCTATAATTTCTTATAACAGAATTTCTATGTTAAGAAGGAAGGGGAAGAGGTCTGAATTAAATCATGTAGGCTTGATAAATCAGGTATTTCTTTTTTGAGACCTTAGAAAAAAATCTCTTGTATTTCTTAGTGAGGAATTAGAAGGGTGAGGGGAAAGGGGATGTCTCCTTGTCTTTTCTGAGAGAAAATTTCCCAGGAGTTTCTATAAGTAGAAAAAACATTTTGTTCAGTAAAGCAAGGAAATTGTCTTTCTCCAGAAACCAAATACACAGAATATTTATAAACTTGAATTCACTACAGGTGCAGGGAAGTCTGTTCATAATGTTAAAAAATAAAATTAGATTAAAAATGAACCTAATGGTAAAAGCTAATTAATTGAATCACTGATTTTTCTAGAGGTTTTTCTGACTTGCACACCCATAAATAAAATGAACACTGAGCTAATGTTCATCAGCAGAGACCTTAGAGATCTGCACAAAGGAAAAAAAAATCAAAATGTCTAGGTTTTGCTGAACAGGGAGATGAGGAGAAAATAGCTGTCAACAGGAGAAAAGCAAGGGCCATTAGAAATAGGGTAGGCCAAGCAAAACAGGACTCCTCTGGTAGTGAGGTCAGGAGTTGGAGCCATTTAATCCGTGTACTGTTGCGTACTACAGTAGCTTTCCAAGCTCAGCTTTTCAACCTCCATCTTCTTACCGGCAGCCAGCTGTTGACTGGCAATGGCTAGTCCCAAGGACTGGAGAAAGATATGGAGAAAATCCCCCGTTTCTGTGGACTGGATGCACGGAGGTGTCATGCTGGGGCAGAAGATCGGAAGAGTGACCATAGGCATCTGGCACCAGTCTGCAAAAACTGTACTGGCTCCCAGGGGCCATGAGGATACTTTTCCCTAAAGGGCTGCAAATGACTCACGAGGCCTTTCCAAATCCCCTTCCCTCATTTTCTTTTTCAGTGGAATTGTATTGCTCCAGGAGATCCACCACAAACATGGAGAAGAGAAAAGGATTTTTGCTTTAGTAGGTTGGATTTCCTGCTTAGATCTGTGAAATATGAATGAATAATATGGGAAATGCTGGCCTTTTGAGAACAGGGTTTAGCTGTCAGCACAACACTGTGGCTTGGGTTTGCAGTGACTTGGCTCCTTTGCTTCCACTACAACTTTTTTTGTAATTTCTCACCACTCCAAAGCTTTTTTCCCTTTTTTTTTGAAGTCAGAGGAAGGAGAAAAGATGCGTTATATCTATTCTGACTTGATGTCTGGTAGTAAAATCATTCTGCAGAAGTTCTAAAAATAATCTGAGTAAATGCTTTAGAAGTGGAAACGTAATTCATGTTGGTGAAGCAAAGTGATGTTTTGCTAACTGAACTTTTGTGGGAAATGGGGTGATATACCAATGGCACAGGTTGTTTTGAGGTGGAAGAGCAATTGAGGGTTGTATTGTCTTACTGCCATTTGTCATGTTGTAAATTGGCTGCCGGTGAGTCATTTTGTGAAAGTGCTAAGTTGGCTCTTACCTCCTGAAAATGCTGCGGAGCTCAGGCCTTGATTTGAAAGCCCCTTCGCTTTGGGCTCTGTGGGGCTGACTCATCCTGGGACCTATACTGCTCGAATGCGAAGTGAAGCAATGCAAATGAGTTGTCTTTCAGAAAGCTGAGGAATATTGTAAAAAATATTTTGTAGAAGCTGAGCTAAAAGTAACTGAAATGAAACCTCTGTGTCTATCATCGGATTGCAGAGAAAAGAATAAATAAATGCAGCATGTATTTCTGTAGGAAAAATGTGAATTAGGGTGTGGGCCTCAGAAATTTGGATGCAACTCTTGATATTTGTTTTGGGAAATTCCTAAGGTTTTGGAGCAAAGAATTTTATTCAGAGTCAGGGAGTTCTGTGAAGATCAGGCAGTGATAAGTAGATGGATTTTCAGTGTGGTCCCTTTCCCACTCCTTTGTTGAGCTTGAACCAATTTTATTACAGTCAGTGTGTCTGAAGAATAACAAACCTTACTTCAGCTTTGAAAAGATGGAGAAAAAGAAGAATATAAGTCTATGCTCTAGTAGTCTAGGTAGACATATAGAGATGAGAAGTAGGTTTTGCCGCCTACTTTGCTGTACTTGCCTGAGATCTAAACCTTTGATCTGGTTATCCTAATCTCATTTTATAATAGAGAGAAATGGACAATGCCAGCAAGTGTTTCATCTGACCTTTTTTGGGTTGAGCTGGATAGCCCTTTGGAAATGCTAGTTTCTTTCCAGTGAATATAGAGAGCAGTGATTAGTTCAGATGGGGATATTTAGCATTAAATTCCTATGTTAGATCAGATGAATTTCATCTGGATTGTAGAAGACAGGAGATTTTCATCCAGATTTGACTCAGAAGTGTGTTTTACCCTGATGTTTTGGTTCTAGTTCATCTGCAGTATGACTCAATATGAGGAACAGTCAATATTTGCGTGCCTCATTCTCAAAGTCAGATTGTTTCCTTGCAAGAAAGACAGGTTTGGGAGACAGAGGAAAGGTCACTAATAAAGAAACATACTGTTTCCATACAATCCATCAGAAAGCGTTTAAAGCAAAATGCTCTATAATTATCAAGTAGGCCATTTTATGAGACCTTGTTATCTAAAGTGACTATTTCTCAAGAGATCCTCTTTAAAGAATTGAGGCCGAATAGTACCAACTTACTGAGCTATTTCAGTCAATATACAGCACTGTGAAAGGCTGCCACACACAGTTATGCTATGAAAACAGAGAGCTTTCAAGTACCACACTCTCCCATTTTCCTATTTCCTAAAGACTGCTTTATGAGTACACTGTGTGGCACCATGGGTTGTTTTCTCTGAACAGTAATTAAATTTTTAGCTGACATCTTAGCTCTTGAGAAACAGTTTTTTTATGAGATATTAAAATATCTAACCCAGAGGGGCCTCCAAGGAATGTTGCTCAGTGTTCAATATTATATCTACACAAAAACTTAAATCATAACATTATTTTGTCTGTATATATAGATGCTGCAGGGAGCTCCCATGTCATATATAATGTAGTTCTCAAAATTCCAGCATTTATCTGAAATCACAGAATCACAGAATCACAGAATCACTGAGGTTGGAAGGGACCTCTGGAGATCATCTAGTCCAACCCCCCTGCTCAAGCAGGGTCACCTAGAGCACATTGCACAGGATTGCATCCAGGCGGGTTTTGAATATCTCCAGAGAAGGAGACGCCACAACTTCTCTGGGCAACCTGTTCCAATGCTCTGTCACCCTCACAGTGAAAAAGTTTTTCCTCATGTTCAGATGGAATTGTCTGTGTTTCAGTTTGTGCCCGTTGCCTCGTGTCCTGTCACTGGGCACCACTGAAAAGAGTCTGGCTCCATCCTCTCGACACCCTCCCTTCAGATACTTGTACACGTTGATAAGATCTCCTCTCAGCCTTCTCTTCTCCAAGCTGAACAGGCCCAGCTCTCTCAGCCTTTCCTCATAAGAGAGAGATGCTTCAGTCCCCTAATCATCTTTGTGGCCCTTCGCTGCACTTGCTGCAGTAGTGCCACATCCCTCTTGTACTGGGGAGCCCAGAACTGGACACAGTACTCCAGATGTGGCCTCACCAGGGCTGAGTAGAGGGGGAGAATCACCTCCCTCGACCTGCTGGCAACACTCTTCCTGATGCAGCCCAGGATACCATTGGCCTTCTTGGCCACAAGGGCACATTGCTGCCTCATACTTAACTTGGTGTCCACCAGCACTCCCAGGTCCTTCTCCGCAGAGCTGCTTTCCAGCAGGTCAACCCCCAGCCTGTACTGGTGCATGGGGTTATTCCTCCCCAGGTGCAGGACCCTGCACTTGCCTTTGTTGAATTTCATGAGGTTCCTCTCTGCCCACCTCTCCAGCCTGTCCAGGTCTCTCTGAATGGCAGCACAGCCCTCTGGCGTATCCGCCACTCCTCCCAGTTTTGTATCGTCGGCAAACTTGCTGAGGGTGCACTCTGTCCCTTCATCCAGGTCACTGATGAAGAAGCTGAACAAGACTGGACCCAGTACTGACCCCTGGGGGACACCGCTAGCTACAGGCCTCCAACTAGACTCTGCACCGCTGATCACAACCCTCTGAGCTCTGCCATTCAGCCAGTTCTCAATCCACCAATTCACTGTCCACTCATCTAACCCACACTTCCTGAGCTTGTCTATGAGGGTGCTATGGGAGACAGTGTCAAAAGCCTTGCTGAAGTCTAGGTAGACAACATCCACTGCTCTCCCCTCATCTACCCAGCCAGTCATTCCATCATAGAAGGCTATCAGATTGGGTCCTCCTTCTTGCCCTTTTTGAAGACTGGGGTGACATTGGCTTTCTTCCAGTCCTCAGGCACCTCTCCTGTCCTCCATGACCTTTCAAAGATGATGCAGAGTGGCTTAGCAATAATGTCCGCCAGCTCCCTCAGCACTTGTGGGTGCATCCCATCAGGTCCCATGGATTTGTGGTTGTCAAGTTTGCTTAAATGATCTCTAACCCACTCCTCCTCCACCAAGGGAAAGTCTTCCTCTCTCCAGACTTTCTCTCTTGCCTCCAGGGTCTGGGGTTCCTGAGGGCTGGCCTGAGCAGTAAAGACTGAAGCAAAGAAGGCATTCAGTAACCCTGCCTTCTCTGCATCCTTCATCACCAGGGCACCCACCCCATTCAGCAAAGGGCCCACATTTTCCCTAGTCTTCCTTTTGCTACTGATGTATTTGAAGAAGCCCTTCTTGCTGTCCTTGACATCTCTCGCCAGATTTAATTCCAAACGGGCCTTAGCCTTCCTCGTCTCATCCCTGCATACTCTGACAATGTTCCTATATTCCTCCCAAGTGGCCTGTCCCCCTTTCCACTTTCTGTATACTTCCTTCTTCTGGTTGAGTTTTGCCAGGAGCTCCTTGCTCATCCATGCAGGTCTCCTACCTCCTTTGCTTGACTTCCTACTCATAGGGATGCACCGCTCTTGAGCCTGGAGGAGGTGATGTTTGAATATTAACCAGCTCTCTTGAACACCCTTTCCTTCTAGGGCCCTAACCCATGGGATTCCTCCAAGTATGTCCCTGAAGAGGCCAAAGTTTGCTCTCCTGAAGTTCAGCCTTGCGATCCTACTTAGTGCCCTGCTGCCTCCTCGCAGGATCCTGAACTCCACCATCTCATGGTCACTGCAGCCAAGGCTGCCCCCGACCTTCACATCTCCAACCAGTCCTTCTTTGTTTGTTAGTACGAGGTCCAGCAGCACACCTCTCCTTGTTGGCTCCTCCATCACCTGCGTCAAGAAGCTGTCACCAATACTCTGCAGGAACCAGTGTTAGTTTTTATTTCATTCTTCTGAGATTTACACATGTTGAATAAATTGAATATAGAGTGTGAGCTTATATTGTCCTTCCACACAAGTTTATGGAAGTTTCCTGATTGTATGATTGTTTACTGCAAATATTGGGGCAACGTATCATCTTGCTTGTCATAGCTCATCGCTTCTGTCTTCCTCCTTCTCATTCGCCAACATCTGTAGCACCTTGTGGGAAAAGAGAAGAGATTGGCCTTACCAAGTACAATCTTCCCATACACATATTTTTCCACTGCAAAGATATTTTTCTAACCTATTACTTTGACCATGTTCCTGGACTCTCTGTCTCTCCCTGGCACCCCTTCTTACCTTCCCTCTTGAGGCCCTTCACAAACTATTGCTAATGCAATTATGTCATTCACCCTTTAAAAGCCAGTTGGCTTGTGATGTTTACCTGCATCTCCCATTTGTTAATTATCAAACAAGCATTTTTGGCTTTGTCCCTGAAGCTAGGAAGGGATTCTGCATAAACTTCTTCAGATCTCTGTCTAAAGATTTATGTGTACAGTGAAACTGTTATCTGTAAAAAAATCTTTTAACTGTAAGTTCCTGTCACCTACAACAGAAGAGAGAACTCTGTATATTCGTTCTATAGTTCATTCACCTTTTTCTTCTAATTCTGTGACTGTTCAGTCTAGCTAATCCTTATCCCTACAATTCTGAAAGTGAGTAGAAGTGAAGACTTACCTTCTAGTGCACCCTTTCTCTCTTTCTTTTGTTTTTTTTTGTCTACCTTACTAAAGTTTGTCTCCTCCTTAGACTTAAATATCTTGATTCTTTATATCTTCTTGTCTTTATATGGTTCTAGATTGTTGTGCGGAGTAAAAGGGGTTAATCTTTTCTTCACTCTCTGTTGCTACTCTTTACTTTCAGAGAAACAAACATGATGTTCCAGTGGAGGCTGTTTTGATTCATATACAAGCGTTATAGCGATTCCAATATTATTTTCTATTCAGTATCTTATACATCCCAGCTTTGTTTGTTTTATTGACTTGGTGCATGCTGAGCAAAAGTTTTCATTGAAATACTCTGAAGAATGTCTATGGTCTTTTCCCATAGCGCATTTTACTTGCTCTCATTTCTTCCTATTGACTTACCTAAAATTAAGTTCCCTTTTCTCACCCCTTTCCCATTCTTTCTCCTTTCTTTTTTCTTCTGTTCTATTTAGAGATACAAGTATTGGTATTTTACCACATCAAATGTTTAAAAATCCAAAGTTTTCTTCATCCTGTGATTAGAAAATTTATTGTGCTCATTCTATATTTTTGTGTCTTTTTGATTAGCTTCTTCAAAAGTTTTTAAAATACCCCTCTCCAAAGATTAGTGTCACAATGTTACTTTATGGTATGCTCACTCCCTGGAGGAAGTTGAGCTTAATTGTATTGTGTCACTGTTAATTAGTGGCTCAGCTGTAGTTACTACTTTCACCAATTCCAGTGTGTTTTAAAGCAGAATGTTGAGAATAGCTACGCATCCTGCATACTGTGGAAGAAGCTGTTCTGAGAAGCCATAATTTTAGGAGTCAAAACACATAGCACGTATTTTGTATGTGGCAGCTGCAATATCTTAAAGTCACATGTTGTCATTTGGAGCTGTTTCTTTGATATCCTTCAAGCCTGTGCAACCAAATTCTTGATCAACTGACTTTTGAAATAACCATGCTATGTGATATATTTATGATTCAAGGTTTGTATTTGTTCAGATTCTGCTATAGGTATCTCTTCACTTAAGTTATTTCTTACCATGTTTTTGAGATGTAATCCTGCTTCCCTCACTACAAAAACTCTTGTCTTTCCTGTTTGTGTTATAGGGTCAGGGTTTGCATTCATCTGCATTTATAGTCATCTAGTGATGTCTTCCATCATTGCCATGCAGGCTAAATCACCTCATTTTGTTTCTCAGACTCTCCCATTGCTTGCTGACATTTATCTTTTTTTATTACTGATGCTGCAACTCTTTGAATAAAACCCCTGCTGTCTCACATTGTGTTACTTTTCAGAATTTACTTCAGATCTTCTGCTGTCCTGCATTCAGTACACATTATGATTTCTCTCCTGTCCCTATCCAGATACAGAATTGTGTGTAAAGTGAAGAAACAGAAAATGAATTTGGAAGGCATGTGCTCAGTTTCACACAGCAAATAATAAAACAAAATGAAGGTTTTTGAAAAAGGTAGGAAATGATGTCTGATGTATTGCATCCAAAGCAAATTACTTTTGTCACCAGTAAAATGGATAAAGTTGAATTAGGTGTAGCACTTGAAACTGGTGGCTAGCGAGGGACCAGTGATCATAACCAGTTATATTCATTATATAATATTCATATAGTTCATAATATTATATTCATTATATACATGCATTTTTTTTAATAAAAAGCAGAACATCTTGATAAGAAATTTGTTATGTGCTTCAAAAGAGCTAAATTCTCAAAGCTAGAAAAACTTTTGAGAAAAAATAACTAGGTTTTAAAAAGTACAGACAGGAATACATGACATTCGGGGGCAAAGTTTTATCTGGTAGCCTTTTCTGAACTATTGCTGGAGTCATGGCAGCAGTTAGAAATAATAACAAACTAAAATTTAAAATGAATGACAAAAAAATGAAATAGAGGTTATAAGCTTCGAAATTTATGTTAGGAAAGTTAAAGGGAAAGGGAAAAATCTATGCCTGACTGAGCTATGAGCAATAGGATATTTTCTGATAGAGTGAAAACAAAAAAATGTTGGCAAATGTGTCAGCCCAGTATGGAATGGAAATTGTAAAACTGTTAGCATGATTCAAGATGAACAAAACCGTTCCCCAAATATTTCTCTTCTATACTTTGAAAGAAATAGGGTGATGTATGCTTCTTACATGAAAATAAGTTAGTCATTCTGATCCTTGTTCATAAAAAAATAGAATGTTAACAAGATCTGCTAGTGACAGTTTTAAGTCAGCAGACCTTCTAAGTAGCTGACTGGGAAGTTATCTGCCCCCCAGTGCTAATATTTGCTAAATATCACCACAATATTAAATTTTGGGAGAACTAGCACAGTGGCAATGTTGCTGCAACATTAGGGAAGGATAGGCCATATAGCATGAGTAACCATAAATTGACAGCAGTCCTGGGCAAAACAATGGAAAAGTTGATATTGGATGTAATTATTAAAGACTTAAAGGATAGGAAGTTAATTAATGCCAGTCAACATGGTTTCATGGAAAGTAAGTCTCATCAAACAAGCCTTATTTCATTTTGGAGGGATTATAAATTAGACTGATAAGAGGAACTGTGTAGGTATGATCCAGTTTCCTAATGCTGTTAATTTAACTCTATGTATAATTCTAGTCTGGGGCTTTTGGGAACCTGGGAAGTTGCTTCTTCTTCATGAAGTTTCAGAATGAAATTTAAAAGTCACTGCAGATTTTTTTAAAAAGTGTGATACAAAGATTGAAGGACTGCATGTTGTAGGAAGCGCAATCATAGGGAGCAACTTGGATTATTTGTGAAGGTTTGTCTGTTGGAACAAATATGTGCAGCAACAAGGAAAGAATACCATATTTTTAGAAAGGAAGACTGTGTGTAGGAAGGTAGCAAGTCTGAGAAAGACTTGGGAATTATGGTGGGCCAACACCTCGATATGGACACCAGAGTGATGCCAGAGTCTGGCAAAATGACTGTATGCTGTCTTTGAGCATGTCAGTATCAATATTGTGTGAATGCTGAGTAAAAGCACATGCGTTTGTCATTGTTCTGACTGATAATAAATAGAATAATGCATTCAATTTTTATGCCACAGCTTTCTGAAGAGACTTGAGAAAAAGGCAAAGAGGCAGGGGAAAAAAAACAAAAAAGCATTTCAGGGAGAAAATATAGAAATGGATTTAAAGACCTCAGGCTTTTGTGATGTGGCTTGATTACAGTCTACAAGTGCTAGAAGAAAATGTCAGAAATGAAGTTTTTTACTTTAGCTGGGGAAGGTGTAACAGAAAGTAATGGATGGTAGCTGAAGTCAAATTAGAAATTGAACATCTTTTTAATGGTGAAAATGATTGATAGTTGGAACAAATTATTGAGGACTATATTCTCAATCTCCTTGTTTCTTCAAATCTAGATAGGATACCTTTCTGGAAGACATGACTCCTTGAGTCATCAGACAGTGCTTAGGGCAAAAGCAAGGGATTATTTTATCTTTGTCCATACGAGGCAAGTGTCTGCATGCTGTCTTTATAGCTAATCCTGGGAATAACCCCTCTCTGGGTAGTGTATTTGCTAGGACATTTAACGAAGCACCATGCCCTGCCATAAAAATTGGTGCTTTGCCATAATTTTAAAGTTATTGTAAGTTATTATAAGTTTAAAGTTATTATAAAGTTATTATAAGTTTAAAGTAATAGGAGTTGATGTCAGTACCATAGGCATCTCCCTCTTATATACACTGCCTATAGTCTGCCTCCCTTTCTGTCATTCCCCTGTTCCTCCTGAACATCACAAATGTTAGCGCTTACCCCACCCTCTGCTTTGGGAGTGCAGAATTCTCTGGAGAGATTCCACGCAACACCCATAAAACAAACTCAGTTTGTTTTATTTAAATGCAGGTTTTGGCTTCAAATTAGAGGTTATAATTAAGAAGCTGGTAGATAATTTTACAGGAGATCCTAAGTCACCTGATGGCTTCTTATGGCTTTTTCTTTTTTCGCCAAGAATTGATGAACTTCCATATTTCTGGCTGATGTCTCATCCTACTCTCAATTAAAAAGCCAGCCTAGAATTCAAAGTAATTTTTTTGGCCTGAATGAAGCATACTTTATTCAATTAAGCACATCTGTTGATTGCCTTTCATGGTGGTTTGATATATTTTACATGATACAGGGTTTTTTTGAAGTAATATTTTCCAATGATTTCTTTGACAGTCTATCACATTTCTTTTGGCCTCACCTCTGAATGCCTAGAACATGCCCTTATTTATTAAGAGATCTTTGAGTTTTCATACCATAGAAAGTTCATAAAGGAAAAAATTTGTCAGATAAACATTTTTTTCTGCGGCCATTTCTAGGGAAAACAAGCTCATCTAGGGTCTTTTCAAGTTTATTAGTTGGATAAATGAACCTATTCATCAATTCAGATTACAACACCGATAGTCAGGAAATTCTCAATCATTAGGATCAGTTTTGACGATCTCGTCAGATCTAATTAAAAACCCAACATAAAACTTGTGGTAAGAGAGAAATGTGCACACATGCATGTTTTTTTTTAAGGTCTTTGATGCATTAGAATATCACAAGGAGGATATACCTGTACTTTTTTGGTGGATTCTCCGTTATATAATTTTTGGTCTTTTTCCCCTACTTTTATCCTGCTGCTAGAAGGAAACAAATGCCTTAGTAGGCAAATTTTATTTTCCCCCCTCTCAAATGCCTTTATTTTGGCAGGGAGGAAGCATCTGCACAGTACTGTAATTTCTTCCCACTAATGTTCACTCTGGCTGAAAATAGAGAAAAGAAAAGCAGTTCTTGTTATGGACAGATTTAGAGGGTGGCATTTGCTTCACTAAAAGCCTCCTTGTTTCAATCTTTTAAAACTCCAGCGTGATAGTGTTTTCCATAGATGTTACCAGTGTCTCTACGTGACCTTGCCACTTGCATGAAAAGTGATTAACAACAACTCATACTATCCACATTTTGTTATGTATGCGGGTTCATGTTGCAACAGCTTTTGTAAATGTCTGTCACTAATGAATATTTAGACAGGCATGGTTGCATTAAAATCTAGACACTTTATTAAATGCCTTCATTCCTTGAATTTTGAATCTCCACATAGTATTTTAGATTTGTCTTTGAATATGAAGTTCACAATTCAGAATTAGCCTTATTTAGTCTCTCATTTTTAAAACACTTATCAGTTTCTTCTGCTTGCTCATTTATAAATTAATAGTAGATTTTTATTCTTTCAAGTAATATTTCCTTTTGGTCCTTAAGAGATTCTATGGTACTTATTTTTTTCTATCAGCATGTGAGCATGTCCCAGTTTAACAAAGGCTGTTTTGAGCTCTTAAGCTAAGATGAAAGATGGTCAGATAGTTACACATTTCCAATGGGAAATATAAAGGAAGCTGGTCTCTTATAGACAAGAAGAAGATGTTATTTTCAAACTTATGAAAGCTTAGGATTGTCAAAATCTGAAAACAGAAGGTAGTTTTTCAAGCATATATGTCTTTATGTCTTGTAGTACATTTATGTTTTTTTCCTATTTTCCCTTGAGCAAGAGAGAGGTTCAAGGAACAAAAATTTGCATTTGTATGTTTTATTCTCACACTAGTATTGGGTGGTGTCTGGGGTGTGTGCCTTTGATCCAAGGCCCTCTCTTCTATAAGCACTATCTGTAGATCATTGGTACCTACTTCCTTACAGGAAGAAAACTTGAGAGGAACTTGGTCAAAAATCTACCTTGCCTTTCCAGTACATTCAAAATGAAGCATTTAAGATACGTATCATGGACTCAGACATTAGTTTGGCTTGAAAGGGACCCCTGGCATTCATTGGGTCCAACCCCTGCTCTGTGTTGGCCCAACCATATCAGGCTGCTCAAGACCACATCCAGTTGAGCCCTGAATATCTCTAAGGGCACCCACAACATCTCTGGGCAGCCTGTTTCAGCATTTAACCTCCTTCTATGCA
This sequence comes from Apteryx mantelli, assembly GCF_036417845.1. Lineage (NCBI taxonomy): Eukaryota > Metazoa > Chordata > Aves > Apterygiformes > Apterygidae > Apteryx > Apteryx mantelli. The sequence continues at coordinate 62,230,445 of NC_089978.1, read as the reverse complement.
TTAGCAGACAAATGCAAATATTGGATGGAGAAGAGCTTTCCTTTTATTCCATTTGACTTTACAGAGCTTCATTCTCTAAAGAACTTCATGTGCAACCTCGATAAATTGCAGGAAATCAAGAGAGTTTCCCATCTTGCTTTTGTAACAATGTATTCTTGTATGTTCATGGGTAAACCATACACTAGGGTAGCACAAGTCCGGACTGTGCTTCTCTTTTCTTCCTCCTTGCTAATTCTGAGTCATCTGTGCACAGGAAGACCAGACCCATTATAGTTATGTCTGTCATCTTGTAGGACGTGATTTTGTCTTTGTCTTTGTAGCATGTTGTCTTTGGTCATCTAGAAGGATTCCCAAACTTCTTATTTTTAGTTTGGATAATGTTTGATCAAAGGAGACAAGGTTAAGGTGGATGCAGGAGAAACACTCTTCAAGTTAATTTCGTGATTACTCAGGAGACTGTGACTTAAGAAAAATGTTGGAGTAAAAATGAAAAATGAAAAGTGGTGTGCTTGGCAAATCAAAGAGCTTTTTAATCGTTTGTGAAATGGCCAGATGGGTAAGATATTTTTGATCGTGCCCAGGAATAAACAAAGATGGAATTATTAGATACAAATCACCTTCTCAAAAGAAGGAAAGGAGGAAAAAGAAGGAAGGAAGGAAGACCCTGGCTTTGTCAGGGGCTATGTCTGACACAAAAAGATCTTTTCTGAGTATGCTACACTAAGGAAATGGCAGTATATTGTTTGTTTATTAATAATAACAGAAAAAAAAAGGTCAAATACTGTTCCTTCTGCTATCAGATCTATATTCTGTCTGCCTGCTTCCCTACAAAATCCCTAGGGCCTACCTAAAGGATTTGGAAATCAGATGATGGGTTGATATCAAAAAGATAATGCTGTCTCCTTCAAGACATTGCTCTGGAAATTCTAGACAGAATGAGCATATCCTATAATTTGCTTACTGGTGATGTGTGTCATGGATCACAAGGTCAAAGGCACTAGAGTGCATTTGTTCCAACTTTAACATATATTGCTGGTATTTCTATATTAACTTTTACTAGCAAAATGAAAAGCCTGCAGTTGGCATATGAGGAATGCACCGGGGCTGAAACTTGCTCTTCAGTCACCTTGTCTTATTCAAAGGACTTCCTCCCCTGTGCGAGTCTCCTTGCAGAGCTAACTTACATGTCTAGAGCCCAAGAGAGCATGAAACCTCAGGGTGTACAGCAAGGTTGATTAGTAAATGAGACTTTGGTGAGAACTGTCTAGGGAATTCTGGGTAAGACTCTGTTCCGTGTTGATTAATATTGCTTGATTGAGGTGTTTTTTCCCACTGTTAAAAACCTGTCTGCAGATCAATGATAAGGTCATTTTTTGAACAGACTGGAGTAGTTGAAGGATGGATATCCTGAAAGGAGAAAAGGATTTTGTAAGGTTGGGACCACTCATTTTGCAGGGCAGATGGAAGTAGGGAACACAAGGGGATGAAAAAGGTAAATTAAAAGCTCTGATTACTTCTTGAGATACAAGGGCAAGCAAATATTTGATGAAACTGAAACACAATTAGATGAAAATAGATTAAATATTTGTATTGCAAAAAAAAAAAAAAGACCAACGCTGCCACTGGATATCGCTGAAGAAAAGAGATAGGATTAAAAACATGACTGGAGATTATATGGCCCATGAAACATTCAGAGGCAGAGCAGGAATTAAAAAGAAAAACTAATCTCTGGGCTGGTATCTCAGCCACTGCTATGCCATTGCCTTCAGTGCTGTCACTTCATTAGGCAGAGCATTGCCAGCAGGTCAGGGGAGGTGATCTTCCCCCTCTACTCAGTCCTGGTGAGGCTGCATCTGGAGTACTGTGTCCAGTGCTGGGCTCCCCAATACAAGAGAGACATGGAGCTACTGGAGCAAGTCCAGCGAAGGGCTATGGAGATGATTAGGGGACTGGAGCATCTCTCTTATGAGGAAAGGCTGAGAGAGCTGGGCCTGTTTAGCCTGGAGAAGAGAAGGCTGAGAGGAGATCTTATCAACGTGTACAAGTATCTGAAGGGAGGGTGTCGAGAGGATGGAGCCAGACTCTTTTCAGTGGTGCCCAGTGACAGGACGCGAGGCAATGGGCACAAACTGAAACACAGACACTTCCATCTGAACATGAGGAAAAACTTCTTTGCTGTGAGGGTGACAGAGCACTGGCACAGGTTGCCCCGAGAGGTTGTGGTGTCTTCTTTTCTGGAGATATTCAAAAGCCGCCTGGACGCGATCCTGTGCAATGTGCTCTAGGTGACCCTGCTTGAGCAGGGGGTTGGACTAGATGATCTCCAGAGGTCCCTTCCAACCTCAACCATTCTGTGCTTCTGTGATCACACCAGTCTACAAGCTGAGGATCCACCTCTGGGATTATGGAAAATTTAGTTTCTCAATACTTTGAGGCATAAACTAAATTTTAATTAATGAGGGACTAGGGAGAATTTTTCCCTCCAAAGATGCAATTTCATAATTGCCTATTTCAGGATTTCATCTTCCTCTCAGTAGATTTGGGGAGGCTGCTGTAGGAGACTTTATTGGACTATCCAGGCCAGCAGCCAGGCCCAGCTTGCCGTTCTGGTGCTGTTCTGGAGCAAAAGCTCTGTGTGTTTGAAATGGAGCTTGAGCCTGTTTAGTAGTTCAGTGTGATAATTACAGTGTCACCAGGATGCTCCTGAAATAGGATCTAAAATTCTGCAAATTCTCACAGCAGTTTTCATAGGCCCAGATGCTTCTGCTTAGTCTGTGTTGACTCAGCTCAGGTGAAAGCTGCTTGATGGTTTTGTAGTTGAGGGAGAAGTTGCTGTCTTCAGAAAAAAATAAACTTTAATTTTTATCTTCTTTTACTGATTTATAAACCTACAATTTTGTTTTATGAAAAATCTTTTTGAAAAAACTTATGCTGTAGTGTGACAATCTAAGGCTTGAACTAGCTTTGTAATCACTACAATGGACAAACCCCCCTGTTTATAGGTTCATCGAGGTTTTTTTATTTTATTTTATATAAATTGAGAAATTCTTTAAGGCTATGCAAATATTTATCAAACACATTTTGGCCAGATCCCAACTGTAGAGTTATAAAAAACAGGTTAAGGCGTTCTTCTACTTTCCAGCCCTTTCAATAAACTCTGTGTGCATCTCCTTTATCTGTGCAGCTCCTACTAGCTGGAATGCAGTTTGTAAGAATCAAGCAAAAGATATGTAAAAATTAGAAAAACTTTAACCATTCAGGCTTTGCATCATTTCATAGTGGGATGACATAATCTGAGTGGCAAACATAAGAAGATACTTGTTACTGTAAATTCAGTTTTATTAAGAGACAGTTACTGATACTTTCAAAATTGCATATGGTTCTTTTTTGGGAAGATTTGTTTGAAAGGAGGGATCATGACTGCTCTTTCAAGTATCATTAGAATGTACATCAGTGATTCCTTAGAAAGAACAAACATGATTTCTTCAATGATTCACTCTGAACTATATATGACCAATATTCTGGAAAGACTTCTCTTTTTTCTCCTTTGCCACTGTTTTGTGTTGCTAAAAATTGGAATAATTTTTATACAATAAGTCATTGCAGCTCCCTGACAGTTCAGATAATTTTTGTGGCATACTGTCATCCAAATGACTTGATGCATTTGGTGAGAATAGAGATGGGAACATTTTGTAAGTTATAACCGCAGGATAATTTATTCATACAGAGAAGACATTGTATTTGATAACTGATAAATTTTGTTCTGTTTTCATGATAAAAGCAAAAAGGGTGTGTGGATTGCAACTGCTAGCTTAATAATGTTACTGATGACTAAGAATGGAATGGATCTTTCAGTGACTTACATAATCAGTTTAAAAGCTCTCCATATTCTGCCCGTGACAGTTTGTTAAAAAAAACTAAACCAAAAACCTATAAGATAGAGAATTTTTAAAAACACTTAACTGTCCTAGAAGACCGTAACAGCCAAATAAAGATCAGGTGTGAATTATTTGGACAGCAACTCTAGGAATATTTTTAAAAGTAAGCACTGACTCTGTTCTGTATTTAAACTGAACTAAATATTAGGCTCATTTTTCCTATTTAGGACACTATGACAGGGTGGGGTGAGCATTTACCTCAGACTAATTGGGAACTTGCTCAGAATTATAATAATTATTAAAAACTGAGGGAAGTAGCAAATAAGAGCTCTTATCTCAGTACACGAATCGTTAATACTTCCTAAAATGGAGCTTTGACTTTGAAAATGGTAGCCTAAGTAAACATATAGCCCACAGAGCATTCTGGTTGCTTTTGCCCTGGCACTGATTATTGGCTCAGCAAAATACCCTTGAGCATATGCTTATCCTTTGTCTCACTGATGTCCTTTTTGTATACGTAACATTTACACCTACTCAGGGTCACTTTAAATAGAGTGGCTTTTAGAAGCCATGGTAGAAAAAGCCCAGAAAGAAAAAAAGGGGTGACTCCAGAAAGTCAAAAAGAAAAAAAAAGAAAAAAAAAAGGAGAAACTTAAGAAAACACACTCTCAGAGTAGAAGAAAGGCCTTTTTTTATCTGAGTCCAGGGATTTCTTGTCATACTCAGGGAGACTGGGGGTGTGTTTGCACCACCTGTTTTCTCCTGTGGACCCAGGAGAAGGTAAATGCAAGCAGTGGGGATTGGCATTAAGAAGGTAATTGGAGATTTCTGCTTATTCCTCACGTGGGAACAGTCTGTCACAAGCTGGCCCAAAGCCAGAAAAGAGAAACAACACAGAAAAGAAAATAGCTAGTTGATTTGGATAGGGAATAATCTAAAAAGATGTAGGTACAAGAATCCTACCATAAGTAAAGTCATCTCTGATCTTCCTCTAACCATGGACTTCATCCTGTGACCAGGCATGCAACACAACTAACAGGCTGTATTTCTTCTACTACCTGCATTTTTCTTCACTCTTCCTTTGTTTGATCTTAATCAAGTCATGCAACATTTTAAGACCTTGGCTGCCTCATGTGTAGAATGGAATTATTCCTAACATCTGGTAAAGCACCAATGAATCCTCCAACGAAAGGTGCTAGTTAAGTATAAAGTATTGCTATTGTATTGCTGAACACTTCTGGCAGATTATTTTCTACCAAACATTCTCTTTTCCTGTGCATTTTCCAAATTGAATTTCACTTTTCTTTATTCACAAAATGTTTTAGCCTCTTAAGGTCCCTTTGTATTTTCCATAATACCTCAATGACTTTACATTATGACAAAAATAATACTTCTTTTGTGTCAAAAATATATTTCAAGGAAACCAAATGTTAAATACAGTAGGATGTATTAGCTTTTTAAAGATCAGCCTTGGAAATCAATCAGTGGAGGCTGGCTGAGCTATATAGCTCTATGTGTGTGATGATGATGTGTATGCAGTAGGGAGAAAGGTGAGAGACAAAGAATTTATAATGATTATTTGTGAAGGCTTGAGAGGAGACATTAAAAAAAAACTAGAAAAATCCACCCATAAAGTGAAATTGAGTTCTATCTCGTTCCAAATTCATTAGTATTAGTTCCTTTCCCTCCTTATGGTATTGGAAGCATTCATATATTCCATGTCTGGAGGCAGTTCTAAACATTTTGGAAACAAATTCATTCTGGGAAAACATCTACCTGTATATTCATACAGCATTTCTCAAATTGTTCTTCCACATAATTTCAATCATATCAGAAGATATTCTGAAAGATTCAAAATCTGTTTATGAAACAAGACCAAAATACCGTTAGCAGCACTGACTAGTACTGAACAACAGAGTAATTCTGTTGCAATGGATGGTCACAAATAATCCTGGAGAAATGACTTGCAAAACATTACTAGATACGGCAATGCAAGCTTAAAATTCAGCCCTACAACAAAGTTCAGCTGGTGAGGTGTTGCAGTCGAGGGTTCCAGCAGTCCTATCTCGGTGTACCCATAAACTTAATTTCTTCTTGGCGCTGGCTCCCAAACAAGGAAAGTCCTGTTGGGCTGCTGACTTCATCACTCAGCACATCAGTTGCTTCTGACTGGGTGCAATGAGTCCAGCAGCCAAGTTCTCACTTTTGTTTCATAAGGAACCAGCACACAGATTTGTTCATGTGCTCAAAAGAACCATGATAAAAATAGCATAATCTTTCTAAGCTATCAGCTTCTTTTTAAGTTAATAAATGTAGTAGGTAAACATGTTTGCTGCAAGATTACCTAGAACAAATGTGGATTTTTTTTTTGATTTTGTAATTATGGAATAAGTAAATTGATCTGTATGTTCTTTATACAAAAAAGCACTTTGGGCTTACAGGAAAAAAAAGAAACTGAATAAATAAATACCATTTTACTAGCCTATGCTGCTTCTGTAATCTTTAGATAGCACTAAGATGCAGAAGAGCTACTCAGAAATCCTGAGATTTGTCACATTAACCTCAACTGTTGAATATTTTTTATCATGTAGATTATCAAATAACTACCACATTATTTATTACCTTCTGAGATAGCTGGGACATACATACCAAATAGAGAGTAGTTACTGATTCATTTATTGCTACTTTGTGTTGGCTGACAGGAGATTAAAAGACGAGGAATAGTCTTGATCACTCATCCGACTGGCTTGCATATCGTACAGTTCTGGGAGACTGTATCTAGGCCATCTGTGCAATGCTAGATAATTGAATTGTTCAGTAAAATGATTATAAAATGGCATGTTTGGCTTCTGATGTGAAAGTAAGGTGGGCCATTACCTGCAGCGACAGGTGCATTCGGCTCTGCCCTGTGCTGTCGATGTGCAAGTGAGAGAAACGCTATAAAGATCCTTTTCTCTCATTCGTTACGAAAGCAGTACGGCAAGACATCCCCAAGTGGGCCTGGCATAGAAGAAAGCAGTAAACACTGTCATTTTGGGCATCAGTGTCATTGGAAAGAGTGTAAAGGTGAGAAAAGTATGACTACAACAGATCTCTAGTATTTCTACTTGGCTCTAATAGAATTGGTAGAGGAGGATGGTGCCATCGTACACAATACTGTTACTGTGGCTGCAAGGATAGCAGGATATATCATGCCTGTCTCCTGGAAACACAAGATTATTCCCTACATTTCAGTAGGGAATTACTGTATTATTACTGTATTATTGAAATAACACTGACTTCTGATTTAAAAGCCTCAGAAAAGGCGACATATTTCTTCTTTTGCCAAATTATTGTATGGCTGAATGCAGGGTGCTTTTTCTGGAAATCTGCATAAATATGCTTCTTCCGAATTTAATCCCAATTTTTAAAACCCTTTTTGTTCATTGCATGGTAAAGTACTTTTTCCTAAAAGTGGCTTTAGTATTCTTCAAATACCTGTAGGACGTTGTCCTACTCCCTTAGAGAAGCAGCTATTTTATAATGAAGGCATTTGATCCTTTTTCATGCTAAACCATTTTGTATCCCCTCTTATCTAATTATCATTACTCTTTAAGTAAGATGGTGCTACTAATTGAATCTGATGATTCAAAGGGAATCACACCTGAGTGCTAAGGAAGGCTTGCAGGGATTGCTAAAGGCGGCATTTCAAAAGGGTAGGAAATGATTCCATCATCACAAAAAACTGAAAGACATTACCTTTGACTTTACTAACTTTAAGTTCAGCATCAACAAACACCTTTCTGGCATAAAAGAGTGTAAATACACTGAAACAAATACTGTCACTTTGCCTACATTTGTAATTTTGGCTTTCACTAATAATAATTTTCGGTTTTATTTTGGGGCTTTTTCCACTGTCAAGTATGCTTTAAGTGTCTGAGACTTGAGTACTTACAAATTTTCAGAGATGATACATGTCCTTCAGCACTTTACATAATACTATTAAATTAGTATTAGTATTAATTAAACTAATCAAATACCACAGATACAGGTGATGTGATCACTGATACTAGTCAATTTACACAAGTTGTGTTTTTTGTTTTTTTTCCTAAATCCAGAAGGAGTGGCTGAGTTGAAAATTATTGGTGACATCTCCCTCCTCTTAACACCCATACTAAAAAATCTAGCATAATCTTGATAGAATGTCCTTTTCATATAGTGAATCTGTAAATGCTATTTATTTTAACATAGTGTCACTCTTTGATGAAGGGAAATAACACTGGCATATTTCTAGTTATTTATTATTTTTATTTTCTCATCAATGGCTTTCTCTTTTGGAATAAATACTTCCTATTAATTCATAATCTCCCTTGTGCTGCGTGTCAGTCTTATGCAAGTTCACAATGTTCCCATTTGTTTTCGTTATCCAATATTTTATGCGGATGAATGTAATTAAAACTACAAAATGCATATTTTGGCACTGAATTTTGAAAAAGAGTTTGTGCCTTGCACCCCAACCAGCTCAGCAGCAGATAAAATCACCAGAAACAGCCTGCAAAGAATATTGTATGGTGCTCCTGGAGAAAAAATTCCACAATCCTTTCTTCCCCTTCCTGGATGGAAAGGGCGAGATCCTGGGCAGAGTTACAGACAGCATAAAAAGTTTTACCGTAACTTTAAGCAGCTCTAAATTATATTGAGGTCCATTTTAGCACTTCAGAGAACTGAAAATATACAGGTGCCAAAAATACATGAGCATATGCTAGTCCTTTGCAGAATGTGTCTGTTTTATCTGGGATAGTGGTGACTGTGTATGTGCCATGTAGTTGATCTGGGCATGTGCAGAAAGTCTGTCACATCAAAAATACATCAGATTTACTGCATCCATATGCACATATTCTGCTCAGCACATAGGCAGGCATCCTGGGAGGGGCATACTTTATGCATGTGCACTCTGAAATTGGTCTATATTTAAGCAGTGGATGTTTGCTGATAGTTTCTAAGCACGTGGCAACGTGAACAGCTCTCCTACTACTGTATCACCAAGCTGGGAAACAGGGAGACTCCTCTCTTAAAGTCCTTTGGGTACTGCATTAACATAATTTCTAGGTAGAAATAGGGATATATGCAAAATTACTGTGCTCTGTGTATACTCTTTGTTTCACAGCATAGCACTTGGCACATTGAACAGGACAGAAAATAATCTGTTTTGCATAGGATCTGGATAGGCTGGATGGGCAGCAGCACTGCTGATAATCATTCAAATGATGGGTCAGGAAGTGTACAGTTTACTGCAAATAACTACCAGAATTTACACTTGGCTGCAGCTCTGTTTTGATGATATAATGACTCTAGAAACATCTTACTCACACTGAAAATCTAACTGTTAAAAGAACTCAGTTGCAGCAGAGTTGTTCTATCTCATTTCCCTCAGTTCATTCCTCAGTTAGTCATTCCAGAAATTTTAAACTCAGGCCATAATTGGTAGCTTTTGGTCGTATATGTAACTCTACTCTTGTCACATGCTTCGGCGAAGGATAAAATTGATCTGGTGAATGTATTAATCTCTGTTCTCAGAAATATTTTCTTCAAGGCATGACTCAGATTATCAGGAAAAGTTTTTCCATGCTTACCTGTAATGTACCAACTGCACTGATTGTCCTTGCTGTAGTTGACACTACCACTGACACTCTCCGTAGATAAGAGCTTGATTTTTCTTAAGGCATTTTTCTGAAAAAGCAAATAATCAACACTCTGGTCAAATTATATGAAAAAGATTTTCAGCTATAGTTCCATTAGTTATTCAAAGCCCGTCAATGACTGTGTTCAACAGCAGAGAGATATGCTGGGGCCACTTCCTGAGCTTTTTATGTCTTGGGGCCCAGTTCAGCTAGGCACTTTAGATTCACATGTAAATTTGAATGCTAAATAAGCACTTATAATTAAACATGCAATTAACTCTTTTGGTTTTATAGAGTTGTGGATTATTTCTTTTGTGATTTCAAAATCTGAAAGCTTAGGGATGATATCAGAATGTTTTCAAGAAGTGACTTAGAACAAGTGTATTTGGATTGTAAAACCTAAATGTCAAGTGTTGCAGAAGAAAGCTCGAGAAACAAGTTCTATAAAAGTTGTTTTTTTCTTCTATTTTACCCAAATCTTGTGAAAAATGGGTGTTTATTAATTTCCTGAAGCAGCCTATCCACAGAAGAAGGACATTGCTCAAAATGGGTGGAACTTAAACGCAAGCTGAGTGTTCCCGAATTTTCCAAGGAATAAAAATTTTCTGTTGGGTATAGCAATAGTACAGGAGCCTCTTGAGACATTTGTTTGCTTTTGTGCATTGTAACTTAAATTCCAATGCAGAAGAGCTGAAATCTCTGTAAAGCAAAGAAGAGCTGCTTTGCTACATGGATTTACTCTACAGCTTCAAAAGAATTTAGAAACTATGAGTGAGTTTCTTTTCATTTAATTTTTGATGCCTGAAAATTACACAACTGAATATGAGCTATTTACCCTAGGCTCTGTTAGTTCAATAAAAAGGAATAGGCAACTCAAGAAGGCAATTCATCTAATCCTGAAATAGCTGTCTGTGTTTTATCATATGAACATCAGGAGATGTCTGACCCAGAAATCTGAACATCTTAATTTTAAATGTCTAGGCTCAGTTAGCCCATCCTTAGTCAGGAAATTGCCTTTCCATTTCAGTACCATCCATGTGAGGGCAATATTTTTGTTCAGTGGGCAAAGTTCAAAAATGACCAGTTAGCAGGTAAAACTTGTTTAGCTTCATAATGTTTGTTGCAGAGGATGTAGGCTGGGCAGGGATTTACACAATCAAGGTATGCTGTAGCTTCTTAAAAGGGCTCAGTTTTCTTTAGAAAGTTGTATTTGGTCTTTGTTACTTAAGAAATAGAACATTGATTTAAGGAAAAAAATCAAATTCTGAATACTATATCTAACAGAATTTTCAAGAACTATTCCCTATTAAGTCTATGCTGACAAAGTTAAACTTACACCTAAGAAAAGTTAGGATGTGGCAAAGGTAGATTTCAGATCTTTACACAGAGTCTGACAGACCAATGTAGTATTGATTCTCTTGAAGTATTAATGCTTCACATGTGGATTAAGGGAACTATTTTGCAGTATCCTTTTATATTTCTTAAGGGTTTTTTAAAGATTGGTTTGAGTTTAGGCTTTTGATTGTCACCTATTTTTTTATAAAATTCATGTAAAGGAAATGATAGAACAATTTTGACTAATTCCAGAGATTCTTCATAATCTTATTTAGGAAGGAAACAGAAAGCAGAGCTTATAAATAGAGCTAGGACCAGCTAGAGATAATTCTGGCTTTGCAGGCTCAGAAAGAAAAAGTTCAAGATGCACAAGACAGCTCCTCGCTGGTGCAGGTCTGACTTGCTTTGCAAAGAGAGAGAGAAAGCACCTGATGCGTACAAGAGTAAATTGTGGTGTAATAAAAGGATATGAGAGTTCTTCTAAATTAGCCATTTTATTACCATTGCAGTGTAACTCAGTATTTAATCTGAGGGTTTTTGTCCATCAGTAACATTCTTGTGCATGGGAAGTCTAGCGCCGATGTTCTTGTACTTCGCTTGCTCCTGTCCTGCCACGGTTTGGCTGCCTCTGCACCATGCAGGAGTATGATGGAGCCAGTGCAAAAGAGCCTGGCGACTTGGGGGTGGCCTGAGCTTAGACCAGGCTGGTCCTATGTAGAATTTAATATAGTGCCAAAGCAGGAGGGGGTGAGATGGAAATAGCATTTGCATCCCTGGGTGAGAGCAAAAGGAGGAGGAAGCAGCAGCAACACCTTCTCCATGCAGCTCTGTAGACAAGGTGGTGCATTTAGCTGGTTGTGTGGTTTGCTGCCCATTTTCAGTGCCTCTGGGCTAGCATAGAATTGGGGCTACTCTGAGCACTGTGTCCACAGCATACCCTAAAGCCGTCTGCCTGCCAGAGCCCCGGGAACTACGGCTTGGGTGAGCACCTTTGTGAATCAAATAAGGTAGAAAACACAAGCAGCTGGGAAACAACTCTGCAGTTTAGGAGCTCCAGTGTGCAATCACAATACATTTGCAACGAATGATCTGGCCAGTAAAATTAAATCACTGAATCGTTACATCGGGTTACTTGATTTTCCTATATTAACATATTTGTTTACTTAGGGCTTGTGAAGGAACACTGTTTTTATGAGAGTGTCTGTCTGCAGCTTTGAGAGAAAGAAAGCGTATGCCTTGTTGATCTGTTGTTTTTAAAATATATTTTGTAAGAACAGCTTTTTTAAAAATAAATAATACTGTAAGAAATCTGCCAGTCTGCGTGTCAGGGTTTCTGGAGATAGTGCGTCTGTAGATACTGATCTTCACTCATGCTAATGGAGGTGATCATAGTTGGCATCTAGACATCGACTGAATAAAAGTGCTCCGAGGGAAACCAGGAGGGATCACATATTCCTTCAGCCACTCTCCGTGGTAGGTCAACTTATACTTGCCTTACAGTCAGAATAATTCAGCTATCTACTCATTGCATCCACTGCTGTGTCGTTCTAAGTTTTCCCAAGGCTTGATTTGTTTAAGTCTACTCTCCATGACATTAGACATCTGATGTGGCTCCTCAGGCTATGAGATGGAGTAGCACTGTGGGCTTCCAACCCACAGGCAGGATTTAAAAGAGGACTGCAAATAGAGTTGTGTGCAACATTTTCTCCAAGACAAAAATACTCAATTTCCTTCTCCCTTTTAATGAACAAACTGTTTTGAGGAACATGCAGTTATTTGCTGACAATGCTTCTGCACCAGCAAGAATGTTTATCTAAGTTGCCTGCCCAATTTGTCTCCAAAAATGCTAATGCTATTTTATGAGATGCATTTTGAGTTTTGAGGTGGGCTGGAATGAACTGCTATCATGGTTAAAATTGCGTTGTATTTCCTCAACTTTCATAGGAGCCTGATACTGTTCCATACTGTCACAGAGGTCTGTATAAGTTATTGTAACACTACTTCTTAAAGGTTGAAGCAGTATTTTGAATGATTTCTTTGAGTCAAATTGATGATTTTTATTGTATAGGTTTTTTGGTGTTTGAGATTCTTGGTATTATAACTACATTGTTTTTTCTTCTGGCATTGAAATAAGTTTTACACTGAGGTAAGGGACTAAGGTGCAGAACCTTAGGTGAACCTTAGGCTAAGGTGCTGAAGAGGTAAGACTGCCAATCCATACTGTTAGGGTATACACACATATTCTATATATATATTTATAAATTCAAGTAAATAATATGGTAGCTGAGATAATCATACATTTATTCTTTCCTCACTGCTCTAACTTACATTATGATTATCCAGTTTGCCCTGTTCTTATAAAAGGCCTATGCAAGGTGCAACCTTTTGCAGATGAAGAAAGTAGCCTTGAAATAAAGTCTGTCAGTTCTGAGCTGGTATCAGATCCTCATGAATTCTCAGAATACAACAAAATGGCATTTCTAATATTTATCCCTTTCTCCTCTTTCTATTTTTAATGTATTTAATTTCTTCTGTTTTCCTACTTTTTCTCTCTCCCTGTAGACATCAGTACAACAAGTAGTTAGCCATCTGAGACCTGTTACCCACAAACAGCAGCTGTGAGCACGATTTATATTGTCAGTTATATGTGAGCATCCAACAGATGTGGATAATCACGTGACAGCTTTCAGAGGCAGAAAATGAATTATACTTAAACACCTTTGACCATTCACTTGCCCACTAATTTGTCCCTGTCAAAGACATCAATATTCTAAAACTCTCAGCTGCTTCAGGTGGCTGACCTTTAATAAATATACACCTGCTACAAATAATTTTCTTTCTGCTGGAAATATGTGGTACTCTGTCCCTTCAGTACAAAATATGCAACCACCTACTGCATTTTCAAACTATATTCAAGTTACATGAGTGAGAGTTTAAGGTTTTGTGTCCCATGATCCTGAAAGTTTTTCACTTGGGTAGAGTTTTTGCATATGATTCTGAAAGGTATTAGATATATGGATATCAGATATTATCTAATTAGATATCTAATATATACTATATATATATTTAATATATTTATTTATTATATATACTATATATTATATATACTGTTATATATATTTATATTATACTAATATATACTTTAAAACTATGACTTTTTCTGTGTATAACTGAACTATTACAGGGCACTTAAAAAAAGTGGCTACCTCTCAATGTTACACATATGAACTTGCTTTGATTAAAAAGTGTACTTTAAGAAACGAGTCCTAAACATAGCTTGTGTTTTTAGGAATGCTTACATAAAATATTAAATATATTTAGTTTTCAGAAATTAATGAAAAAAAGGCTCAGTAGCATTAGCTGATGTGTGTAGTGTGTTAGAATGATAAAAATATAAAGCTAAGGCAAGTTAACAATACTTAAAAGAGCTAAAAGAATTGTGCCCCAGTCTTTGCATAGTTATTATTTCTATTTTGTGAGTTACTTAAATGCCTGTTTGATTAATCAGAAAATTTAACAGAACCAAATGAAGCCAAAAGAATAACGGAGCAGGGAGGGCGGACAAAGATTAAAAAAAGGTAAATGGTTATACAGAAAAGTGATGTAACTGTGATTTAGTTGGTGAAATTTTTGACTTGAGCTCTTTGATATAGCTCATAAGCCTCCTCTTACCTTGGAGATAATATAATAATACTTATCTAGAGTGTCTTTTCTTGAGAGGGTGATGTTTCCTATGGAGAGGACAAAGAGGAACTCATCCCTTTTTTTAAAATTTGTCACAGAATCACAGAACAGTTGAGTTTGGAAGGGACCTCTGGAGACCATCTTGTCCAACCCCCCTCCTCAAGCAGGGTCAGCTAGAGCAGGTTGTCCAGGACAATATCCAGTTGGGTTTTGAATATATCCAAGGATGGAGCCTCCACGACCTCCCTGGGCAACCTACTCCAGTGTTCAACCATCCCCACAGTGAAAAAAGTGTTTTCTGATGTTCAGACAGAATTTTCTATATTTCAGTTTGTGCCTGTTGCCTCTCGTCCTCTCACTGGGCACCACTGAGAAGAGTCTGGCCCTGTCTTTTTTACACCCTCCCTTTTGTCTTTGTTCTTTTCAGTGGCATGAGACTGTTTCCTTTAAGAGTTTCATAACTTCCCATTCCCACTTTTCCACCAAACTATTTTGCAGTAGTAAGTACTGGCTCTCCCACCCATGTAACAGAAGCAAATAATAAGAAAGAATGTGTCATGCATAGAACTTCTGCCATTGTAGCTGTGATCATTTACTGCTATAAGGGACACTCAGTTTGTAGGGAGAGACAATATATTTTGTTATGTCAACTGATATAGTTAGAAAAAGCAGTGAATTTGCAGGCATCCTTCACCCTAACGGTGGAGGCTGAAAGCTCACCTGCTAGTTTTGTCTCTCTCAGGTGATCAAATTAAATACACTGTCTCTCCCTAAAACCTGTGCTTTCCTCACCTAATGTAGAGGTGTAGTTGTTACTGCCTTTGGGTCAGGGAGTGGACTATATGACTTCTCCAGTTCCCTCCTGGCTGAGCTCAAGTGCTCAAGTGCTGAGCTCTTTCAAGTGTGAGCTTTTATCTCATTTATGCTCACTTTCTACACTAGACCTCCATGGCATCTTCTGGATAGCTAAATCATTTCTGAAAGAAGTTCAATTCCGTAATATTGTTGACAGGCATTGTTCTGTTTTCCATCAGAATGAGCTACGCATGAATTGCTATGCATTGCCTTTTGTCTCCTGCAGATCCATTATAGCCTGGATATTGTAAGAGAATCACTGAGACTTAGGAGGAACCCTTAAAGCGTTTAAACATCCATCTCAGTTTACTTGATTTTTTTTTATATCCTCTGCTTTGGAATCAGATGAATATTATACATATTGTTGGAAGGAGTTAAACTTTTGCTGGATCAGAATTTGATTGGTATGTAAGTGTGAGGTTCACAGTTATAAACAGAGTGTTCTGTGAATCCATCTGCTTTCACTGACTACAATGAAAAAAGAACAGATAAAGTGCTTTAAGAAACAGACCTTCTCTAATCTAATCTAGTCAGTATATAATTTGATTTTATTCTGACTCAGAGGAAAGGTGATTTTTTTTTAAATCCTTATGCAAACCACATCAGGAGCCTTTCCGTCCTGAAGACTACATATTTTATTTAGTTTAATAGCCTGAAGGCTGCTAATATAAGCAATTTGAGGTGAAAGATGGGGAAGTGGGCAAAGGAAATGTCAGGAAGAAAGTCCATGGAAGATATATAGCCTAAAGGGCAGCGTTCACCAACTTCTGAAGATCTCTGGCCACTGGGGATGAAAAAGGAGAATAGTATACCCTTCTGAGGGTTTTACAGCCACTCTTAGTCAGGCTCATCAAGAGCATTGTAGCATGTTTAGGCCCTCAAGCAGCTCTTTGAGCAGGACCCCTAAATAACTTCTATCCAGGCCCACCCAACTTGGTTGCAAAGCCTGTCAAATAAGCAAAACCAGAACCAAACAAAGAAAAACCTTTTAAAGAAAATAGCATTTTCTTCCCAGACACATCTGTTTGCCTACAAGGTTGTCAATCCTCCTACATAGCTTGGCAGCAGAATTAAAACAGTTCAGTCTCATTTCTTGTGCTGTAGGGCTGATTTTAATGTTGACAAGGTGTCCCCTTTGTTATAAGGCAAGACCCTGCCCTCCTTCCCTGTTCTTTCTTTCTGTGTCCTCAAAAAGTTTGGGTCCGTGTCTTTTTTAGATACTAAGGGTAGATCTACTGCTAAATAAATGAAGGCCAAGGATCTTGATATAGTTCATATCATAATTTTTTTCAGGACTAGCTTTTCCTGAGCAGACTAGCTGTATGCAAACAACATGGTACCTGGCCTTGGTTCTCCTCTGGGACCTGTGCAGGGAATGTGTTGCTGCCCCTCAGAGCAGCTCTTCTGTAGCATGAAACCCACCCTGGGTTTCATGCTACCCTTATGATTTATGTATGGAAAATCAAGAAATATTCTAGTTTTAATAGACAGTTGGTCTTCTTTCCTTCCAAGGTACAACTCCTTCTCAAGGTTCTTATATCTTTCTCTTCTTCCCCATCCTCAGCTACTATAATTGACAATGAGTGAAATGTAGACTTTATTTTACTTGTACATTGAAAAATATGAGGCTATGACCCTTTCAAAGCAATCTGTACCCAGTTTTCAACATAGTGAAGAGTGGTAGTCTTGGGTCGAGTGACTGAGGTGTCTTAGAGGCATCTTAAAGAAAAGGCTCCAGCTGACATGTGACAACTTTTCCTTTTTTTTTTTTTTTGCCCCTGATATGTGTTAAATGCTATAGCATCAGCAATAATTTTTAAAATGGCACTTCAGCAACTTGTTATTTTTAGCTTTCCTATTATTGTGTCAGTTTAAGAAGTACTGGTGAATGTTTCACTATTAACTAAAGGAGAAAAGAGGTGTTCCAGGGGATCAGTGTAAGGGATGTCACTCATTGCTCTTGCCTTGAACTGTAGTTCATTCTTCTGCAATGTATAACTTCAATTTTGCAAAGTCTTCATCTTTAGATAAATGAGGAGAAAAAATAAAGCTTGGAGACTCTTGTACAGCTTGACTGAAGAGAATATTAGAGAATATATTTTAGACTTAATGTAATAATACATCATGCTCCCCTTCGACAGGAGTCTTGTTTCATCAGTCTTCGAATTACTGAGGAAGCAGTTTATTTGTTTCATGTGTGGTTTGGGGTTTTCGTTTGCCTTTTTTAACATTCTCCAAGCCCAGAAACCCCTCTTTTGTCCACACCAGGAGAATTCCTTGTCCTCTGATAACCAAAACTGTCCGATAGTTTGTGTGTGAACTTGCTCTCTAATCTACTCTGAGAAGATAAGATTTCCTAAGCAGCTGTCTCTCTGAATGCAGTTTTTCTCGGGTAATTTTACACATCTCTGTCTTTTCTTCCTGATCTCTAAAAAAAAGTGAGTAGATTTCACTAGCCAGCAACTAGGTTTGAAATCTCTACAGTCAGTGCTGCTGCCACCTCTCCCTGCTCTTCTTGTCTCCAGCAGCTTTTGATATTACCCGGGAGTACCTACAGACACTTCCACTCTATAATGTGAATCTGCCGCCTCTTATAGGTTACGAATATGTCCACTAGTTGGATGGCTTTGCTCAGAGGCGCAGATTTAAGGGGTTAAACATTTTGCCAAGTTGCTGTCCTTTGCTTTCAAAGTGAATGTTCCAACTGGTATTAAAGGGTGAGCTTCATGGTCTCCAGAGAAGTATCTCTGCAATCATTACATTAAACCAGTGCTTTAAATATACACTTAGATCCTTCAGCTAAATCCTGTTAGATAATGAGGAAAATATAGTTTCTGACAGTGAATTCACTTGGTGGTGTACCTGGGTTTTCTGTGCTCTTAATAGAAGTCTCCATATTACAGGACAAGCTACCTTAGATCACCCAATGTGGCCTTTTTTCTCTGACATGAATTGCTTCCAGCCACATTGGAGGACTTGACAAGTCAAGCCAGGGTCAAGATGAGGAGATCCACAAAGTACAGGTGTGAATTTATATAGACTTGGTAATTCACTTTTTACAGCCTGAGCCTTTCAAATGTGTTGGTTTTCACTTTCACCCTTAATAACATTGTGCTTGCCAGCTGCCTGTCCAAGTGAGAATTATGCATTCAATCAGCAACAGAATTAAGGGTATACATTGTCAAAATGTAGATTAGAACAAAGAGGTAAACAGACAGAGCTGAGAACCTGGAACTGGTTGCCTTATCTTGATGATCTGTTGTGTGTTTTTCCTAATCTTGTATACTTTTTTTCTAATGTTGTGCTGACACAGCATAAAGTAACTACCCTAAATGCATAGGGGAGAATATGGAGAAAATATTTCATAGATTACAATTTACTACTGCCTTTGAGAAAGTAGTAGACTGGGTTTTTGCTGGCAACGTTTATTGAGGTAAATTTATTCATTCCTTGTTCTTTTCTTTTTACTGGAATTGTTAGAGGTCCTTTTACTATGGAGCTCTATTTCTTTTTAAGAGCTTGATTCAATAAAAAGACAAATTGGTTCTCTGCATGTTTCATACCCAAAACAATGTAGGAACACTGAGATGTATGGAAAATATATACTCTGAGATGCTGGGAGTATCAGTTTATACATATGAGCTTATACACATGATTTACAAGAGGTACTTACAGCTGGAACTTCTAGAGATTAGAGAGAAGATGAGGATGGCAGATATGCTGAATAATAAAATATATTTCATTTTAAAAGAATGTACAAGTGACAATTACTCATGCTTCTTATTTCCTTGTGTGTAGTTAGCAGCAATTGCTGAATGAAGAGCTAGGTAAAAGTAAATAAATAAATGGGAAATATTCCAAGACATCTTTTGCTGCATTGTGTTCCAAACAAATGGCCATAAATAACAAAAGGAGGTAAATGTCAAATTACATCCCATCACAGCACAGCCCTGGTTAATTTAGCTATCAGACAGGAAGTTCTGAATGGACGTTTTACTGCCATATGGCATATTACGAATGAAAACATATTTTCCTTTAAGCTTCCTGTAGTCTGGGTAGGCTCCAGCACTGGTCTCTTTCTTGTCCTTGTCTCTTTCATCAAAAGAAAGGCTCTTGGCCTGTTAATCCGTCAAAATGAGGCTAACATTTCAGCTGCAGTGTGAACCTGATGCACATGGGTCCTGTGAGTGCGCTGTCTGCCAAACAGGTACTAGGCAGGGGTTCAAGTCTGCCTTTCACTTCCTGAGATATTTGAAACACTCAACACCTGTTTTGCAAAGATTCCAAATTTGTACTTAATGCAAGAAAAATATAGATGCAGGATCTAGCTAATTACTAATTTGTATGGCTACAGGGCTTAAATGCTCTCTCTTCTCCTACCTAGTCTGACTTTTGCTTCTAGCCTCTTTTCTTTTCCATTAGAGTTAAAGGAGATATTTCATCTTTAAAAAATTCAGCCTCTTTTTTTCAGTTTGATCCCCTGGGGAGTTTTGATATCTTGACTGGTGTCCCTGGTTTGGTGATCACTTCTAACTACTTCTAATCTGCCTGGTTTTACTTTTGTGATTTGACCGTCTTCTTTGATGGTGTTTTCATTTAAACAGAAGATTTTCAGGATTCAAGAATCTACATTAATTAGTCATGTCACCACTGCTGTAGATTTCACGTCAAAATGGAAGTAAAAATATAGCAGATATGCCAGATTATTCTCACAGTAAAAATTTAAACTAGTTTAAAAAAGATACATACACAGAGTTCATAAATTCAGACTAGGATTCACACCTTCATAATACAGTGTTCATATGACCGCATGGTAATTATGTTTTATGAACTCCACCACCTCAAACTGTGAATGTCTTCGGTTTCTGCAGATTCTATTACCACCTGCAGTCTCTCAAACAGAGAAATCTAATAAATTATTAGCAGAGGGATTCAGGCAGTAATAGAAAGAGAGTGCCTGTGGAATCCAGGTCTTTCATTGCAGCAATACAAAAAATTTAGTAAAATAGTTTCACCACTAACGGAGAGCTACTACACTCTACATGGTTATGAGGACATTGACCAGTCCAATGGCAGGTCAATGGGAAATCAGTGGGATTTAGATCCTTGGAAATTCTTGAAACTCATAATGAGGCTATCTGCCCCCTCAGGTACCTTAATGTATATCAGTCAGGTCCTGTCTTCTTAAGTTCTATGTGAAGATGAGATGTAGACTCCAAAATTTCCTAGACTGTCACTGAAAGTATTCAAAAGTATAGCACCCTTTTTTCCAGTGCCTTTCTTCAGCTGAAAGTAATAATGATTTTTAGATCTTATCTTTGTGGTTGTTTATGCCAATAAACAAGAGTAACCCTTACGATGGACAGACAAAGCTACTATATGCTTTGGTACGACTTCCAGTTGAAATCAATCCCACTAATGCAAATAGTGTCTTCTCTTGCCAATACCAGGAGATGTGTTGATGAAGCCAAAACCATGGCAGATTATAGTTAGCTCTACTGGGCCAAAATCTAGTACAAGATGAAGTGTCAGAGTAATGCCTGAATCAGTTTTTTTAAGCTTCTTTCATTCTACATATGTGTATGTGTACGTATGCACACTATATTCATCAAATTCACACAAAAAAGAACAAGAAGCAATAGCATTTTTGATTAATCTTTAATGGTGGCTCATAATTTTATGCTAAAACATTAGCTGTTTGGAGCTGAAGTTTTATCTAAATGTACTTTTTTATAGAACATGAGAATATAGCTTAATGTATGAGGATAAAAAATAAAATAACAAAACTAATCTAATTTAGGAAATGTGTTAATTATTCCACTGTTTGCCCTCAAATAAAAGGGAAAAGTAGACAAAAAGAACCACCGAGAAATATGAAAGAAATTACAAATGCATTTTTCCTGCTGTGGGCTTCTCCTTGTCTGTATGTCTTTGCTATAGATAGTTAGACATAATTTTAACCTTTTTTGGTATAAATTATTTTATAGTCTGCTGAAAGGAAGTGCTGAAAGGAATGATGTACAATTAACAATATATAGCAATATACATCTTGCCCTATCATGTAATCCCTTGCACACTAACTTTGAGCATCTAATTCAGGATCTCAGGATTCTGATGCTATGGAGGCTGTTGAATTAATCACAAATAACATGGAAGGCAAATGAAACTTTATTCCTATGTGCTGTTAATAAGAATACCTTGATTTCCATGAATATATGCACTGTATTTTAATTATTTGACAAACAATTTATACAAATGCATATTACATAGGCAGTAGTCTGTCAGACCAAAGTATCCAACTTGCTTATGTAACGGTGTGAAAACTGGCCTGTTTCAAGGGCTTTTAAAGGCACCTACTCCATTGATCATGTGAGCAACTTTGGTACTTACTTCAGTGGTGATGCTTAAATAATTCTTTAACACATGTATGCAAGTTGGATAGACTGGATTCCTTCTACCTGCTTGCTTTTTATAGCATTCGTTCTGCATCAGTTATTTTTTGTTGCAGGTGGAAGATGCGATTATGGCATATATCCCCAACCTAGCTTTGACCCTGATCTGACAAGAAGGTGCAGCAGCGCAGACTTCAGTGTAGGCTGCACAAGTCCAGCTGTGATCCTCTTGCTGTACTGCAGCACTGTCAGTGCCTGAGCGAGCTACCTCATATAGGTCACATAAACCTCAGCTACGCTTCTGCATGCATCGTACAGATGTGTCCAGGAACAGGGCAGTCTGCAAATAAACTCTCCTTGAGGACAGCCATTGTTGGCTGAATGAATTATAAGGATTTATGTAGCTGGTTCACCCTAAGCATAATGTGAACATGCAGCTCGCTCTCTTCTGCCTCAGTAATCCCTCTGGCTCCTGTGCTGGGAATTTTCATGCTGTTTTCAGCAAAGCCAGTGCATTAACTTCTCACTCTCTTCAGATGAAACAAGAAAACTTCAAAATATACATGAGAAGAGACAATAATGGAATAATGGAGACTCCACAATAAAGGAATTGTGAAACTACTGTTTTTTTCTTTTACTCATTCTCTTTCTTCCTTCCTCCTTGCCCTCCTCTTATACCAACTTTATAAACACTTGCTCTTCAGAATCATATACACCGTGGTGTCTGTATTGGTTGCAAGAAGAGACTCATGGATTCCACCTAGTCTCTCCACCTTGTACAGACTCCTGCTTACCCTGCTTTGGGGAGACTTCAAAAGCGATTAAACAATTATTATCAACCCATACATCCTCTTCACAGATACTGTGTCAGGAATGGAGAAATTTTTTGTTTCTGTCATTTTATCTGACCTTCAAGCAGAGCAGATGTCCTTTGAAATTACTTATAGGAAGGGAAAATGTTTCGCTTAGATTTGTATTATGTGGTTTCAGCCTAGTAACTGCACGAATATTATATAGTTGTTATGGGCTGAACAATTCTGTTTTGCCTACTGCATGTCAATTTGTATTAAAGGACAGTTTTAATGCTGTCATCTTTTGCAAATTTTTGGCACAGAAGGAATCAAGATTATTCTTCTGGAAGAGGATCTTGCTTACTATTAGTCTGTCCTTCATTATCCATCTGGATAGTGTGCAACTGCAGCATCAATGTGAGATCTGATGCAGTTTCTGTGCTCCATATCTTACAAGATTTAGTAAAGTCACATGGCTGTTACCTAGAGCATATGATTGGATTAATAATCTCCATCATTTGGCCTGTGGTGGCACCTTGAGGTCTTGAGAGCTTTAACTTCTTCATAGTAGGAATTTTTGAACTGAATGTAGCACTTTTAGAGATCTCTGAATACTTCTGTGCACAGGCAGGTTGGGTGTCAATAATCAGCATTTTCCCATATTGACATGCAGCATTTACCTGCAGTGAGCAGCCACCTTGGCCTTTTTCTCTTTCAGGATACATGAATCTGCTTCCTACTGAGGGCTTGGCACATATTATTCCTGGTCTTTCTTTTGGCCTCAGTCTTCAGCAGATACTGGAAATATAAGAGGTGTAATGGAGAACTATAGATAGTCATCATAACCACCCTCAGTTCCAGAGTGGGTCTATTCTGCAGCCTCTTTACACAGTGCTGGCTGAGGTGGAACACAGAGGCTGTGATCCCCCCTACAGATGGGGGGAGAGGGTAAGGATAGCTATATGTATTGCATTTTCCGTTTCATTTTTAGGGCAATATGCTATTCAAAAAGCATTTGACTTAGAGATTTCTGATTTTTTTCCCTTCTTTCCTTTAAAATATGAATAATGGATGCAAAATTTCAGTGTAATAACCAGCTTGCTTACTTCTAATGTACTCTCAAGAAATTGATATTTTAGTCCAGAGTAACTCAATGTCTTAAGCATTTATGATAAAGCAGCATGAGGTGTCTGGACTATATATAGAAGGTATGCACTGAGGCTTTGAAATATACATGTGGGCATTATTTATTATTCCTTTACATATCTGACTCAAAAGTGGATGATTATGGTGGAATCTGGGGGCTGTGCTGAGCTCTGTCATTTCAAGTGACAAAAATTCTAGTCCTCCATCCTGAATGTAAAAGGAAATTTAACTCTTGTGTTTGATTTGCCTTGGCATCTTGGAAAATTAAGTCATTAACCTTGATGGAACATTTCATGATGCCAGTTCACATTCAAAAGTAGGCTAGTATATTTTTTGACTCCTTGACAGAGCATCTGGGCTGGCTGATGAACAGCCATTTGAGGTAGGACACATGCGGGCAGACTTTAAGCTGCACAATCAACTGTAAGTATCCAATTAGTGTTCATTGTTCTTCCAGAAGATTGATAGAGCTCACTGACCTGAATGCCTATTTTATAATTAGGAAGATGTTAAAATGACTGGCCTCCAGAAAAAGGTCTGGCAGGTTCTTGATAGTCTATCAGGGTTGCCTTGCTGTAGAAAAGGATTTAGCATGAAATGTTTTCTCTCCAAGTCTATTGCAGTATGTTTCTGGGAAGGAGGGCAGTGGATATTGCAATATTAGTTTAGCATTTCAGAGTCTTTTAAATGCAGAATATATACAAGAGTCTACAAGAATTCCTTTTTAACCTTTATTTCCAAACATAAACACTGTTCTTTCATGGCCTTTTTGAATCCTGAATACTTCTTTTTTTTCTTCCCCGACTATCTGTCTTTGTATCGTAATAGGTAGCAAACTCCTATTATTGCCATAGCCTGTCTAAACTGCTTGCTGCATGTCGCTCCCATGTTACTGCAAATGAAAAAGCCAGACTTGTTTTGGCATTTGTGTTAAAGTGAGGAGTGTATAACAGTATTATATCTGGCAAGTCATTTGGATGCCTTGTTTGATTGCATCAATCATTGGCTTTGTGGCTGAGACTTTTTAATGATAGTACCAAGGACATTAGATGAATCTGCCTGAAACAGAAAGGGCCAGACCCCAAAGAAGGATGTCAAAATCTGAATGTGTCTCAAGCAGAAGTGTGAAGCCTGGATACAAAATTGTGATATGGAAACTGCTGCTCACCTGCTCTCTAACCCTGGAAGAGCAGCATGAACACTGCTGTGTTTGATTTTAAATTTCCTCAGGCACCTAGAGCAGTACTTCTGTGAATACATAGGCTGTTTCATTCCTGATGTGGTCGACTAGCTTGTGTTGAAGACCAATTTGGATCCAAAGGTCAGGGCTTCCTCTCCTTAAGCCCCTGGAGCACTCCTAGCATAAATTGGACACACTGAGCCCAAGGTGTTAGTGTCTGCTGCTGTCTTTCAGAACAGAGCTGGAGAAGCCTGTCACAAAGCTCTATTTCCTGATGCCTTTTCCTGATGGTTGGAGGGTACCAGAATTAGACATGGGAAGGGTGGCATGATGCAAAAATGGAGCCCAAACTGTCAAGCTCTGCTTATAATATTGCCTTGGGCTCTGAAACTGCCCATGGGGAAGAGAAGGAGGAGGCTAGCTCACTAACATAGGAGAAGGAACCCCGGGGGTCCACAGCTCAGCTGAGAAATGTTTCTGAACTAATGTTATCGAAATGAGTCTTTGGAGCAGGAACTGACGTTTGTGTATCTCTCTCAAAAGTGTATTGTAGTTACTAAATACACAATCTTTCTTGTCTGTACAGCCCAGCGAATCTTGAGCTCTTATCTGATGACAAGATATTGCAGTGATTGTCATCAGATTTGTCATAGGCTTTTAAGGCAATATACTGACTCTGCTTTAGCCTTTGACACCGCGTTCGACTTTGTCAGATTTGTCTAGCCCTCTTACTGCAAACCCTGGAAAGCTCTAGTGTATTTTTTCCTGGACTTGAATCTTTCGTTGATGTTAAATGCAAATATTTCAAGGCAGGAACTGTCTTTTTGATGTCATTGCCCAGTGTCTGTTCCTTAAGTACCTTTGTCCTTGCTGTGGATCTCTGGATATGAGACTGTTTGTGCCACTGACCTTTGCTGTAGAGTCTAAATTGTTCCCTATTTACTAGTTTGCGCACCTGAAATGATAGGCAGCATAACAAGTTATTTTCTGGTGCATGGAGCAGGGCATTTTGTTGTCTTGGTCCCAGATCCTTTCTTCATTCTGATTTGATGACTAATCAGAAATCACCGTGTTTCCCATCGAGAGCAGGCCCAGGGGGACAGCAGAGTGCCCAGGTCTCCCCTTGATGTGCCACAAATTTTGACCTGAGAGTGCAGCAGCTCCTGGGTTCCTCACCTGGGTGTATGCACCCTGTTTCCAGTTTTTAGGTGAGATTACCTGTTATGATGTAGGGTAAGTATCATAGGTGAAAAAATACTGTGAATTGTGCAAACGGGCAGCAGATAATTGGGTGCGTGTGTATGTGTGGGTGAATGTCCAAGCAGAAGCCTGCTACTTGCTAGCTGCAGCTAATACAGAATGGCTGTAAATAATATCTGGATTAAACAGAAGTGGCATGTCATGAATCCTCCAGTTAATAAAGAGACATGAGACAAACCCAGCAATTAGGAGGCTGATCACGTGTTGTGGTTCTGCACATAGACTATTCAGATTGGGAAAACTGGGGGCTTGGGGCCTGGAAAGAAAGGCTGGTGTCAAAAAAAAAGCATTCCCACAAAGAAGAAGGAGTCTCAGAAAGAAGAAGAGAGCCTGGAAAGGAGCAGATGAAGATACTCAAGCAGGGAAAAGGCTCTTGTCTCATTCATTCTGAAACAAACCCCAGTATCCAGGTTCACTATGGGCTGTCATTTACTCTGTCTCTCCCGTGATACTCTGACTGATGTCTAGTGACTGGGAGTAGCCGTAAAACTGTGCAGCTGTACCATTCCCTTAGGGAGCAGGAATTTCTGAAGCTGGAATGATTTTTGACCACATCCACTTTCCCTCCATCATGCCTTAACTAAGCCCACAGCTATTTCAGGCCAGGAACTCATATCAAGTTAGCATTTTCTACTAAAACTGGGTCTTTGGAAGGGCTTATAATTATCTGAGTGATGCGACCTGAACTTTTGTAAGACAGATGGTTTTAAATATAAAAATACCCTGCCTGTAGATACACAATGTATTTTTGACTTATTTCTCCTCTTCCTCTCCCTTTCCTAAGTGAGTGACAAGTATTTGAGGCTTGCAGATTCCTCAGTACAACTACAGCATGATGTTCTCATTTTGTTCACCTGTTTTTCCTTCCCTCCTATTTTAATACCTTTTCTTTCTCTGTCTTGTTGTCCACTCTGTTCTTTTTCACTGTTGTACTGAATGTTCAGGTCTTCAATATATTTTCCTTTTCCTAATTGCTCAAAGGGCTTTTGTCAGTGCAAGTTCATTGCTGTTGAAGAATCTATGAAATACTTCCAATGTTCAGGTGCACTTTATTGGAAGGATTAATAAGCAGAAAAATTTAGTGTGCCATTGGAGGAAGAAGAGCTTTTATTTTCTTTAGTCAAGGAAAATTACTAACAAAATATTTGACTTAGATATAATAATCTCATTAGGATTGCATAGTTTATGTGTGGTTCATATTTCTTGACTAAGATGTGGTTGGTGGAGTCATGGATCCAGTTAAACTGCTGGATTGGTTTTATAAGGTGGGGTATTGATACTGAGCAGTGTTTTTGCATCAAAATGAGAATAGAAATAGGCCATATGGGACACAGCTAGTAATATCACTGGAGGTACTTCTGGCACAGGAAGTGTACATGTGCTAGAATTAGGTCATGCTCCTCATCCAGTTTCTAGCATAAAATTGTCTGACCCTGGCACTTGCCCCAGTGCACCTGAGGGAGAGCGATCTGGCTTGGCATCTGTCATTGGTTTTAAATCTTAAAATGGAAATTTATGGTAGTCTGTGGAAAAATCAGTGCTTCAAGCAGATCTGCCATGGTCTGCATTACTTTCCCTGAGGGTGTCTGTAATTCTTGACAGATTCTTGGTTGTTAGTAAGAAAATAGGAAATTGGAAGATTTTTATTTAAAGAGAAAAAATCTTACAGGATTACGCTAAGCAGAACATTCTTAGCAGATATGGCCCTACAAAGACTTGGGGTGCACAAGTTAAGTACCCCAGCTCTGACAGGCACAACCCTTGGGGTTTTTTTCCACTTTTTCTTCAGCATGGAGCATACATCACCAGCTGAAATCATCTGGGTACGTCTAGCTGACTGGTTCCTTGCTGTTGCAGGGGTCTTAAACATTAGCTAGTTGTCAAACTCTCCTGTACTCTGCATAAAACAAGTAACAGATTAGTCTCTTTGAAGTTTGAATTGCTTGATTGTGTCTATGCTAATAAACAAAATGAGCCAGGAGCCAGCCTCTGCTCCTGAAGCCACCATGTGCAGCATGCCTTGCATCCACAGGGTGATGCTCTTCCTTCCTAAAACAAGCTAAAATCCAAATGCAACATCAAGAGTGCCTGGATGTTATTTGGATGAGTGCTAGACAGACCTAGCTAAAACTATGTCCAGTAGCTAAAACCATGTCGGGACCAACAGTAACAATTTAATGCTCTGTAGGAAGGGTTGCCAATGTTTGGACATGTATATTAGTGCCCAACGGGTCAACATTAATCCAACCAAAGTCTCTGGGCCTTTTCTAGAGGTGTTAATTAGCCCGTTAAGGTGTAAAATCTGCCTGTTGAGATGCGTATGTCCCACATGAAGGATATGGAGGATGCCAGTGAAGTCTAAATATACAGGCAAATGAGCAGAGCCCAGGCTGTAATAATCCAAAGGTGCAAGGTAAAGTATATACATGGCATGGAACTAGACCTGCTTGATGTCCTGCTTCCTCTGCCAGTATGTTGGTTTAGGATTTGAAAATTAGACTCTGGGATTATTGTGACTGCTAAAATTTACACTGGTGGGACATGCAAACATTATATGCATATCGTGTGAAAATATTTCACCCTGAGGCCTGTTACTAACAATGCCCTAAGCTCGGGTTAAGCAGATTTCAATATTTTAACTGTATAAAAGTTGATATATGTATTATAAATATTTCAATGCTTTTTTTCTTTTGTTCTGGCAGTGTAATATGACATTTATTCTATTTATTGCCCCACTGATCCTGTGTCTTGCTATAAAACTGCATGATCCTCTGTAACAGAAAGTCCTTGTGGGCCTGTGGTGAATGATGGAGGTGAAGAAACACTTTTTTTTTTCCATAAAAGGAAGCTTCAGTGCGGGGGAAAAGTTCAATGATTTTGGATTTTAGTTTTACATAGCAGTGTAATGTTGGATACATATCAATGAATGGATAGCACAGGAATATATTACACCTTTTAAGATGATTAAATGAGTGCCTTCTCTGATTGATGAACAATTTAATGCTAGAGATAGCTTAGGAGGCTCTTTTATGTCAGCCTGCTTGTAGAGAGAGAGGCAGTGTTTTAAGTAGTGCAGTATGTTCTGCGAGTTTGGTGCAGTGCAGCAAGCTTGTATAATATTAGCATCATCTTGATGTTACATTTGGATCTTAACTTGGAGAAATGGAAAGCATCCAGTGTTTTGCCTTTCTTTTCTGCCTCTCTGCCCCTCTTCTTTTTTTTTTTTTTTTTAAATGGAACTTGACAAATGCGTCCCAGTATAATGTTGCTCCTAGCAAGTCCACCAATTTGCTGGAATATAATTTTTGTCTACATTGTTACAGACTCTTGCAACTTTCTGCTAACCCTTGGAAAGCCTTTTCTCACTCCCATGTAGCTAGGAAACAGATGGTAAGGTGCTGCTTTGCTTTTCTCGGTTTGATGTTGGTCTTAAAAATCAGTGTCAGAGTCGGATCCATTCAATATTAGATGTTAACAAAAGCCCCAGAGCCTGTAGTTGTTGCAGGACTAATATTTTATACTTCTCTTTCTCTAAAATCTTCAGGAACATACATGCAACACATTTTCCTTTCGCTACCAGGTTTGCTTTTTTATCACTCTCATTTATTTCAATGTACTAGGACTTCATAACCAATTCCTTGAATTCCAGAACTGTGAAGCTCTTTTAAAAGAGCTGGAGTCATTAGGTCTTGTCTTTAAGGTTCTTCCAGCAGTAAAGGTGTGGTTTTTGAGGCCTTTTTCTATAGATCTGCTTAGTCTTATAGTAATCTTTTCTGCTTAATCATAAAGAGGCAATCTAATTTAAGGTTGCTTCTCCCTAAAGATAATTGTTTTATCTGCCAATTTTAGCCTCATTTTTGGAGTGAAGTCATCTTTTTTAAAAGTGAGGACTAAAAATGATGAATGATTTAATTTATTTATCCAGGCAGAATAATGCACTTTTTTTTTTAAGATGTCAGGCTGATTTCAAAGGTAATGCACCTAAAACACAGTTAGCAGTCACCTTTCTTTTTCTCCTCAATTCCTTGTCATGATCACTAATTAGATTGTATCTTTTCAATGTAAAAATACTGCAACAAACTAAAACTGTTTTCTGGCAAAGCTTTCACAGATAGGTGGTTTATGTACACTTTAGTATTCTGCAGCTCTTGGGAGGGGTAACAGTGATGTAGTAATTCATAATTTCATAAAATATTGATTATCAATTATATGTTTTAGATGCCTTTCAAAAATAAAATTTTAGGGAATTTTTGTTATGTATCTTTCCCCTAATATTTCCTAATGGTAAAAACATGGCAGGAATAAGAATAACTTCTCAGGCAGGTTCTTTGTGGTATTTTGAATATGTTGCTATACGGTGTTTTGAACATATTTTCAACTATCCCATGTCCTACTTCTATCTTTTTTCTTCCATTTTTTCTTTTTCTTGTATTCTCTTTTTTTTTCTGGATTTTTTATGGGCTGAGGCAGAAAAGGGATTTAAAGCCGATTTTTTTCTTCTTCTGAACTCATTCTTCTCCCCCCCACACATACATGCACAATTTTTCATCTGTCTCCTACATTTGCCATCCCCCTCTTTCTTTACTCTTTATTTTTCTCCCTCAATAAATGCCTAAGAAATGGAATTAGAGACCAGTTATATTCATCTTTCATTTATTGTAACTCTAATTGAAATCTCTGATTCCCCTGTCCAGGGAGTGTAGATTAGCATTTCATGCAGGGCATGACATACAGTGGTATGGAAGAAAAAAATCCATTGAATTTCCATTCAAACCCTTAGTCCTGATTTTTGATATCTTCTTATTCCTTTAAACCTGCTTTTCTCCTTTTTCTTTCTTTTCTTTTTTTTTTTTTTTACACAGAGGCCTTATTCTAATATTTTTAACGCTGAGTGTAAAGGATGATGAATTTAAGGACAGCCGCTGCCCAGATGATCTCTCCATTATGTTAAAGAAAGCACTTTTTCTCAACTCCTCCTGGGCATGTTCACCATAGAATGAAAGGTGCGGTCTTCCTATAGCTAAGATGATACAAAATCCAAGTGAATAAAAGGCTTTTTATACCTCTCAGATACAATAATAGATCAAAGCATAGATTAAGGAGGAGCCTGGAAGTCCTAAAATGGTTTTAAAACTACCAGAGCCTTGTCTTCACCAGGACTTTGTCTCAAAGATAGTTACTACAAAAATACAGTGTGCTTTTCTACTGAAGAAAGGCCTTAGGAAAGAAGTGGAATGTGATTGATATTCTGAAGCCTTTGAAATACTACCAGCCAGAGGTACAAGGCTTGGAAGGAGCTGGTGACCCTTCTGCTGGCTCATTCCTCAGAATGCCACTTTTGAGGGTATTTTGCTTGTGTGTTTAAAGGGAAGGGTTTAGAGGATGTAGTTGCAAACACAAAAATGTGAGCTGAGTGTAAGTAGTATCCACACTCCAGTTCAGAAGTATGAAATTTAGAGGTAACATTAAAAAAGCTGTAAAAATGCCATCAGATTTCTTGCCAATTAAATTTAGTCTCCTGAAGTTGAGTTATTTTGTTTCTCAGCCTTTCCATTTCAGTAGTATTATTAAATTCTTCTCTTGTCTTTTTCTCCTACAGTTCTCCTAGTTAGGAAGCTTTAGTGAACTTTGAAGGAACAGTGTTTTATTTATGTCAATGAATGAACTTTAGGGAGGCTTCTGTACTGCTAAATATCAACCATGTTCCCTTTTACCTCTCTGGTCTTTTAAGGTTTAAATGTCTGTGTATCTATCTGCTGCCCCTTTTCCTGTTTCTCTCTTTTTTGTGGTGCACAGAAGAGACTAAACAGTCCATGATCGCTAAATTATAGCAGTCAGAGTAAGGTGGTTTTATTTATTGTTAAGAATAAAATCTTTCAGATTATCTAAGCCATCAAGATGTGTGATATAAAAACAAGATGACTGCATGACCTTATTGTCATTACCCTCCTCCACATCCTCCTCTTCTTCATCAAGTTTGCTAGTTGCATTTTGTTGCAAATTAGACTTCGACTCTTTGAAACACAGTCTGTCTTTGTTGAGTTGAGTTTTAAACACAATGTGCCTAGAGGTTTGGAGATTTTGGCGTATCTACTTAGGTGACCATACCTCCCATTTTTTATGATAAACGTTCATCGATTTCTTTCTTAGAGAAAGAAACTTCTCTTCAATTTTAAGGGACACAGATTTTCTCATTCATTTGTCCTACGGGTGAGCGGAAGGCTCAATCTATCAAGCATTTGCAGAACAACCCGAAGCAATGTACGTGTTGATTAAACCTTCATTTCAGGGTAAAGGCAGCCTGAGAAAAATGTTTTTGATACAAATCGGCTTCAAAGCTTTAAGAAAGGGAGGCTCTCTTGTGTTTTCCCAAGGTTGAATTATATACCTTAAATAGAGATCACAGCAGTGGCTTTACATGTGAAATGTCCACTTATTGTGCTGGCCGGGCGATGGAGAGAAAGGGACTGAGTGCCTGGAGAGGGTCACTAGTGACTGTGCGAGCAGTAAATCTGTGCCATGTTATCTGTGCTGTTATGTTTTATTGAAAAGGTGCAGGGAGTGCTTTGCTTTGAAACGTGATATGGCTGTGAAACATAGCAGCAAGACAACTCCTAGCAAAATTTGGAAGTTTCTTCCTTTACCAGTGCTCTCAGGAAATTTTCACCCAGTCTCAGGAAGCCATGCACAGAGACGGACTATAGTCTACAGGGACATAATCTGTGCTTTGGTGCTAATTTGTTTTGAGTCACTACGGGCATGCTGGAAAGAAGGTGCCAAAATGGTAAGCAAAATGGGCACCCCAAAGGGTAAGGTCTGAATGGGCATTTTAGAGGAGAACTGAGATAAAAGACTGCTTCTAAATAATTCACTCCCTTCCAAAACTGGAACTACAGTTTGGAGGCTGAAGAGCCTAACACAAATGAGACTGTAAACTATGAAGAAAATATATTTAATCTGGAGTAAATGCCAATAGCTATGTCTATGCAGCAATTTAATACCCCCCCCCAGAGCCTTTCTTCTTCAAATTTATGAAGAAATGACTTAAATACAAAAATTATATATTATAAAACATTTTTCCAGAGTAACTGTAGTCAGTTAACATGTCTGAATACCACCTTTATAGGTGATATTACAAATATATTTTTAGTCAGTCTGTTCATATTTGTATTCAATACTACCTTGGTGGTAACATCCCATTGGTGAATCAAAATTCAAAAAGAGATACTTTACCTTTTCAAAAATGAGTAGGAGAATAGTTCTCATGCATCTGCAGAGACAGCAGTAATTGCCACAAGGCTTACTGGAGTCTGTGCAGAAGAAATTTCTCAATCGTTTAGAAATGACAGTCAGATGTAGGACAGCGTGCAAATGAAGGAAATTGCAAACGCGATCCTTGCATAGCTCAAGAATAAAATTCTTGAAACTTTTGCAGTACTAAAATTGTGAAATAAGAAAGTACAGTAAGCGATAAGGAGGATTCTGAAGAAAATATGTTGCTTTACTACATATTATTCTTCATCATTCATATAGATCACTTAATTGTGATGGAAAATAAGCACCGCTGTTTTTCTCTCAGTAGGATAGAAACTTTATGCATAGTCAATTCTATATCAGCACTTCTTAAAACTCATGGCTTCTTTGAAAGGATATATTTTTCTCTGTGGCCATTGATGCCTCAAACCATGGAAATATCAAAATGTTTCCAAATTAATTGCTTGTTATCACACAGCCTCAATGACAATAATCCACTGTTTGCTTGATTACTTTTTCAGACACAAAATGACATTGTATTAGGTATATTTGAAAATATAAGAACACATACTGTATTAACTGATTTCAGTTTTGACAGGATATCTTCATCTGCAGCTAATAATGCTACAGACTGTAGACACTATTTGTAGATACCACCTTATCTAGAGATAAATGAAATTTAGGATGAGTACTTGCTTCCAGGTGTTTACCAGCTCTTGTGCTGCAGGGTTCAGCAAAGCACGCAATGAATAAGCCATCATATGAAAGCCATGTAATGCAAATTTTTATTCTCTTCTTGTCATCAGCCCCCAAAGTTTCAGAACTGTGTGAATACAATGCAATTCCTTCTCGTCTCTGACACTGCCTCTTCAGCCTGTAGTTGAAAGTATGTTAAAATGTTTTCTAAGTATTTTAAGTTGCGTTCTACTGTGCACGAAAATAGCAATTTTAAGGTCCTCTTCAGTATGACAAGGGTGGAAAGATGCTGTCAATGACATAATACTAATTTTATTTCTGTCAAACTCTGTTTAAAAGTTTTTATGAAAGAGCTTTAAAGTTAGAAAAAAATGATTTTATAGGTGATAAAGTTTATGACATAAATCGTCTTAAGAGTGAAGTCATTCCTGAAAAAAAATTTCAATAAATGAAAATTTTCTTTAGAAACATACCTTTATAAAGCATAAAAACATAGAGGGGACTTTAATTCTTCTGTTCAGTAGCACTTAAATACCTGCCTTCATACTTTAATTTCAACAAGCAGATTTACCTTAACCTCATTCAGCCACTTTCTCTAGAGAGAAAAAAAAATACAAAAAACCAAACAAACAGTAAAGACAGTCATATATTGTAGGTATGACTGAAAGGTTTAAATTTCATAGAAATCTGTACAAGGATTGCTTGTGGGGTGACACAGTTTGTTCTGAGGGATTTGGTTGAGCATGGGGCAGTCTTTAGAAGTTTTTATCAGCAGATGATCTGATGTTTATCACAAGCTCTCAGTTCTCTCAATTTCCTAGTCATGAATTATTATGTTCAGTCCTATCTCAAACACAGCAATGGAAAGACGGTTGTCTAAAGAGACAGATTGCAGTACCTGATACATATTGCTTCTGCAAAGCTAGAGCTCCAAATTAAAATGAGTTATAATTTTTCATATCCAGAGCTTTGCAAATTAAGAAAAGATGTGTTCAAATGTATTAAAACTGATAAGTACTATATTAAATAATAAATTGAATTTATTAAAAATTAAACAATGCATTTGGAGGCAGTAGAGATGTACATTTGAGGAAAAGTACATGCTATGTGGTGTTTCTTGAAAAGATCCCTTTTCATCTGTTTGTCTTATTTCCATCTGAGAAGTATTGTCCCTTGAGTTTTACTGCATTATCAAAATATGAATTAATAGTAAATTATTATGCTGGGAAAAATCTAATAATCAATAGGTAAATCTCCCTTGGTGTTGACTACCTGCAAGAAACTTCTATGGGTAATGACAAAAATCCATGTTCAAGGGCAAAATATACAAAGTATTTTCTGGCTTCAATACAAGTAAAACTAGACTCTGAACTAATGGAACCCATCAGATATACAACATGTTGTTGATGGCAAGAGGGAAAAAATAATCTCTTTTTAAATGATAAATCCTCATTTGCTTCAAAACCAGATAGTGTAGTGTGATATAAAAGTTGTTTCCACAAATACAAGGCTTTAAAACAGCATTTCTTTGAGGTGACACCGTGTTGAAATGCATCTCCTTTTTTAAGCTGATTCATTTGACTTCTACTGCTTTGTTAAAAGATTAATTATTTCTTTATGCAATTTTCTTCTAAAGGCGCTTGGTGCTAATTTGCTTCTTCTAGTAGTACCACTTAATTAGGCAATCACCTTTGTGTCTGCATGCTGGTAGGAAAAAAAGAAGTGACAGCGTTACACAATGGGTTCATTTAAAACAGTGCAAAGTATAAACGTGAACTAACAAAATAAAATGGAGTTAAAATACAGCTGAGGCCTATAATAGGGAGATTCTTGATGTTAGCACATTGTTGGGGTATAATTCATGTTTTTTCCTGTGTAGAGTATAACAGAAGTTTTCCAGCTACAGCATTATTTAACCTGGTAATCCCTCTAAGACTTGTAAATACCTTGAAAGCCCTATATTTAAGTATGGCCAGATTTTGCTTCCTTTACTCAAGCTGAGTAATATCTTTTATCCTGTAAAATTCTTACTATAATCCCTGAGATCACTTGCAGGATAAAGCGATGTTTATTCTCCCAAGAATGTGAGAATTCTCAGTAGATTTTAACTTCAAGAATAATAGGTGAATCAGTCTATAGATACACATGCACATATTGTCATTTTGAAGGTGTTACAATTATAAAATCAGCAATATCTTGCAAAAGGGATAAGCATGTCTGCAGCATGCTCCAACAATTTAGGGCTTCCTGGACCAACATACAGAGTCAATTCCCAATTTATAGGCTTTTTGTGAAAAAAAAGAAGAAGTCCTGGTAGCACCTTTGTTTTTCCTGTACTGAGAAATCTCCAGAAACATCAGTAAAAACAGTGATATTCAAAATCTCAAAATACAGTCTGGAGTAACTTATTTTGAGTTACACAACACAGAAGCACTCAAAGCTGTTTGAACCCTGAGTCTCGAACAATTTTATGCCTCTGCTTTCCCATCTGCAAAGTAAGGGAAGTCATGACTGCACTTAAAAGCTTGAAGATTTACAAACAATAAAAAGATACCCAAACACTATTTTTTTATATCCATTGCTTATAAATATAAAATCAATCTCAAACATATGAAATAATGTTTTGCAATAAAAATAATATACGTACAGTTCTTTTTTTGTAAGTTCTTTCCCTTCCCTTATTCTTTATGTGGCATTTTCAAGGTTTCATCACAAACATCAAGACTAGACATTTATTATAATTTTTGTCAATAAAAGCTGGAATTGTAATGCATTTTCATGATTCCATAATTTGAAGGAAAAAGACCCCAAAATATTGAAAGACTTTTCTATAAAATAATGAATGATTGTAGCACTCTGTTGCTGACTTGCTATGGCACTTCTGGCTTTAGGAGTTATCACTGTCTGTAGCAGTGAAGGAGTAAAGGGCTTTCAGTGTTCTTACATTTAGATTATTGTTTTGGTTAAGAATGAAGAGACATTAATGATCATTTAAAAACAAATTGTTGATACAGTTAATCATCTCTTTGAAATGCAGCAAAAAGGTCTTCTTCCATTCTTATTTCGTTTGGTACTTCAGTAATTTTTGTCAGCTTTGCGAAGCTTAAATCTCCCTAT
This sequence comes from Apteryx mantelli, assembly GCF_036417845.1. Taxonomy (NCBI): domain Eukaryota; kingdom Metazoa; phylum Chordata; class Aves; order Apterygiformes; family Apterygidae; genus Apteryx; species Apteryx mantelli. The sequence goes on along the minus strand of NC_089978.1, from coordinate 62,193,197 downwards.
AATATGTTTCAATTATTGGCCTAATTCATATACTGCTCTACATAATTGAGTGATCAGTGCAAATCAGCGACTACAAGGACCAGTGGCCTAATGTGCAGGTAATCCCCAAAATTAAATCCCCCAAATTTTGCAATGAATTCAGAGTGTGGAGTTGGCACAGAATACACTGCATGGCTGGGGCCTTAGATTAAAAAGAATCCCGTTGCAATTCAGAAATATAGAGAGAGCTTGAACTTGCCCAGAACACTTCAGAGTATCTAACTCCTTTAAAAGGAGTGGCAGCAAGAGGAAGCTAAGAACTGACCTCAGCCAGAGCTGTTATGTCATTACAGGTTTTAAAATGACATTTTGAAGACAGCCACCCCTTTCTTTGGGGATGTGCAATCTCTGTATGATGCTCTTTTTACCGGAAAGGTGAAAGGTGAGATAAGACTGAGTTTGCCTATTAGCTGCAAGTGAAAATGTATGTACAGTCCCAATGGAAAAAATCTCTGAATTTCTGTAATGATTTAGCAGCAAATTATCTTAAAATTATTTGTAAATATTGATCACTAGTGCTAACAACGGGGCAGAGCCAAGAGCCTTTTCATAGCCAAAGCTGAGCATATCTCTTGGCTCTGCTTGACTCTTCTATACATGACGTGTTCAGAAATACAAGGCCTGATTGCCTTGCGTTAAGGTCAGGAGAATGTCTGTTGGTATAACCTAGGAATGAGGGATGCGAAAACACTCTCTAAAATACATACAAGAGTACCAGTTCTGGTTTTCTCTATCACATCTGCCTGTGATGATCTATTTTAAGAATGAATAGGCAGTGTGGCACATAGCAGTGTGCCTTATTAAAAACGTAACAATTTAAATAGGGTTTGATCTGCATCAGCAATCTTTGCTAGAACTTAACACTACAATGGTTTTGCAGAAGTTTTTTCCTCTGACTTCCCAGTTTATTCCATTACAACCCAGACACATGCAGAGCAAGCTGGCCATTACTAAGGCAATACAATATGCCCTTTTCTGAACCAGTGAGTTTTTGTTTGTGCCTAAAAGCATAATTTACACCAGCAAGTTTCTTTTTTTCTCTTGGACTGGTTTCACATGAAATGTGTGATATTGTACAACAGGTGGAATCAAGTCCTGTTTGTAGGAAGGTTTTCTTGGCATCTGAAGCCACAATATTCATTGTAACACTTCAGAGTGAACAAATGAGCACTTCAAAGCACAGGCATAGGGTTGCTAGCAGTTGTCTTTCATTTTTGCCCCTTGTATAGAGCTTTATAAAATAGAACAAAGGTGGATGTATTGGAAGAGGCTTTTGGTGGTTTATGTTTATTTATTTATTTATGTTTTCATTTATGGGTTTTGCAAAACTCTGCTATTCATTTCATTTGTGCATAGCAGATAAAATTAATTACTGCACTGCAGATAATAGCACATAAAGGCCCTCCTTGGAATTGCATTTCACTTTGGTATCTTTTTCATGCTTTGAAGATAATTGTGTGTTGTTGTTTGTACACTGTGGAGTGCACTGCTTTCCCCTGGGAAGCATACTGAGAAAACAAATAATAGTAACAGGATGGTGCAGCATAGCTGTTCTGCAATGTTTGTCCCTGCTTTAAATGCCTCGGCTGCTTAAAGAAGTGCCTGATGACAGTGCAGAGGTCTCTCTGTTCTCTAAATGTGAAGGCATCAATTTGAGGACACTGAAATAGATGTATGTGAGTATGAGAAAGGGTTGTGTTTGCCTGGAGGTTACTAAATTATTCCAAACGGTTTGCTGCTGGGATGCAGCCCTTCCTTTCTACCATATCCTTTCCGTGTTTCCCTGTCTCCCTCACACCCAACACTGAGTGAGGAATGTCAGTTCAGAATGGGCTTGGGCTTGTAGAAAGGTATTTTATTTATCAAGCAGCTTTCCCCATACGCAGTGCAAGAATGTAAATGAGGCTACTTGGAAGAACCATGTTAGATTTCATCAGTAAACACATAAGATTTTTTTTTTTCTTCCTTTGGACAAGTGCTATGGGTTTTATAATGGTCACAGAGCAGATGGTTCAGCTTCACCTTGAACTGTGTGACAAATATGTCATGCTGTCAATGAAGATGCACCAAGCAGAGTCTATTGAGGGCCTATTTGACAGAGATTTTCCTATTTTTCAATCTCTGTGAGCAGGGACAGGTATAGTTGCTATGTGATGGAGCTGGTTGGGCCCTACCATCATGTGCAGTTACACCGTGAACCTGTGTTGGTCCTGTGATGGAGGTGGCGTGGTGTGACAGAGTTTCAGGGGCAGGTGAAGTGCACACAAGTTCCTGCACACACACCTGGCTGTTGTGCAGTTTTGTGGCTTCTCCTTGCTGCCCACAAAACAGCTGAGAAGGGAGGAGTTGCCAGCACTGGGGCAGCCAAGGGAGACAACGATAATGCATGAGGAATCAAAAGTGGGGAACACAGGAAACTGAGGCTGATAAAGGGTTAAGATCCATTTCCCTTTTTTTTTTTTTTGAAATTTAGCACCTAGAAATAGGGCTAGGCTCCATTGCCTTTTTTTCTTGAGAAATTAATCAGTGAACAGCCCGGAGTTTGTTAGAGGAGAAGAATATTTTTCTGCTGAGAGGTGTTTGTACATCCTAGACAAACTGTTTTGGTTAATGTAAAGAAGTCACTGAAACAGAGAATCAAGCGGTCCCATTACAGCTTATTTTTTGATAGTGAACAGTCTGTAGAGTTAAATCATTTCTGGCTTGTCTTTTTTTTTTTTAATTTGATTTGAAAGACACTACTTTTCAAATAAAATGAAGGGTATATATTTTAAATGTTTTGGGAGAATTGCCAGTTTAGTAGGATTGCTAATGGCATTTGGAACTTTCTGCCTGTCCCTCCGTGTGCTTTGTGTCTAATGCTTCAAATTCAGTCTCTTTAATACTATCCAAAATGGAAGTAATTTATCCAATAACTTTGGGGAGCAGTATTGGTTTCCATGCAGCTTTCACTAGAAAAATGCCTACTTCATTGTTCATTAATTGACACCAATTAATGATCTAAGTCTAAATATATTGTAGCAAATGAACCAAAGTCCTAATAGCAGTCATGATTATCACTGGTGGGCTGCTGTGAAAGTCAGCTGTCTATGGCCTTACAGTTACGAATAACATTACAATCCTTTTCTCAAGCACACAGTTATCTCTCAGAGAAACTGAGATAACTCTGTTGGCATATCAACCCAATATTCAAATAGCTTGGATTGCAACCAGGCTTATTATATAGAAATTTCAGGAAAAGCAAATACCATTTATTTCTCTAGCTTTGTCTGATGTTGGTGATAGGATAGTCTCTGGTTAGGAACATATACGCTGTACAAAAGCAAGAGACATCCTGTTTTGCATTATGAGAAAACCTTGCACAGGTCAGAGAAGTCAAATTTGAAACTGTTGAGAGCACATTTGGATCATATGCATCCAGGAAAGAATGCCCTATATCAAAAGGGCTTATAATAAAAGACAAAACAGTTTTGATTTCCTCTGATGCCTTTGATAACTACCATGTGATCCACCACTATTGATAGAAGTGTTTCAAAGGAGATAAAGTGCTGAGTCTCAAAGACATTGTTACTGCTGATGAGATTGCTCATAATCAGTAAGTGGTTTGTCGTGTTATTAAAAGCCAGTAAAGTGGAGTGGTTTGGGAAAGCCATTAATATAGAAAAAGCTTCAAAGGAATGGTGTCACTGTGTCTCACATTACTCATATCATTAGATGGGTTCTCATAGTAGCTTTTGTTCTGGAAGTATTTTTTTTTAATGACAAATAATATTTGTATCATTAAATGTTTATGCCATTTCATAGGACCCAGTTTTGAAGAGCATAAGCAAAGTTTCTGTGGAGTTGGTCAGACATTTGAAAGCTCAGAAAGACCAGTGTTTGTACTGTTTTCAGTGAAATGCCAATAAATACAAGATAAATATGCAATGAGAAGAAAACATTGTTTAAAGAAAATAGTGAACTAATTTGTTTTTCCGCCTGAATTTACTACTTATTTGAAGAACAAGTGTGTTTTAACAGTGATTGCTCTTTCTACAGATTATGGCTGTAAGGGAAAAGCATGTGTGCTCTGAGTGCCCCTGCAATTTTGGGAATTCTGTGGCTCTTGTCACACTGGTTACTAAACCTAAGTGCAGTAAAAGCCACTGTATAATCCTGAAATCCTGACAAGGATCTTTAAGAGGTCCAATAAACTGGCTGTGTATATCTGAGACATCCATTCTGAAACCATGATAATAATTTAGGAGCCCAGATTCATTCCTTAGCTTGTTTGTTTGTTTGTTTGTTTGTTTTTCTTCTGTACACAGTTGTACAGTATAGTTCTTTCAGAGCACATTTACTTTTTTTGGGTTAGTTACTGTACGAATGGAGTATCAGTAGGGTACTTTCTTCTTCATCAGTTGTCCCCAAGACATTTCTTAAAGGAAAATTGTCTGATCAAAGTCAATACTAAAAACGGATTCTCTGTCGATTTAGAAGAACTTAAAAATTAGTCAGTGAACAGCTGACCATTCTGTTCAGTGCTGAGGCATAGCATGTACCCCAAGTAGGGTGACATTGCAAATGGAGCCCAGCTGTTCAAGCATTGACTTCAATGGCAGCTGGGCACCAGCCTGTCTCAGAGGATCTGGGCCTTGTGTAATTGCAATAAATTCTGTTCTAGTTGTAGGGGTGATTGAAGGGTAAAATCCTTCATAAGTACCAAATGTCTATTTTCAGCAGTGACTTTTAGTGTTGCTATGCATTTTTTGAAAGTGCACATGAGTCTGTTAACTCATTTAGCTAGATTATTTGATCCATTTTTTCTTATGACAGTGGACAAAGGTGCACTTCCTTCAAAATAATTCTCAAGTCTAAAGAGAGATGGTAGGAAGCCAGTAGGCACAGACCTATTCAGCAACACAGGAAGCCGCATTGCTTCCAGAGTGCTTGCTTTAGCTACTGGCAGACTTTGAGAGACAGGATATTATGGGAGGATACATTTCTCCCTCCTCCCTCTCTCATCCCCAGCTCTTTATGTAACCTATTCTGTACTCTTTTGTTTTTGTAACAAAGACATCGCTGTTCAGAGCCACTGGGACCCAAGGCTGCATATCTGCTTTCAAGACTTCCAGTCTTTCTTCCCCAGAAGGATATTCAGGAGATGTGAATATTAAAAACAAGATGACCTGTATTACTGCCCCTGAACAGGGGGCAGTGGGACTTTCACAGATGACCTGTGTCTCTTCATCTGGCAGCAGATAAAGTGCCTTTGCAGCATAACACAGCAGGACACAGCTAGCCCTGCATGCATGGTCCCTGAGGGATGTGCCTGTCCCAAAGTCTCCTTGTGGCAAGGCACAGTATCAAATACTGGACAACCTTCCCTAGGGCAAGCATATGATGCATTTTATGTGCTTCCTCCTGTATCAGAGAGTGGGCCTTCTCTTCACCTTTCTTGATCCACTTAGTACAAGAGAGTACTGAGGTAAATCAGCTGGGTGAAGGCCAAGAATGTTTTCTTCGCTTCAGCATAAGATGGGCAGCTGTCGTAATGAGGTGAAATGTGCTGTGAAACCTACCTAATCTCTCCCAGGCACGCAGACCTGCTGACACCTTAGAAAGGCATCTGGCTCTTAGGTACCAAAACACTTCATGCAGCATTCTGAGCAATATATCTCTTACTGCTGTGAGCTCTCCTGTTCCACCAGAGCGCAAGAAGTGCTGAATTCCAGGTGCTGAAGCAGCTAGCCCGTTCCTGAGATGACCACAAATAGAAACAATTCTCTTTATATTATTTCTAGCTACTCATAATTCCAGTCAGAACTCCTTTTCAGTCTGTTCTAGAATAGCAGTGATACCTTGAATCCTCAGGACTATCTTATTTTTCTGAACATGTTTGGCAGCTACTCCTACCTCTCATGTAGAGGTAGAGGGAACATCTGCACCTAGATGTGCTATGGTAAGAGTAGAAGACTCATTAAATTCCTAATCTCTTATGAAGGATATTACTTCTCTCTGGGACTCATAAGGCTGATGTAGCCTTTCTCTGAACCCATGAGACAATATCACTTAATCTAGCACAACACTTTGTCAGTGCCATAACATCAACTAACGTTAGCCCTCATCCTTATTTTCAACCTTGGAAGATGTACATCTCAGTGAAGTCTTGGATGTGCCAGTGTTCTTCCTAAAGGCTTTTGTCTCAGCTTGATGAGGCAATGCTGAATATTTTAGGTCCTGGGAAGCTTTTGTGGCTTCATAGCTAGAGTCATCAAAGAAGCTGATGAATTTGTGCTGATCACTGGGTTTAAGAATTCATTCTGCTTACTCCTGTGAAATCACTACAGCTGTGCTATTACAGATTGGTTGTTACAAGTGTATGAGGCCTTGTCCAGAAGATTGCTGTAAAATGGCTACTATTTCTGAATCTGAATAGATTTGGGCCACTTCTTATCACTGAGATTTTCAGTGCTAGGATTTGGAGCAGAACTCAATGCAAATTATGAGGCAACTTTGGATTCCTTGCCCAGGAGTTCAGTTAGCAACTTCTTTTTAACTAATCTTGTTATTCCCAAAATCTTGGGAAGGATAGGAAGTTCTTTGGTAAGCACCCTGGAAAAGGAACAGAAGACCTTTGAAGAAAAAATGAAAATTACCTAGCAGTAACTGGTGTTCAGCAGAAAAACCTGACCTAACTTCCTCCCTACCTGTATTCTAGTTTACTCTCTAAAGGCTCCTGGTTTTGCAAGTAGCAAGTGGCTGCCAGGGCTGACCTGGCTGGCCTCGTCTGGTAAGTTTTTTCTCAAAGTCTACAGACTTGCTATAATCTTCCCTGTTAAGACTGTAGTGTGACACACTGTGAAACCTTTCAGTATCACTCGATAGCAGCCTTCCTGTGAAAATGATAATGGGACAAAATACAGCTTGTTGACTCCTCATATGTAACTGTCTCCTTTTCCTCTTGCTATTGAAGTCCTACCTTATGTAAATCAGACTAGAAACTAGAAACACACATTATTATATGCACTAGCACCTCTTCTTTGAGTAACCACTGTGTCCTGGATGTAGTGGGTAGGGATTTTGGATCTTTTCTTTCCAAACAAGCTGTTTGGACTTCCAGAAGTATTTGAAAAAAGCTGCACCAACAGTATTTAACTGCTGTACACTTTGTGTGGCACATAATTTGTTTTGACACCAACCAAAAACGTGCTATTCTTCACCTGGTTAATACTTAATTCCTTTATCTACCTCCTAATTTATTTCACACAAAATATAGCATAGTTCTGTGATTTATGTTTCATGATTAGCTCTTGGCTAGTTTCTACTGCTTTTTGAGACTTTATGTACCATAGCAGATGGTGCTAAGTTTTCTGTGAATAGTTTAATTTAATTTCTTCCCACTTTCTTAGCATCACTCCTTGCTTTTAATTATTTTGCTTGCAAACTAGCTGATGCAAACTAGCTGAACATGCTGATGACAGTGAATTGCAGTGACAATATAAACTTTAGGAGGTCAAAATGTGCAGCAATTAACTGATTTTTAAAGGAAAAATTTTCATGAATGTACCAACCTCTTTATTGCATGTTATATATGAAAAAAATCCATTTTAGTGTAGTGTGATAGGTATTCCTGAAGTTCAGCTATATATCATTCTGGACAAATTGGAGCTTTAGCCACAGTCTTACTGAAAGGGAGAAGCACAAAGAGAAATTGTATAAGGCTCCGATTAGGTGAAAATGGATTTTTGTGAGAGATACATGCAGAATCAGGGCCTTTTTCACCAATAATATTAGGAAGGGAGTTTGTGCTCATAATTACAGGCATACCTCGGAGTTATTGCGGGTTCGGTTCCAGACCACAGCAATAAAGCGAGTCACACAAATTTTTTGGTTTCCCAGTGCATATAAAAGTTATGCTTACACTATACTGTAGTCTATTCAGTGTGCGATAGCATTATGTCTAAAAAAACAATGTACATACCTTAATTAAAAAATACTTTATTGATAAAAAATGCTAACCATCATCTGAGCCTTTAGCGAGTCGTAATCTTTTTGTCGATGGAGGGTTTTGCCCCAATGTTGATGGCTGCTGACTGATCAGGGTGGTGATTGCTGAAAGCTGGGATGGCTGTGGCAATTTCTTAAAATAAGACAGCAATGAAGTTTGCCGCATCGATTGACTCTTCCTTTCATGAAGGATTTCTCTGTAGCATGTGATGCTGTTTGATAGCATTTTACCCACATTAGAACTTCTTTCCAAATTGGAGTCAACCCTCTCAAACCCTGCCGCTGCTTTATCAACTTGGTTTATGTAATATTCTAAATCCTTTGTTGTCATTTCAACAATGTTCACAGCATCTTCACCAGGAGATTCCATCTCAAGAAACCACTTTCTTTGCTCATCCATAAGAAGCAACTCCTCACCCATTAAAGTTTTATCATGAGATTGCAGCAATTCAGTCACATGCTCAGGCTCCACTTCTAATTGTAGTTCTCTTGCTGTCAGCCTGTCCTTTGAAACTTTGAAGCCAGGCATTGACTTCTCCTCTCTAACTATGAAAGTCCTGGATGGCATCTTCTTCCAATATAAGGCTGTTTCATCTACATTGAAAATCTGTTGTTTAGCATAGCCACATTCATCAATTATCTCAGCTAGATCTTCTGGATAACTTGCTGCAGCTTCTGCATCAGCACTTGCTGCTTCACCTTGCACTTTGATGTTATGGAGACGGCTTCTTTCCTTAAACCTCATGAACCAACCTCTGCTAGCTTCAGACTTTTCTTCTGCAGCTTCCTCACCTCTCTCAGCCTTCATAGAATTGAAGAGAGTTAGGGCCTTGCTCTGGATGAGGCTTTGGCGTAAGGGAATGGTGTGGCTGGTTGGATCTTCTATCCAGACCACTAAAACTTTCTCCATATCAGCAATAAGGTTGTTTCGCTTTCTTATCATTCATGTGTTCACTGGAGTAGCACTTTGAATTTCCTTCCAGAACTTTTCCTTTGCCTTCACAACTTGTCTAACTGCTTGGTGCAAGAGGCCCAGCTTTCGGCCTGTCTCAGCTTTCGACATGCCTTCCTCACTATCATCATTTCTAGCTTTTGATTTAAAGTGAGAAACATGCGACTCTTCCTTTCACTTGAACACTTAGAGACCACTGTAGGGTTATTGATTGGCCTAATTTCAATATTGTTGTGTCTCAGGGAATAGGGAGGCCTGAGGAGAGGGAGAGAGACGGGGGAATGGCTGGTCGGTGAAGCAGTCAGAACACACACAGCATTTATTAAGATCGCCGTCTTATATGGGTGCGGTTCGTGGCGCCCCAAAACAATTACAATAGTAACATCAAAGATCACTGCTCACAGATCACCATAACAGATATAATAATAATGAAAAAGTTTGAAATATTGCGAGAATTACCAAAATGTGACACAGAGACATGAAGTGAGCACATGCTGTTGGAAAATGGCGCCGATAGACTTGCTCAATGCAGGGTTGCCCCAAACTTTCAATTTGTAAAATACACAGTATCTGCGAAGCGCAATAAAGTGAAGCACAATAAAACAAGTTATGCCTGTCTGTCAAAATCTTATTTTCAGATATCTAAATATGTAATATTTTCTCATTTTCACAATATGTCCTATTAGTACAGATCAGAAATATCTGTAGGCTAATTTCAATCTTTCATTCTGAAAGTTAGACAATTCAGGCAGGATTCAGTTGCCAACACATAGGTGTAATGTGCCATTTAAGGTGCTGCTGGCTAATACAGCACAAGACTTCCAGGAAACTCAGCCTTATGGAGTGATAGCTGAGGTTAGACAGCATGCCTCATGGTGCTCAAAATGATGCCATGTGTCTTAGACAAGATAACCAAATGCCCCCAGATGTGGGCATTGACACAGTGGGGCTTCTGAATATCCATTATCTTTGAAAGTCATGCACATATATAAGTATATACATCAGAACATTTTCAGGAGTTTAATTTTAGGCAGTCAACAAAATAAAAAAGACTGTACTATACACTAAAGTCCTGGCAAAAAAAAAACCCAAAAAAACACAACAGTAAAAATTTTCAAAGGGGTGTGTTCCAAAAATAGTATTCTTGCTGTCTATCTGTTATTAATAACAATTTCAACACTTTGCAATCTTGCTTTTTTTGCATCATTTACTGCAGTACTTGGATGTCATACTACTAACAAGCTGCACCTGGCAATGTATGTAGTAGTTGTATAGGTCTCATTTATACCAGTAATATCCAAGTTTTTTTAAAAAAGCTTAAGCAACATAAGATTTCAGGTGTTTTTTCTTAGACTGAAATTGTGAACAACATTTAATTCAGCATTTTTCATAACATTTCTTTAAGTGAAGACAATTCTATTTATTTGATTTTTTTTCTCCGAAACAAATTAGAAGTGTCTAAAAAACTATTTCATTTTAGAAATATGCTAATAATTCACATAATCTATAGTAAAGTTTCTCATATAAAAATTTTGATTAACTTAACCCAAGTGAATTTTATGGAAGGCAGAAGAGAAAATATCAGCTGTCTATGAAACACATATATTCCACTAATTTTCATCAATAAAACCAGATTCCCATTATAAATTAGTGAGACCAGGCATTCGTTGTAGTGAAATGTAAAGCAACCACTAAGCATTACCCAGTTATGGACTCATCCTTCATACAGCTGCCATCCTAATTTTATTATTGAATATTGGGATGACTAATGCTAGGAGGACTGCTACACTTCATGGTGAGCATGTACAAGTATTCATTATTAAACATGTAATGCAATAGTTATACAAAATTATGTATTACACATAAAAACATTAAACATAAGCTAAACTTTCAAAAATGGATTTTTAGATTCAGGCAGTTGAGTAAAAGTGGCCTAACTTTTCACAGGAGTTGAGGAGATAGTGCCTTCTCAGAGTTACAGCAGGTGTCCAGAACCTTTAAAAGCAGGATGGGCCATTTGCAGTTGCAGAAGTAACTTTCAGAAGACATGGTTGAAAATACTGACTTAATACAAATTCATGTTTTCTTGATGGTCTGCTAAGACAAATTTAAAAGAAAAAGACTGATGGTATCTCTTTTTTTCCCTGTTCCCTACAACTTGACAAAAAGATATGGTTTCTCTTATAACTGTAAAATCTCTCCATTTTTTTCTATTTTTGGGACTGTCTGAACTTTTGAATAGCTACCATTTACATTCTTGGAACCAACAGCTTTTCAATCTGCTTTTTCACAACCATTACACTATCCCACTCCATCTCAACTCCATTAAAAACCATCTCTCCTACTCAGCATCGAAGCATTCTTTTTTTTTTTACTTGGACACAAACAGCTTGTCACCAAATTAAAAAAAAGTGGTCCAAGTACTTTGATAGAATTGCACAGGTTTCAGGTTTGTTTTTATATAAAAAAAGCTTTTTTTAGCTAAAGTTACATTTACTGAACTGTGGCCTGAAGGTGAAATTAGTTTTCATTTTCAAGTTCTATTTTTACCTGTCTACAGTACTGGCTTGTAATATCAGCTTGGCGTAAAAATGGCCATATTCCTTTTGGAAGCAGAAATGCATGTTTTCTGAAGATTGCAAAATGAAAACAAAGCCATCCTTGCATCATTCCCTTGTTTGAAATTCTGGCTTCAATTTAATGTTCTTGTTCATCTCCACTGCTCAAAAATAGCCCCTTCTTGATATTCCAAAACTTCCATGCACACCTATACGCTAACTACATTATAAGAATATAGACTGTATCAAAGCAAAGCTATAAATGATTCTGTAGTCTACAGTGTGCAGCTCAGTTTTAATCTTGCTAATGAGAATTTTTTTCCTTGTTGCAGAAGCATCAGGACGCTAGTCTATGTGTGTGCATGGAAATATGTAGGGAAAGATATAAACATAGACACACTAGTTAAATGCTTGTTTGCCCTGACATTTGATGCCTTCAGTAATGTCCGAACCTTATAATGCTGGCAATGACAGGCTCTAGTGTTAATTCTGCCCTTATTTTGCAAGTAATGTCATCCATCTCCTTTAAGCATTGATTTGTCATTACAGTTGCTATCATAGGTAAATGAAAGAAGCCATTTGGGCTTCTTTCTGCATACTTTTATAGAGATAAGGTATTCAAGGACTTTGTGCTGGTATTTTGACTTGCCCCTAGTGTTCATTTTTCCATCAGATTTTGCTTGGAGAAGACATAGGGCTTTTTGTAAGCCATCAAGGACATACATTTTTAGCAGAGTCATTGTCTTCTCATTTAGACTGTTTCAAATATCTTTTATGTTGAACAGGGAATAGATAAAAAGCAAAATTTCTCTAAGTAGAAGGAAAAATGAAAAGAAGAAATGACTAAGCAGAAATATATAATATCATCTTTTGCATTACCTAGCAAATATCTGTGGTGGAAGCATTCAGTTGCAAGGTCTCTTGTGTTTTGGCATTTTAAAAATTTTAATAAAATCTTTATGGGACATTACCTGCATCTTTCTACCCACACATACATTTTACTGGTACTGCTGTACCTGTTTTGCCACTTGTACTTAGTCTAATAATAATACATGAGTAGTTGCAATGAATAATGTATTTGATAAGTGTTGTTCTTCTTTTTTCTTTGTGAGCCAGCAGCATGTTCCAGTTTTCTAGCACGCACTTGCCCATCGCTTTTCCAAGGCAGCTGCAAAGTATGACAGACTTCATCCAAAGTAGCATACCTTCTTTCATCTTCATTTTCTCAATAGTTTATTTTACAGTCTTTACTGCTGTCTATTTATTCATTCTTTTTTTTTAAATCTTTTAAAGACAGATTTGAAAAGGGATTTCAATATCTCAATCATTACATCGCTAATTTAATCTCTCTTTTCCTTTATTAATATGCTTTCTTTTTATTGTAGTCCTTGGTTTTGATGTTTATAAAAGCTCCTTTGCCTCTTGACCTCTGAGGAGTAGGAAGAAAAGCCTTTAAAAATGTACACCATCAACCATGTGTTTCTTCTTGTCTTTCCTTTTTCATCTACTGATTTTCACCCAACTTTGCTGAAGCATTAGCATGAGACTTTTGCCACCAGTTTTCTCATGAACACTAGAAAACCTTCCTCTATTTTTTTTGCTCAAGTATGCATCAATAACTGAATGCATCAACATCATAGAAGTGAATAAATATTTAATAGCAGTATATGAGGTTGAGGGATCAGAATCTCTTGCAGGTAACTGTCATTGCCAAATACAGCTGCCTGGTGAGGACCATTGCATAATATGGGCTTGTATTGTAGTCTCCTAGTTTTCCTAAATTAATTTAGTATCCTAAAATATTTTAGTTTTAGTATAAGCGGAAAGTGTTAGATACCTCAAAGGCTTCCAAGGAGAGAGCCTTCCTGTCCAAATCTATGTCTTTATATTAGATGGACATGGTATTCTTCTGGAGGCATTTCTCCTCCTCCATTTGCAATATAAGGAGCTTGATTTGAGTGCAGATGAGGTGCCTGGGTTTGGCAGATTGAATCTTGCTGACAGGGCTCACAGTGGGAATAAAAATCTTGTTCAAAAGGGAGCATAATTTGCACCTTGAAATGAGCATATTGTTGTGTTGTAGATCGCTCGAGACTTCTGCTTGGCTCCAGGGTCCACCTCTCAAATACTGACTGTTATGTGGTTTAGGAATTATACATGGCTCAAGCACTTGGGTTAAAAATGCTAGGCAGACTGTCATATCTAGAAAGTGAATGGGGAAGCGGAAGGAATTAAGTCTCTCAGTCACAGAGCAGTTGGGACTATGTTTTCATTTATATTTTAGAGCCCTTTATAGTTTGGCTAAGCCCAATATACATATTTAAAGAATGGTACAAGGGATAACGTTTTAGTTTAGAAAATTCTGAAAACAATTTGAAGAAGTCTTTCAGTTAAGCCTACAGTTGTTTTCTGGCTTGTATCCAGAAAACAAAAGCACAAAGAAATGCCTACTTTTTTATATCCAGTCCATTATTTTGGGAATAACAACAGCTGAATGAAAACAACACTAACTAAAGATGCATGTATATGCATTTTCACACGTGTGCTCACAGTAGCAAGTGCTATCATTTAAGACTATGCAGCGGTCTGTCTCCAACTGTCTTCTCTGTTTTTCAGTTGTGTATTGACATCCTGGTTAGGGGTACTTTTGCTTAGATGAGAAATGAGAATTATCATTGCAAATAGTTGCCATCAGAAAATAATCTCTTTGATTCCAAGCTACTGTTCACACTCTGCAAAGGCTTATCCTGTAGACATTAATTTCAATACAGTTTAAGCTTAACAGAATTTTTGCTTAATTATTTGTTTGGGTAAATGGTAGGTGTAAAAATTGGCTGAGACACAGTAGATTTAGGATCCACTGGAAAAAAATTTCTGTAGATAGACTGAAAGGGACTGTGCATCACTGATTAGAAAATTTTCTTAAGGCTCTAGTTCTTGGAGAGATATAAATATCAGAACCACAGTTATAATTTTTAATATGTTCTTACCCCTAGTGCCTGCAAGAAAAAAGTCAGGAAACGTGATTCAAAAAGTTGTTTAAATGCTCAAGAAGTAGAAAGTAAAATAAAGGCATCCAAAATGTATTTTCCTCCCACCCCAAATGTTCTGTATGTGTGGGTACCTGATTCATGTAATGGGAACATTTGGTACTGGCAATAATGTGAAGACCCTGGGGAATGCCTTGGCTTTTTTTTCTATATATTGTTAAAAGTTCCTGTTCAGAAATAAAGAAGGCTGTATTACTGGGGTAGGGGAGTTGCTGATAGTAAATAGACGTCTGAGACTGTAATGCAATGGAGAGAATGGGAAAACTGTACTGCTTGCTCAAGAGAATAAAATAAATGAAGGAGAAAGAGAAATAATTAGTACTGGAGGAAGTATCTGTGCTCCTGAAACTTTCTTCAGACAGGGCTGATGCTGGTAATGAAGAGGTATGTGTTGGCCAGAAATCCTGCACCCCCACCCCTCCATTCCCAATGCCATTCATGATCACTGAACATTAACCAAAAGCAGTGATTAGAAAGATGTCTTTACTTTCTTGGCAAGTGGTAGCAATACCAAGTAGTACCAAGACAGTACTTAAAAAGGCAATCAAAACAAACTTATAATATCATTATTGATATTCCCTTTGGATGGATAACTTAAACAGCTACTTAGAGGCAGGATAATAGTATTGACACATGGCCTTTGGAGGGCACTTAACAGTAACGTTTTGCTAAGAGACTTGCTAGATGGTATGTTGATACTGAAACACTGTCTATTTCATGTCCCAAGAATGCATTTGGCCAACCTAAGTCAGCTGCAACCTGATCTGCTTCTTCTGATGGCTGCACAAACCATAAATACTTTGCATTGCTGTAAATGTCAGTCTCCTTAACAAATCTCATCTAAACAATCTCTTGAAAAGTACTATCCTTCTAGTTCATACTATTTTGTTGAGTTACCCACTCTATAAAATGTGAGGTTCTCTTTGAAACTCAGAAATCTGGCATAAATAAAACTCCTCAGAACTTTTGGGCAACTTGCACCATGTCTTTCCTCATTGCTTGTCTTGAGCTGATCTGCAAACTGGTTCTGTTCCACCACATTTCAAAGGAAAGGGCTGGCTGTGAAACTGTGTTTATGCTATTTTGGCATCAATTATATTCTCCTGATGGATAAGCTTAATTCAGAGAAGACAAATGCTGGAACTTTCTTTTTTCTTTTTTCTTTTTCTTTTTTTTTGCATTTGAATTAAGAGACCCTGAGTTGCACTGGCAAAAAAAATGTGTAACTATCAGGCTTTGAGGATCAGTATCAAATTAAGTTGCATCTTATTTATGTTAAAGCTGGTGGCCATATCAAAGGCAAAACCAATACGTCATATCTATTTTTCAAGAATAGAAAGATAAAAGCCTTTTTCTCTGGTTTATACCCAAACACGGGGAGGGAAAGGACTGAAGGCTGAAGAGGAAGAGACAATGCATATACTATGCCCAAAGTGAGGACATAATATACAAGAATGATGCATAATATAAAAGAATAAGCCAGAAATTCAACAACTGATTCAGCTGGACAAACTGCCTGCAGACATGCATTTTTAAAAACCAAACACAGAAGAAGCAGCATATGAGAACTACACACTCCCAGAGTACAATAACGTGTCTAGAATTAGAATGGTAAATTTCATGTGATTTTTCCTGTTTTCTTGAATGATAAAGAAGTAGAATGTTGTATCTGCACTTGAAACCTGCATAAATGTACCAAGCATTTGTGTCCTGGATGATCCTGAAAGGTGGTCCTATTGTATAGCCTTGTCCAGTACATGCCAGCATGTGCAGGTAAGGCTGACAGACAACTGATAGTACAGATTAAACTCAGAGTTCTGTCTCTGTTATTCCCCTTTCATTTCTATAAGTAGCTAGGAGGTTTATCAACAGTAATATTCTTTAAGAGGATCGATGTTCTTAACATGCACTGTGGGTAGTGATTTTCTAGCCATGATGGTCTAAGGCAAGACAAGATTTGTTGGTAGAAGTAATACCTTTTATTAAACCAACCAGTGTAATCGGAAAAAGTTGACAACATAACCATTACTGGCAATCATTTTAGTAAAGTGGCCTCAAGAATGTAGAACTAATTCTTTCTGGTGTAGCATTGCGCATCTGAGATATTATGATTCTTGACATGAAATATTTTTTCCTTTACGTACCAGCTGCCACTTTTTAAAAGAGAATGTCCTTCTTTCAGAAACATATTTGCTATTTTGTATTTGTTGGGGTCCCGAGCTCACCCATAGGCCCTGATGGCCATGACCAGCCCCACCATGGACCCCCACCCCGGCCCTTGGCCCAGGAACCCCATTTCAGTGCAGCCCTGGGTACCCCATCCAGAGTGCCCGGCCTCGGCCCCTGCTGCTCCTGACCAGGCTGGACTTCCCGGTTTGCCCTGAGACCTGATGTGTCACTATGCCCTTGCCTGCTGAACATGGGCCTGTCGTGGGACCTGTCACTGGCACCAGCCCAGCGCTGCCCACCCTGTGCAGGTGCCATGGGACTGTGCCCTGCCAGGGAGCCGTGTCCTGCCTGCGCTAGCGTCCACTTGTTTTGGCCCTGGCTCATTGCCCCTCATGGAGCAGCCCCGCTTAGCTCCTTCCTGACAGCACCGTGTTCAGCTAAATACTGTGGAGTGCAGCCACTAATGAAAAGATTTCCTTGTTTTTTCTCCTATATATACGTATATGTGCTGTTTTTCTCTTAACTATATATTTCTACTTCTCTGCTTCTGGCAGGAATGCGTTGGAATCACAGGGCTGGAAGGGTCCTTGGAGGACCCATCTAGTCATCCCCCAACCCCAAATCAGGTTCAGCTCTGCCCACATCACTCCTGCCAAATGTTCGTGTGCCTTGTTCTCAAACACAGCCAAAGATGAAGACCCTGTAACCTGCCACCAGAGTTTTACTGAAAGAGTTAAATCCACAGAATTAGAGCAGTGTGATGTTCCCTGCTCTTCAGTGCATACATACATACACAGAAAAATATTTGCATCCTAATGTATGTATTGGAGAAATTTTTTAATGTTCATTTAAATAAAAATGTATAATACAAAAGCAGTTAAAATTAGTCTGGGTGCTAAAATAAAAGCCTATAGCTGAAAGGAGCTCAAGCCAAAGGACAGTGTCTTGGAAGATAATATGAAAATGCATAGGGACATGAGATCTGCAGAGGGTTGCTTCCATGGATTTCATGGACAAGACAGATATACAGGGTGAAGATCTATGAACTTTTTCAGCAGCTTGTTAACTTTCAATACGAATAGTTTTCAACCAGGTATGGCTGATTAACTCACAAAAGGAAGTGGCATCTTGCACTCCTTGTTTTAAAGTCCTTGTTTTAGAAAAAATGGGCCACTAACACTTGAAAATTTTGAAAAAAATGTTTAGAACTTGGAATCTGTAATTGCATCTAATTAAAAGAAAACAAACAATTGGCTTTTTACCTTTCCAGCTACACTTCGTAAAACTTAGAATGAAGATTTCTATATTTCTTAAGGCCAAGGTGTAGATGCACTCTGAGCAAGTCTGGACCAGGTACCAGCTTCAGTTCTTCTAGCTGAGTTGCAGGGTCAGACTGCTGTTCCTGTGGTCACTACTATTTCCCATAGCAGAGCTTGAGGTAGGCATGACAAATCCCCAATATTCACTGAGGCACAGCTTGCCAGATCTCAGCCTCAGTGTGTCAGTTACAGATTTTAACAAAGTTTTTTTCTTTTTTGCATTAACTTTTATTAATCATGCAGATGACTGGCAGCACTCACAGTCCTTGATGATGAGCACTTAAACTATATAGAGACAGTCAAGTTAGAAAAGTAGTTTTTCCATGAAGCCACATTCTTGCTCTATTAAAATTATCCTTCCACTCATATCTCTGGCACTTTCTTCTCTCTCTTTACAGGTTTTGAAATATACTTAGTCATGAAATAGATTCTAATATTTCAAGCATGTATCTAGTTGAATGTAAATGAATAGTTTCATTTCATTCAATAATACTTTTCACATATGTAAAATTAAAGTCGCAAATTTAGTTTGTGCTGTTTAAACCTATGACTACACAATGATTTTGCTTTCTTCACAGTTGGGTGAATTGATGACCCTGGGATCAGAAAAATTAGGCTTAAAACCATAGAAAAAATCATATATTGTAGAGATAAAGGTCATTCTGGTCATTATCTGCTTTTCACTCTTCTAAATGATAGCTAGCATTTAGGTAGCATGTAGGAACTGGAAAAACTTCACAGAGTTTGTTTTTTTATACAGACTTTAATACTGATGGTTTTATTTTTACCTTCATTTCTTGGTTCTTCTGTTTCATCTTCATAGAGTGATATATAATAAGCGCATTTCAGATCAAAAGGAAAAGTATTGGATACTTCTCTTTTCTGCAATTTGCTATGTTTTGTTCTTCAGTTGAGATTTATTCCTTTACAAATTGTAGGAGAATAATAATTCCTTACTAGATTAAGAATTCATGAGACACTTTCTTTGTCTCAGGTTTTGTGGAGTTGTTTGTGCTGCTGCTCATTTTCTGTGTTGGTGCATGGTAATGTAACCTCTAACTTGTGTGTAACACAGTTAACAATTCTTTCTCCTGCAGTGTATAGAACTGTAACTCCATTTGGAAGGAAAAAGGACAAGGTTTCTTCAGGCACCTCCTATGAAATTTCCCTCAATATGCATTTATTTCTTATTTTTGTTGTGGTTGAGCTATAGTATTATAGTATCACCATTACTATGTTGTTGCAATATTTTCATTATTACAGTGTGGGGTGCTTGAATACTGTACAATACTTTTGAAGAGGAAAAAACAAATTTCTTCTTATTTCAGAAGGACCAGAAGACCTAAATTCTTACTTTTTTATTGCTTCCCCAGATTTTTTCCTTCAATGCAATACGCTAACAGTACACATGAAATTAATACATGCTCTTCAGTATGCACCGGTGGGATAAATGCTTGTAAAAGTATCTGAAGTTATAGTGTGAGGTAGGATTTGCAGGCTCTTTCAGGAAGAGAAATGGTTAATGCAGGCGATAGCAAGACAGCAGATGGGATGATGAAATGCAGCTGCAAGGGATAAATGCACTCAGGAGAAGGCAGCAAAGGATGGGGAAGTGCCTGAGGAAGTAGGGGAAAGCACTTAGAGGAGTGTAGTTAGAAGGACATGCTGTGAAGCTGAAGGTGACATAAGCCTTTGAAAGAAGGGAATAGGAAAATACTTCTTATATCAAGGCAAAAGGATGAAGTTGTACTTTGGGGGCCTGGATGGAGAGTGTCTGAGTGTGAAAGGACTTTTTTTCCTAGCAAGGCTGTGCCTGGCAAGAAGGTCTTGGCACCTCAACCTGTCTGTCCAGCGCTGGGGCGGGGGGAGGGGATTCATCTCCCCTAACTTCACAAGTCTCGTGGTCGCAGTTTGCATTTGAGCTCGTTGTTGTTGGCCCTTCATTGTCAATGGAAGGAAACAGATGCTTTTAGGGCATGATTCATCTGACCTATTTGAGGCACCTACTTTAGGAGGAGATGAATCATGAGCTGCACTAGAATTGCTTCTTTTTCTCCACTGACTATAAAGAGAGCCCAGGGTGACTAGCTCAGTTTTAAATATCTATAAAACAGACATCTTGATTTGGTCAGATAGAAGTGGTCATGAAGAACACCATTTAAGTGCTAAAGTTAATGTCTGAGCATCATCGTTGTGACAGCTCTAGGGCCTGAACACTGTGGCTGTTTCCCTCTCTTCATGTTTTGCCCTGTATCTTTATTTCTATACAGGATACAGTCAGTAGGAGATAAGGGTATAAACATAGTCACTTAGTGCCACTTGATGTGTACTGAGGTGTCTGCCTGGCTTCTGGTGGCTGTTGCAGAAGTTTATGGGTCTCCCATGGGGTCCTGCAGCCCTTTCTAGTCTGAGTATTTGCTTCCCTCTGAGCTTTTGGGGAAAATTTCAGAAGGAGGAAAAAAAACCCAAAACCCTGATTCGTCCTTCCTAAGAATGAAATTTGGCAAACCAGCCTGTTTTTTCTGTGTTGAAATATCTCATGCCCTGTTTGTAAAGGAACTCTCTAGCACTTCAGTGATTAGGAGCAAAATTTTTAAATTTGGCTGTGGGAGGGATGAGGTTATCTTTACGTCAGCTTTTTGTCAGTCCTGTGGAAATATGCTCAGTTCTGCCTGAATTGTGAACCTCCATGTTCCTTAGTTCACATAAGCTCAGCAGGAACTTGTCAGTTTTCACTCACTATTTGTGGATACTTCTCAGATTACATCACTGTGTCACAGTGTCCCAGCTGTGAAATCA
This sequence comes from Apteryx mantelli, assembly GCF_036417845.1. Taxonomy (NCBI): domain Eukaryota; kingdom Metazoa; phylum Chordata; class Aves; order Apterygiformes; family Apterygidae; genus Apteryx; species Apteryx mantelli. The sequence goes on along the minus strand of NC_089978.1, from coordinate 62,172,322 downwards.
GGATTGCTATTGTAGCCCTCACCTGCAAGGTAGATGAATTTTTGTGAACCGTTCGGTTATTATAAATGATGACAGCCTTCCAAAAGACCATGAGAAAATTAATGCTTGTTCTTTCAGGCTATGATTTGAATCATTTGTAGTAAATAAGATCCTGGGTTAAGCCTTGAACAATAAGCAAAAGAAGTGAAATGTTGAATAGCTGCTCAACAAATCTCATCAAATGAGTGTTATCAAGTTCATGTACTTTATAAGGTGCAAGTCTTGTGCAAAAACATTTTAAAGGAATAGGTGCTTTTAGTTCTGGCATTTTCTTAAGGGTTGAGTATCAGCAAATGATGTGAGTAACCATAATAGTCTTTAAATTAACTATTTATGTGTAACATCATAATATTTTAAAAATAGAATTGTTATTTTTTAAAATACAGTGGATGTTTATAGTCTTTGAAAATATGAATTTGACTCTTATTATTTGGTTTATATGTTGTGCTAAGTACCGGATTGTCTTTTCTGATCTTTGAGCACACACTTAAATTGACTTTAATTTCTTTGTAAGCTCAGCAGAAGCCAAGTTTGGCATATCTCCTTTTTCTACAGTATGAGTTTTGGGTAAATGCCAATACAAGCGAGTTGGCCTGAAGAAGTGAGCAAATTTAGGTCAAAATACAGACATATACTCTATATTTATTCTTTACATTTGCATTATATAGATATCATCAGGGACTTTTTAAACATTGCAGTATTTGTATTGAAAAACTGATTACTGAATTATAATTCCTTTATAATTTAGAAAAATTTCTACATGCTTTTCATATTCTATTTTCCAATTATTTCATAATCAGAAGTATAGAAAAGGTTTTTTTTATATATGTATACTGTACATTTTTAAATTTCACTCTTTTTCATTAAAAAAATCCAGCAAAACAAAGCACAGAAAAGCAATCCCTCACCATTAGGATATTTTTTGTATTTCAGTCAGTGTCCTGCATACATTCAGATACTGTGCTTTGAAATTCCTAGGTGATCAAAATGACTCCAAGAGAATTGAGTATTTCAGGACTAGTACACAGGCACATTTGCAGAGCTGCACCCTAACAGCCCAATTCAAATCGACTACCGTTTTGGTCAACTAACTAGATATCCACCTGGAACATAAAAGAAAATCTTCCTTAATGCCAGACTTATATTATTTACATCTGTATGTGTGTATCTTATCCAGTCTCAGTGCTGGAGGTGAGACTAGATGATCTTTACTGATCCTTCTAGTCCTATGTTTTTGTGATACTTCGAGATTAGGGAATACAAATCAGTGACACAAATCAGGTTTGCCCTCTTGCAACACTTTCATGTGCACTGAAGTCTGCCTTCTTCTAGCTTAAAGAGAATGCTCCTAGCTCCTATTCTAGTAACAAGATTAGGGGAAAATGTGATTAGGGGAAAATCTCAGCATGATCCAAAACTGTACCACTGCTTACTGTTTCTGCCATGAACGCCAGGGTCTCTTTATACTCCAAAGCTCAGTGGAAGAAGCTGAGACTTGGATTTTACACAGAAGCAATGTTTAGCTAATATTACTTAGTTATTAGAACTAAAATATGAAATCTCCTGAATTACAAGTCATGCCTCACTACAGAAGTCATGTAAAACAGATGCGACTATTTGAAGAAAGGGTTAGTGAAGAAGAGAACTCTCACATCCAACCACATATAAGTAGTTTAACAGGACTCCCTAGAGCTATAGTTAAAACTGGGCTAGATTACAGTTGACGCTTTTCTCTTTTAATGAATAAAAGACAGAGTCAAATGTGTTGCTAATAAAGCTAACATTGCCTTTATAAGATATCTACTTTTTCATTCACTGTGAGCTGTTAATTACCTCTGATACTTTGGTTAATAAAGTATTAACTAAGGCAGAGGTTTTAAAGGAGAACCTCAAAGATATGTGTGGTAAGACTCTGTAAAGTATAGAATATCAACTTATTCTGCGTTGATACATTTTCCTGACTCACTTTAGCTGTTCCTGATTTATACATTTTTACCATTATTGAATACAACTGTTCAATAAGGACACAGAATATTATTTCTGAACTCTGACTAAATTAAGGAAGCTTCTTAGTCAATTTATTACTTTTGTCACATTAGGATGTGATTTTAATTTGTGAGATAAATAAAGCATGCTTATTTCCCATGCTTTTGTATGAACAAGTAGTTGCCATTCAGTATCATCCTGATTCATATGAACTATTTCTGCATTAAATTAATAAAGGTGGATGTTGAGTAAACCTCACATCTGGGATGTTGGATATTTAGATCTATTTTTAAATATGTGTGTATATACATACATACATATATATATATATGCATGTATGAATACATATTTTTCCCCATGTAACTGTTGGTCACTGTTAAGACTTCTTCTAATTGTACTGTGGTCTTATTTTTTTCAGAAGCTTTACCTAAGTCAGACTTGTTATGTACAGATTTATAATGTGTATATATGCACAATACAAAAGAGTCACTTGATACATACTAGAAGAAAGAAGGCTAAAATAGTAGTCTTTCAAATCAAATATAGGATACAGAATAAAATTTTGAAGTTCTCAATTACACTATTTTAAAGAAAAGAAAAGCTGTTTACTTCTAAGAGGTCTACAATGAAATAAATAGTGTTTTATCTACCTAGAGAAGACTGAGGAAAAAATACTTGTCTGATTTTGCAGCTGAATATATACATGGGACCCATTTGCAATATCCAAGTCAAAATATTTTCTTTACTGGAATTTTTCAATACTGTATCAGAAACATGTCTTCATCTTTGGTATCTAGTGGGCCTAGTCCATGCTAGTGGGCTTTTTGCAATTGCCGATTAATTTTTTTCCAGAATGAAGCAGTAGCTGTATTCTGCCTTGTATGTGATAAACAGTTCTGACACAGACTCTAAAAAATTATTTAAAAATGATTCTGAGTATTTTTCAATAATGACAGAAGCAGGATAAGGTCCTATAAACCAAGGAATAAAAACACTCGAAGGGAAGAAAAAAGACAGAGTAATAGCTGAAACTCCTAAACTTTTGGAGTTAAATCTTCATCATTTGTATTCTGGGCAGTGCATAGGCTCTCTGCCAAAATCTTGTGTAAACTCTCCTGTGACACTTTTTTAGAGTGACAATTGTTATCTCTAAGGATAAGCAAAACAGTCAGGTTACATCAGTCACTGACCACCTGGATGTTCACCTGAGGAAGTCCAATCATAATTGATTTTTGAGTGATTTCATTGTCAGTTAAATATACAATGTCAGCACATTTTTGTATCTATATATGAAAAAAAAACCCACAACCCAGCCAGAGGAATGTGTACTCTGAGGTACTTAAGAGGTGCTTCGAGGTGTTAAAGAGCAACCATGCTGACAAATTCATCAGGGTAAATTTAGAGGGTACAGAGGCAATTTAGGGCGTAACTCTCTTTGGAAGTCAGTAACTGGGTACATCACACTTTTTGTGCCTTAGAAAATCTTTGCCATTGTCAACCAGGAGACTGGAGGAAAATCTGTGAAAAGATGTACAAGGCCTACAGTAGCAACCAGCTTCTGCTGTTGCACTCATGAGGACAAGCAATTTTGTAGATTTTTGGCACTGATAGGTGAGCAGTGCTCTTCTTCCATTATGGTGAGAACGTGCAAGCTGAAAGAACATTTCAAAAATATCAGTAACTTCAAGATATGGAGGCATGAGTTTTAATTGCCTTTTTGTGGGACATAGGGACAGCTCCATTCTTTTTGTCTTTTTTTCTAGATAGTTTGAAGTGTTTCCTTATTTGGTTATGAAAGCAATCACTATGATCACTGTATTAGAATGGGTGCATAATAATAGCTTTATAGGTATAAATGTCAAAATGCTATTAGTGCTGAGAAATGTTGTTTTGGCAATTTGATCTTGTGCAGAACAACCTAATTTTTATTAATATAATTTGCTTAATGTTACATATTCACCAAATTAACAACCATTTAAATTTCCCATACATTTTATTTCTTGAATGGAAACAGTTTTGCCTGTCAGATGCCATGTTATTAAAGAACATTAGTTAAATTAAAATTGCACCTAGGCTGAGAGTTTTCATGACACTTAATGGACTTTTTTGCAGTTTACTTCCAAGTACTTGCCTACTAACAAGATTAAAGGCACATTAAGAAAAGTGTATTTGCAGGGGGGAAATTGCATGCTTAAAGAACAAAACCGCTTTGAGTTGCACATCTTTTAAGTCATAAATTTATCACACAAAAAGGGAAGCAGCTCTTCTACCATCATTGCTCAAGTATGAGAAGGCACTGAGCTGTAGCAAGGGGGACGTAGAAAGGCTGCCGGCCCCAGGGACTCTGGAAGAAGGAGCATAAATAGCGGGACGGTGCGGCTGAGCCCTGCTGACCAGTGCTGTCCTGCAATAGGGGCTGTGTGTCCTTGGTGGCAGGCAGATAGCAGGCTGTAGCTTTAAACTGCTGGAGGTGGAAGTGGGGATTGCTCCCAGGAGGAAACAGCTTTCCTCTCTCCCCCTCCCATCTTTATGCCACAATATTTTCTTATGGTTCTATTCCAATAACCAACATTTACTGAGGGCTTTGTTATGGATTTATGGTGTTGTGTAATTCAGATAACTCCTCCAGGCAGCAGAGTAACTTTCCACAGTATGAGCATATTATTTCCCCAATTGTCAAGGTCTCAGGAGACTTCATCAGTATTTATAAAATATCTTTAGATGTTTCTGTGAAAGGTGCTTTATAATGTAAGTGTGGAACAAGCCCTCCTCCCTCCCTCTGTCCCATGCCCAAAACAAACATCTCTACAGTGGTAATGAGAAATTTCCATAGCACTGACAATTTTTTCCTCAAAAAAGGGCCATGTCATAGCTGTTGTAGGCTTTCAATTCTTGCTGTGATAGCATAGAAGATCTACCCAGATAAATTTAACAGTCTGAATTAGGCCTGAATCAAAGGCCAAAATGAACTAACTTTTGATTAACTGTAAATCCTACAACTTCTTCTTCCTCTTTAGTCTAAACCTTACCTGAATTTCTTTTACTGTTGTTTCTGGTGCACTGTACATGTAATTGAAAATAGAAATCACAAGGGGAATGGCTTGAATTACCGCCTCCTGCATGACACTATTCCAGTGTGCCTCACCTACCAGTTGGTCAGCTGAACGTCTGGCTGTTTTCTGACGATCTTTTTTTAATCATTGTGCCAGCCATCATCTTGTCACCCATTCCTTGTTTCATACAAAGAGCAAAAGGATTTATGATCTTCTCTTTGTTTTAGTCTTGTTGTCTATGGATGGGTCACTGAGGGCTGAATCATTTTCTCAGCTATCTCTTGTGTTGCCTTCTTTGAATGGGATCAAACTGTGTGGCTATGGAGTGTAGGAGACTGGCACCAGTAACTGTTTTTCAGGTTTTGTTTCTTGTAAAGGGAGAGATTGAAGATTGTTTTGTCCTGTTTCAATGTGGAGCTAAATGAGCACTTTTTAAAAGTGCCATTTTAGGTTAAAATCAATGGGAAAAACACAGAGGCAGGTAACAAAGGTACAAATCACTCTGTTCCCATTGGTCATAACAGAGAAACTCAAATCAGAAACCAACTCTGAATTTTCAAAGAAGTCAAAAGATGGAAAATTAGATTTTAATTTTGCATCTTGGATCACAAACTTGCATAAGAATAATATTACTAAAAGTGGATACCACTCTTCTACTCATTGTCAAGCCATTTTTTAAGGGGGAGTGAGGTGAGGGTTGTCCAGTTTGTACTTCAATGAAATTTAAGTCTTATTTTTAGAATTCCTGTCTCTTGCAAATATACAGATTCTAAATATGCTGCTAGCCAGAATAGCACTTCTTAAGGTGTCAGAATTTTTTTTATTAGCGAGGTTAGAAAGGCGTCCTGCTTTTATTGAGGAACAGAGAGGAATAGAACCTATGTTTCCATCCTTAATAATTAGAAGCCGAACCTTTATCTTGCTAAAGTCTCAGAAGATGAATCCCACATACAATAGTTAATTCATTCATTGTTAGTGACCAACCTTCATCTTTTTTTTTTTTTTTAAAGAACTGTGTGTGTGCTTATTTTTTTAAACTGTACTTGTAGGACAGTATTTTCATAGTTTTCATTACTGAGCAAACTGCAACCTCCTACAAGTCAATAGTAAAAGAAAACAGATAGTGACCAGCCATGAAAAGTCTGAAAATCCTCCCATTTGAGGTACGTTAGGCTTTGTGCTGGTCCACATGGGGCAAGCCCAGGAGAGATTAACCACTGGAGAAGCATAACCCAAAAATGCATGTGCAGCGTGCACTTCTACCTTGCAGAAGTCCTGCAGGCAGAGCAGATTAGTCCTGAACCACTCTACTAGTTCCAGGAAGCAGAAGCAGTGCTGTTATTAACAGATACTGGAAATCAGTGCCAAAGTGAATAATCTTGAACATTTAGAAAGTAATAATATTGTTCTGTTGAGAAGAAATCATTAAAACTCAACAATACCTTTATGAGAATGGAAGAACCATATATCTTCCTATAAAATTAAAAGACTCATAGGCATTCATTTCTCTGAGGGTAGGACTGAGCCATAAATTCCAGAGGAAGTTTGGTTGCCAGCCAGTGAGAATATTTCCTGTGTGCATATAAACTAAATTATTAAACTCGTCTCACAAAATTACTTTTAAACTCAGTCGTCATATTTGTATTTTTTAATCTCAGCTTGTTTTAACCATTTACTCAATATTTCAGCTGAATTCCACTTTGTAATATTTCTTCCATCTTAACAAAAGTGATTTCTTGTTTTTTGTAATGTATCATACGTGTGGCCTGCAGCATTTAATATGAATGAAATTCAGACCTATGTTTTCATTTTTTTATTTTCAGGAGAGGAAGGCATTCTCAGAGAAAGATTAATTCAGTAACATAGGAAATCCATACAATTTGTCATCTAGCACAGTATCATGTCTCTAACAGTCAGTTGTAGCAGTTTTGGGAGACAGGACAAACATACTGTAAACCACCTTTTCACTAATTCTCCCAAATTTCAGCAGTCAAAGTTTTGGAGACTTTCCTTTGATGTTTCCAAGCTGACTGACTAAGGGTCAGGGTGGAGTACATCTTGAAATTTTGAAATGAAATAGATAGGAATATTTTCCCTTAGGCACTGTCAGCTGTTTCTTAATATTCCTAACTTTTTCAACATCAAAAAAAAAAAATCCTGGAAACTAATATTATACTATGCTGAATATATTGTTAAATACCTACTGCCTTAAAAATAATTATTCTTTCTGTAATTCTTTTCCTAACATGAAAAATGAACAGTTTATCTTATGGCTGGGAAAAATAAAGGGAAATTATTTTAAGTTTCACTTCTATATTCTCAGAGTTATAAGTTGTCAGGATATGTGGCTTTCACTTGCTAAATCATGTTTCCTCTGTCTTCTTATATAAAGACTTACATAGGACACATGGTGGCTTTTTCTCCTTTTGCATAATTAATTTCTTCCATACAAATGTAAAATTTTAGAAGATATTTTCCAAAATTAGGTGTGGCTAACTAGGAAGTTAATGCATGCTGGAAGTGGGTTTTTTCTTTCTTTCTTTTTTCTTTTTTAATTCCCAACTAGCATTAAATGTGACCTGCAAAGCCCAAGGCAGAGAAAGAGCGTAATAAAAACAGCTGCTGAGGTCAACAGATAATTATCATTAGTATGCAAAGACAGATGTGTCCCTTTTGAAAAGGAGTATTATATAAAGGCATCAAGAGGGCCTCTAGCTTGCTTTCAGAAGAAGAGTTTTACTAGAGAGCAGACAAGCACCCTTGAAAGAGCAACATTTCATATTTTTTCCACAATGCGGTCACAAGAATAAGAAGGGGATTCACGTTTTGGGTGGATATGAAATCGAGGCTAAGTGTCTGCTTCTGCGTACCCCTTGTGCACCTTGACTACTGGGTGCTTGTGAGGGAGCTGTCCTAATTCATCCCTCTTCCTCCGAGTAGTCACTGCCGTCACCCTTCTGCTCTTCATTTCTTGCTCCCTCGGGCCAGACTCAGGCAGCATAAAGAGACTTAAAATAGGAAAAAAGGGAAGAAGAGGGCCAACATTTGCTGTGCTGAGTAATTCAACCTATTCACCAGAAGGCTTTGCTTGGTACTTTAGTTCCCTGTGCTTTCTACTCGTGACTGAAATGGCTCATGTTAGGGACTGGTGTATATAGTGCAATGAGAGGAGTGGTCCCAGGCCTGAGTCAAGCACCTCCGTGTCCACAGCTGACTGGGTCTGTCTGGTGCGCTGGCTCGTCTCTGACTGCAAGTGCATTGGCTACTATGGTTTAACACCATTAACACAGTGGGATAATTCACAAGCCCCTGGAAGTGACCCTGTTGGAGGGGTATAAAACTAGACATGCGGTCTGTGGGGAAACACATATATTGAGCCCCTGCTCTTTAGAAGGCATTCGGTTTGTTACTACATTACATCGACAAAACAAAATACTTTCTGTACCTCAAGGGCTTGTTGGGCCAACCTCAGTCCTCCAAAGGGAAAGTGGTTAAGCAGGGAGGCACGGTAGCCTGAGATGAGACTGCCCAGTAATGTTAGGGCTCGTTCCCAGAAGGAACATCCCCCGGTTCTCCCTGTTTTTCTCAGTCTGAAACCATCCTGCTCCTTATTATTTTTGAGAGCAAAGCCTATGATTTTTTCCTATCTGGGCAGGCATCTGCAATAGTTTGCTCAAACCAGGTTATCCTTAAATTTAATTATAATATACTCTCACACGGCTGAGGTCTCCAGACAAGAGAATATTGACAGGGATTGGAATATAATATTGTACAAATTGAGAGGTGTTTCTGAAGAATTTTACTGATGTTTTCACATAGCTTTTCTCTAGTTTGTGTCATCAGCACCTAGGCCTATATAAACAGAAAGAAGTGGGCAGTGGAGAGATATCACCTACATAATACCAATTCAAAACAATTGCTGCAGTTTTAAAATGTTTCATTTTTCTATGCAATGATCAGTGTCAGCAGGTTTGATATTCTGAGTGGAAAGGTGAAAATATATTTGCCAGAGATTCAACAACCATAGTGCACTTAAGTGTCTTTCATAATATCTCTTAGGGAATATACATAGAAATTTTAGTTGAAAATGCTCTGCCATATTTTTCTTTTGATGCAGAAGTCTCCTACATCAGGCTTTTACATATATTAATAATATTTATTCATGTGATAATTGTCTTATGTGAAGTATATATATATTTTTCCTAAGAAAAATTTCACCGTTGAATTCATCTCAGACAAGTGTATTTGGGGGATAATAGATTATAGTGTACAATACAGAAGTGAAGCAGGATTTGCAATAGGGTGTCTGAAGCCAAGGATTCCTAAATCTGTACTGAAGCATCAAAATAAAAGATTAAGTATGAGAAAGAAATTTCTCTGTTCTAAGTAGATGAGAACTGTTGGATAGTGTATCTGACCTTGAGGGTTACTTATGCATAAGCATTTCTGAAGTCCTCACCAACTGCAGCACAAACATTGACCTGCAAACATTTAACAAAAGCGTCCCTACAACAGGAGAATTTGTCAGTGTGAAAGGGTGGCTTGTGTAGCGGTGCTGGTGCTGGTTTGAAATGAGTGAGCCATGCCCTGGCTTTCGGAGAGCCGTGCCAGCACCGAGGCAAGTCCCATCCCCGGACTCAGTCTTGTACCTTGGGCAGTTTGGGCTCTCTGGGCTTCTCCTTCTCCTCATTATCTGCATAGGGGGTTGGAAACTCAGTTTAGGATGATTTAGGCTCCTAAAGTTAGATTCCTGCAGAAAGGATCCAGAGTACAGTGTACAAATAATGTCTCATCTACCATTGGGTATAGTCATGGTTATATGGCTCCCTGAACCTGTGCTAGTTAGTTCAAAGCTAGCTCACAGATGTCTATATGCTCTTTATTTATAGTTTTGTCATGCAGCACTGATTTATATTGTCATATGGTATTATTGGTATTTTGCAAATGAGGCTGCAAGATGCAGGAAAATTAGAAAGGTTTTTCATCCAGACAGAGGTGTTTCAAGTGCAGGTTCATAGCCTTTTACCTGAAAGATCACATCTCTTCTTCAAATTTATTATGCAAACCAGTGTGGAGAACCTAACCTGGAGTCTAAGGTTTGCATGATATATGCATATGTTTTTATCTGTGAATAGCTTCAAGATTTTTATATGAAAGAAGTAAAAATATAGATCCTAATTAATAAGATAGATCATTTCCTTTATAAATATAATTAGAAAATACCTTTTAGTTTCTAATGTCAAAAATGATCATAGTCACTATGGAAATTTTCTTTAAGACAGGAGTATAGTAACTAACACTGTGCAGAAGTTAAAAGAAGTAACTTTTCATATTACGAGATTGAAAAAATGGAGTTACTATAAAAAGATACAAAATTAGAAAAAAAAAGATTGCTGTGAGCTGTCTGAGTATTTGGCAGATTGTCCTTTTCAATTGGCATGCTTAACTGAATCTTCTAGAGAATAATTGATGGGGAAGCTGCTGTATAGTTTTCATACAAAAGTATGCTGACTCTGACTAGCTGTGCATTATGTTTTAATTTAATGGAATCCTAAAAGCAGTATGGCACAAGATCTCACTAAAAGCTGAAGTAACTACAAGAAATATAAAATGCATTAGTTATTAGATATATAGCACTTTTTTGTAACCTAATTACACATTTTGTCATTTTTAATGTTTTGGAATGGAAAGGAGTTAACACTGTGCATAGGAATGCTAGGGTTAATTTTAAACTAAGTGGTGCCTATTACCAGAAGATTTAGAGGGTGACTTACAGACTTGTAGTTTTCTTATTTGGAGGGAAAGTTTGGTTGGAAATGACAGGATCACAGGACATTTCACTAACTAATGTGAACTCAGATGGAATGGTTGTCTGCTGTTGTGTTAAGAAATGCACTGCAACATGGACTGAAAAAAAAAAACCTAACTCAAAATCAGTAAATGAATTTTCCTACAAATAGTTATATATTGAAGTAGTTGCTGGACATCTGCCATTTTGTTTACACAATGTGATACATGGGCATAATTGAAAATCTGAATGCGAGAGTTTTTGAAGAGTAGGAAGCCATTAAGTTTCTAGGTAATGATTAATCTTGGAATTGGTCCTTAACGAAACTTCTCTATTCTGAGGTATGTCTTAAGTTATTCTCCTATCCACTTTGGCAGGTGGGTGACAGAATCACAATAGTCATCATGTGCAGTCAGAGAATCTCAAGCTTGTGAAGAAGGATTAAGTGCAGATATTTAACATTTTAATAAAGCCTGGGTTTTAGTCCACGCTTATATGCCCAGAACTCAAAAGCTCAGCACAAGGAATATGCTTTATAAAGGCCACACCTTATGTTAAAATTAGCTGAATTATAAAGTTGGTTTGGGTGAGACAGAAGCCTTTTGTGTTTGTGCTGAAATGATGCATAGGCCTATCATTTGCCTACTTATTGCAAATAACCTGCAGCTGCAGTATTAGTGGTGGAATAAAGTAATATCAGCTGGAGTTGTAGGGGATCCTGCTTGCTGCAAACATTATTATTATTATTATTTATTTTATTTTTATTTTTATTTTTTTTTTTGGTGAGGTTAGGTTTGGCACTGAAGGAAGGGAGGAGTTGTGGCAGCTCCACCTTAAATTTGTTTCAGCTCTCATCAAGTTACACCTTGAATTAATTCAGTTACTTTCCCAGGGAAGTCTCTCTGTTTCTGGGCTTTGCCTTGTTAGTTTATGCTAGCCTTGCAAATCTACCAGTGTAGTTATACCTGTTTTCTTGGCTTTGGGCAAGCTGCACAGAGCTTGTCAACAGAGAGATGTCACCATGAAGTATATGAAAATGGAAGAAGGTGTAATTCCATGTTTAGCTTAAATGTATCTAAGACCACACTGCAGCTGAAGGAGATGTGTCCACATGGCTCACCCTGCCCGTTGGCATCACTCTACCAGGGAATGAAACCTGCATCAGCTGGAGCAAAAAATAACATGGCCCAGGGTAGTCATCTCATTGATCTGGATGAAAATCCTAGGGGGCATGGGGACAGGCAGTATTAGTTTGCAGTCATATTGCACCATGGGTATGTGAGCAGCAGGGCCTTCTGGCAGTAAGTTGTGGTTAGATCTGCCACAAGGTAGCCCCATTTACTGCGTGCTCATAAGATAGATGTAGGGAGAGGGCTTGAAGCTGTAAAGTCATATCTGCCTCTTCTGCTTCCTTTTGCAGACAAGCCTTTAAGCTTATTATGGCAGCCGTTTTGAAAGAAGGGAGAACAATGTGTGCTTTACTGGTCTGCTGTAAATTTACATCTGCAAAAGCTTTTAAATCTTGGATGAAAGGCAAATTTTACATCCACAGAAACATTATTGATTATAAAACTGAGGATTTGGGGAAGAGGGGAATTAATCTAAGAATTGACTATTATTTTAGTTGAAATTATTACAGCCTACTGATTGTTAATGCATAGGAAGTAAAATCCTTGTTAATGTTTATGTTATTTGTAAAGAGTAATGCCATACTTCTGGTAGTTGACTTCATTAAGTGTACATGAACTTTAAACTGCAAAGCAGGCAAGGTGAATGGAAGCTGTAGCAATAAATTGCTTGCTTAATGGGATCACCTCAGTGCTCTGTCTTTCAAATCTCAGGCTTTGTCAGTGTTTTTTTCAAGGTTTTTAATAGTTTTAAAAGTGGCGGTTGCAACAATATGTAAACGGAGCCAACAATAATAATCTGAAAATGCTGTCCTTTTTTTCTTGCAAGCCCATGAGTGTTTGCTGGATGTGGAGAAATACAATTCAAGGCTCTTTGTTAGGATGAAGCATAAAGCTGTATAGAATAATACCACCTGGGAATATCCCTTCTATTTAGGATTGCTGAAAGCTGATGTTTTAACCTACTGTGCACCTGATAATTGCATTAAACACCTTCCTTTTCTTCCCCTTTAACTATTCTTTTCTTCTTTCCCTAGCCTGTCATTTTTAATGTTTTGCTTGCTGATTTGATATTTGCATCATAAGTCTCAAGTGTTTTTGTGTCATAGATGAGCAGGATACAAAGTAATTGACTTTTTCTTGATTAATTTCATTTTTTTTTTATCATCTGACATATTTGACATATTTAAATTTTGTTCACAAGAATACGATAGCAGCTCAGTGAGTGCTGGTATAATTACTTTTTTTTTTCCCAGACAGTAATCCAAAAATGTAACTTTTCCTGAGTCATAGGTACAGTGAGTGTTCAAGGACCCATTTAAAACCCAAATGTATTTGAAATATGTGACATGGGAAAGAACAGATGAAAAAAAAGATGAGACTCTATGAAAATCCACTTTCCAAGGTTTTCCTCTTTAAATGTTTCTCACAGTATCAGAACAGGTAAACTTTTTGATTTCATATTCCCAAGGATTGTCGAAATAGAAAATTAACTTGAAAGAAACTGTTGAGGAAACTTTTTGTAGGCAGGAGGATTAAAAATGTGTAAAAATGAGAAAACCCTTCTTTTTAATTCTCTGGACTGCTTTCTTTAGGGAATCAGTCTGCTTTTTTTTTTTTTTTTCCTTTTCTTTTTGTTCTTCCCTTAAGACAGGACGGGCAGGGTTGACTGAAGGAAGGTTGATTGCTTTCAACATGATGTTGTATGACACTTCCACAATAGATTTTCAAAGGCAAAAATAGAAGATAAATGCTTGCTACTATGGCTTGTGTCTGGATGGTGATGTGACTCCTAACTGAGTATTTAAGACCAGTAGAATACCAAGGAAGTTCTAGAAAAACATCTCTCATCAGACTTCTGTAAATTCTGTGAATGCCTCTTAGTTTACTGGGACTGTTTATCTGAATGGTCCCAATAATGCAAGCTTTTTAGTTGCCTTCAGTCCAACAACAGAAACAATGGAAATGTTTAAAAAAAAATTTTTTTTTGATTTTTCTTTTTGTGTAGAAGTGTAACGCGTCTCTTGCATCAGATCTTTCAGATACCATCACCTTCCTTTTTCACCTTGCTGGTCTGGATGTTACCATGCTGTTAGCTGCATTTATACTCAGAACTGAATCTTGTCCATGTTGGCCCTGGATCATTGGATCTTTTAAAGGAAAAACTCCTGGTAGAACGGAAAGAATGTTTTTTTTGGTCAGCATGACTTAAAAAGTAGTAGTGGCTGTTTCTCAAGGAATTGCAGCTGAGACATGGGAGCCAGGCCCATCCACTCTGACCAGAGCGGGCCAAATCACAGCGGGGTTTGGAGCTGCAAGTCTTGGGACAAGCTAAGAAATACCCCTGCTAGAAGGGTTTGGCCGAAGCATGGCAGGGCCGAGCGTGACTTTCCCCATGAGCGACAGGTAGGGTGACTGAGGTGAGGGGCACAGCAAAACACCCAGATGCACTGCTGTTGCTAGCCGGTGGTTGTCGGGGGTAGCCAGTGGTGGGTGGTTCCTGCAGCTGGGAAGGTCGTTCAGCAGCTAGGTCTGGGGACGGATGGTGCCACCAGCTGAGGTGACACAGATGACACGGATTGGCATGACATGGACCATGTCCCATGGGGGTGGTGCAGATTGAGCTCGGAGGTCTGATGGCGTTGGAGGCAGGTCTGGGAGGGAATGGAGAGTGGAGTATGCGTGAGACAGTGACAAGCACTGGACAAATGCGCTTTTCTCATGTGGTTGTCCAATATCCAGTCTGTCACCGATGAGCTGTTGTCTGTGCCTCCTAGTGATTTTTCTGCAAAAAGATTGAATGGGTTATGGTAACTTCCTAAGGCACAAACGATGTTTCTCAAAGGGATTTATTAGCTGTAACTAATGGGGGTTTGCATAGTGCAGACCTAGCATTTCCAAAGAAAGGGTCCAAGAGCTGTCCAGCTGTGAAGAAGACTTGGAGGTGTGCAGTATCACCACTGTGCTCCTTTGTTAGGAAAGTGAGTGCCCTAAGAAAGGAGTGAATTTTGGTTGCCAAAATATTTTGATTTTAGTGCAAGTTGAAAAAAGCACTTGTTCATGTTTTATATGGATTTATTGAACAGTCATGCTTAAAATTTTATTTTTGAAAGAAACTTGAAATGAAGTTGTTATAATAGAGATTCCGTAGGGGAAAAAGGGACATAATTTATTCCCTGTTATAATCTTCTTTGACAGGTAGGGAAGATATTAATGTTTTATTGATGTGAAGTTTAGAATGGTGGTATAATACCAAATCTGTTCCAGCAGCTCACAAGGTATTGCCTTGTGTTCATTTGATGTGTGTCTTGGTTCAAATTATTTCTGTAATGAATATGAAGGGGATGATGA
The DNA here is from genome assembly GCF_036417845.1 of Apteryx mantelli. NCBI lineage: Eukaryota > Metazoa > Chordata > Aves > Apterygiformes > Apterygidae > Apteryx > Apteryx mantelli. The sequence continues at coordinate 62,156,978 of NC_089978.1, read as the reverse complement.
GAAGAAAAGAAATAGGGCAGTGATTCCTTTCTCATCTGTTCTTTCATAGCCTGAAATTTGGATAAGAATCTTTTCATGACTTGCTGTGGTCTAATAATCCTGAAGATTTGTTTAAAGTGTTCTGAAATGGAAAAAACAAACTTCTTTTTGTTCTGCGAAGACGTAGTAGCTGAGTTTGAATGATCGAAAATCTGTTATTTCTCCTGAATAAGGACCACAAACTTTCATTCACCAGTTGCTTTGTGTTTTTTTTTCAATCTTTTGGTGTCAATTTTTAGAAGAAAACAACACTTTATAATTCTCATTCCAGTGAAAGAATAATTAATTGCCTCAACCTCAGACAAAAATCAAATATTTCAATGGCTAACAAATTCTGAAGGAAAGAGATTAAGGTAACAGGGCTGTTTAGTGATTCGATTTTGAATTACTGGGCACTTGAATGGGTATAGAAATTATTATTATTATTTTTTTTACCTGTGGTATGGAGGAGATACTTCAGTCACTTACAGCACTCTGTGAGAAGTTAAATTCACTCATGTCTCTCAAAAGTTTTCAAGGAAGAGGATTTTGAGGCTTAAGCTCATTAATGATTTTCTGAGCTTCTAGCTAAGATATTGAAATTGTACATGCAAATAAATTAGTGAAGTAAAAGAAGGTATTTTGAATTGGTTTACTTTTCCACATGAATTAAATCAATAACTAGGCTGATCATTGGCTTCTGCTTTGTTGCAAAGTTAATACTGCATACAACTACATGCTTTCTAGGACTCCTAACTTTGAGTTTTGGATTAATTTTGTTCAGGTTTTCAGAATCTGAGAAGCATTCCGATATTTGTAGGCTGTCCAAGCTACCTCAATACAATAAAATATTTTTGAAAATAATTTTGTATTAAACATGTTGTTAATTTATTTAGAAAACAAATTTTCCCAGTATTTTTTTTTAACAATAAGGGGATTTGAAAATATTTGAAGTGGGGTGAGACAATCCTCTCTCACTTATCAAATTGAGGGACAGTGGAGGCTGACTGAGATCTTTCTCAGGTGCATAAGGCATGCTGCTGCAAGGTTGGTAGTCCTTTTATTGGGCTTCTCAGCTGGAAAAATGAGCAGATCTGTAGCTGGAAAATCATAGGGGTGGATGGAAACTTCTGGGATGCAAATAAGATGAATTGTTGAAATCTAGGTGGTTAGAGAAAGAGTCCTAAGAAAGTGCTGGTAGGAGATCGGTGTTGTCAAGAAATGAGGGTGAAACTTGAGAAAAGTAAGCAAAGCATGTCTGGGAGCAGAAGACTCTCTTGGATTTGAAGCATTGGGAAAAATTGTGCCCAGCTGAGACTAAAGACCTTTTTAGCATTCTGTGTTGATACGGACTTTGATACCCTGAAAGTGCCTTTTTCCCTGGGTGTCGCCAAATTCTTAGAGCAACCAAACTACCTGGGCAGAATCAGCTTCCATGAATGAGAATGAACCAGGCTGCTTCGGTGTTTTGCTGCCCTGAATTGCATCCCTGTCTCAGTGCCCAAGGATGCAGAATTGCTGAGGAGCAGGACCACATATTCTTGCACCTACACAGCCTCACTTTTTCTTCTGCCCCAGGCCACAATCCTTCGGCGCTCTTAATCTGTGCTGAAATATCTGTTTTGTGCTTTGCATGAAACAGCTTTACTCAAAATAACTGTATGGAGAGCAGTTTCTTCAGAGAGTGGGGGTAGGGGGTCATGCCTGCTTTGTAACCGTTCTGTGCCTAGCAAGTGCAAAAGGACAATAAGGTTGTAGAAAACTCAGGCTGAGTGACTTTTTTTTTTTAAAGTGTGCTTTATGTCACTTTCAGCAAGTAACTTATGTTTTTGCCTGTTTTGTCTTGGTTTTTGTTTAGATGCTGCTTTCTTCCTGTTAGTCAACAAAGCATTAAATTAATTAGCTAAAGATTTTAACCTAGCTAAACCTACAATTATTCTTATAGCACTTTACCTATGGGTTGCGTTCACAACACAAAATAATAATAACAAAAGCCTAACAGACAAGAATTACTTAATGGAGTGATGCCCAGGAAGAGTACCAGTGCAGTTATTTCGATATTGTTTGTGTGTGTATGCGTGCAGCCTTTGGATTTCTTTTCTTACCCATTTAAACAGAAGCAAACAGTTCTTCAGTGCATTACCTGACATTAGTGATGGATCAGGGCCTCCCTGCTCGACAAGAGCTCTGTTTTCCCCATTGCTTTTCTAAACTTTGCATGCCTCAGCAAGGCTGCATTAAGAGTTGCCCTTGAATTAACATGAACCTACAGTGTCCAAGTGGCTGTATGCTGCTATGTAACTGTATTACTTGAATGGACTGGATTGACAGCATTTGCAGGGTAGAGCACTGTGTTCTTTTCTTACTAAGCTACAAATTGGCCTTGAATGAGTAAGTAACTTTCACATCTAAGAAATTCAACTACAAACACATGCGTGAGTCACCTCTAAGAAGGTTTCTCATTGTTTAGAAGAAGAAACTAATTGTTTCTGAAGAAGAAAAAAAGTCAGATATGACTGATTCATCTGACTTGACATTCAGGCAGCTGTTTTCAAGGCACATGACAGAAGTTGTCCTGACCAGAGTATTACTCAGGTGTGAAAAATATATATATTCCATACTTGTCCCATTTCCTTGTAATTCTCAGGCAAAAATTGATTTATTTTTGAAGTAATTTGTGTCTTGTTTGGTTGGAATTAGTGTTTTGCCTGATCTCCCTCTTCTGCAAACTTTTTTTGTTCAGATCAATATTTGCCAATTTATTCTCCAAGGTGCTGAGTGCTTCTGTGAGATCCTCAAATCTTGAAAGTGCTGCTGGCATTCATGTTTGTTCACTGCTGACATTCATGTTTGTTCACACTTAGTATTTTGCAGCATTAAGCTCTGATTGCACTTCTGTGGTCTTCAGATTTTGATTTCTGAGTCTGGAGCCTGTCTGACTGAGGAATCTGTCACTTCTTAATATTATTCTTTTTTGTTCTGTGTACCATAAGTTTGAAACATGCAGGTAAAGAATTAACCTATGTTTATTTTGAGGTCCTTTCCCAGCCTTCCCCAGAGAGCTGTCTACACTGTTTCTCTTCCTTTGCCAGAGCAACAACAGAAAAGTAAGTCATCCAATGCTCTGCTCTTGCTGTACAGTTGCTTGTTGATTGTACTGAAGACTGGTATATGCAAAATAACAAGCAACATTTATTCTTGCAGAGCAGCCAGATTCAATTTGTTAGTTAAAAAAACCTGATCTTTGCCTTCAGACACTGAAGGCAACGTAAGAGAAGAAAGAGTTAACTTGAAACAGAATTACTTATTTGAATTGATTTATGTTCCCTAGTCTTTTGCTTAGTGTTTTGGATTACATACAGAAAAAATAAATACATTAAAAAATTAAATAATCAGTAAGCTGCCACATGGGGTCTCACAAAACAACAGTAATCCCAGAATAAAACCTCAGGGCAATGGTTTCAAACAAAATTCCCCAGCTGCTAATCCTCTCCCAAACTATGAGCCTCATGGTATGTGAAGGATTGTACTATGACACCTGCAAATAGTAAAGAACCTGTTATTTAAGGCATTGTGCTCTTAGTTACCAAATTGGCCTAGCAGAAGCTAAAAACACTCTTCCATTTTTTTGCAGAATGCTTTTAGCTTGAAATAGCTATATTATCCTGTTATGGACTGTATTTTAGAGGAGCTGGGTCTTCAAGATGATTAGCCGGTAGACTGAACTCTTTCATCCTGAGACCAGCAAGAGAAGAGGAAGCTTAATTGCAGTAATGCGCATGCCAAACAAAAAACATTCATATGGACAATTTGGAAAGATTTTCAGAAATTAAAGACTGAAGGAGAGCTCACTTTGTGGAAGTAAAGATGCTCCTATGGATTCAACCAGTGGTATGTGTAAAACCTTCATTTTAATGTGAAAAAGATCTAATAACCAGTGGCTTACCTATGAAGGTATACATAGGATGAAAAACAGAAGGGAGTGCAGGGGTGGAGGCATACTCAAAAGATGCTGAACTGTGATGCTGAAATTCAAAGAGGTCAGGGAAGTATAAAAGAACTTACTTGATGTGCTTTGATATCCTCCTGGAGAGAAAGTTACATTTATAACGTGGGCTGCTGAAAGGGTAACTAGGTGGGATGCAAGCAATCCGGGAGGTTTCTGAAGAGTGTCAGATATAACTGCATAATACAGATGCTAGATGGGCTAACCCACCATGATGATCTCCTGAATCTGCTACACAAAACAAGGAAGAATTGGTCTGGGATGTGATAATCCAAGACAGTGTTGACTGTAACGACGATGAAATGGTGGAATTCAAAATCAGAGGAGAGCGAGGAAGGCAAGTAGAGTACAGATCCTGGACTTCAGCTGAGCAAACTTTGGCTTCTTCGGTGAACTGGTAGGTGGGACACCAAGGGAAGTGTCTGTGAAGGTCAAAGGAGCTCAATAGAGCTGGCAACTTGTTAATGACAGTGTCCTTCAAGCATGAGAATACTCCATCCTGATGCTCAGGAAAACAACAAGTAAGTATATCAGGAGTCAAGTCTTGCTAAAAAGGAAACTCATGAATGAGCTCTAGCACAAAAAATATGTACACAGCAGGTGCAAGCAAGGACAGGTTACAAAAGAGGACTATAGAAGCACTGCCCAGGCTTGTATGAACGGTGTTAGGAAAGCCAAAACTCAAGAGTTGAAAGTGTTAAGGAAGCCAAGGGAAGGAAGAGTTTCTACTGCTACATTAGTAGTAAAAGGCTAAACAGTGTGGGCCCATTGGTGAATGGGGCAGGTGGTTTAGAAACAGCAGACACAGAAAAGGCTGAGCTACTGAATGTCTTTGCCTTGGTCTTCACTAACAAAGTCTCCAAGGCCTCTGTGCTTAGTGAAAGGCTTCAAGGTGGAAGAGAATGACCAGCAGTGGATGATGATTGAGTCAGGCTTTACTTGGGAGAATTCAACTCATACAAGTACATGGGATCAGATGGTTGCATCCAGGCTACTGAAAGAGCTGGCTGATGTCCCTGCAGGCCACTCTATTATTTTTGAGGTATCACTGAGATCAGGGGAGGTCTCCAACTAATGGAGAAAGGCAAATGTTGTACCCATCTTCAAAAGAGGCCAAAAGGATGGACTGGAGAACTGCAGGCTGGACAGCCTCACTTTGGCTCCTGGGAAAATCACGGAACAAGTCCTTCTGGAGCACGTTTCTGGGCACATGTAAAGAAGGTGGTGGTGACTGGAAACAGTCAGCATGATTTATCAAGGGTAAATCACACCTGACCAACCTGACTGCCTTTTATGATAAAATGACTGGGTTTGTGGATGAGGAGAGAGCTGTGAATGTCATTTACCTTGACTTTAGTAAAGCTTTTGACACCATCTGCCACGGTGTTCTTCTATCCAAGTTAGGACATTACAGGCTAGATTGATGAACTGCTAGATGGGTGAAAAAACAGTTGGATGGTAATGGACCACATGGGCAGTGGTCATACTCTACCTGGAGGCCAGTTATAAGTCCACTACCTCAGGAGACTGTCCTGGATCCTATTCTTTAGTATTATTTATCCATGACCTGGAGGAGAAGAGGGAAGGCACTATCAACAAACTGAGAGAGTCAGTGTGCTTGGAGGCAGGGCTGCCATCCAGAGGGACCTAGACAGGCAGGATGAATGAGCCAATAGTAACATCATGAAATCCAGTAAGGACAAATGCAAAGTCCTGCAGCTGGGGTGGGCCTTGCAACAGTACAGGCTGAGGATGAGCTGGCTGGGGAGCAGCTCTGTTGGAAAAGGCCCTGGGGGCCCTGGCTGACAGTGAGCTGTGCATGAGCCAGCAGCGTGCCCTGGCATCAGAGGTAGCAACAGCATCGAGGGTGGTATCAGCAGGAGCATAGCCAGGAGATCAAGGGCAGTGATTATCCCCCTCTATTCAGCATTACTTCTGTAATACTGTGTGCAGTTTTTACCTTCTCCCAATACAAGAAAGGTGTTGATAAATCTGAGTTCAGTGAAGGCCCACTGAGTTGGTCAGGGCTGGGGCACTTGCCCTGTGAGGAGAAGCTGAAGGAGCAGGACTTGTTCAGCCTGGGGAAGAGGTGGCTTTGGGGGCACCTCACAGCAGCCTTGCCATACCTACGAGGAGGGGGACTGAGAAAACTGAGGCTCTGAGGTGACAGTAAGTGAACAAGAGGCAGTTGTCGTAAATTGAAAAATGGGAAGTTCCAGCTAGATATCAGAAAAAAATTTTCACTGCAAGGACAGTCAGGTCCTGGAACAGGTTTCCTAGAGAGATCATGCAGGCTCCATCCTTGTAGATTTTCAAGACCCAACTGGATAAAGCTCTGAGCAACCTGGTCTGATCTCATAGCTGACCCTTCAGTGAGCAGGTCATACTAGAGACATCCTGATGTCCCTTCCATCCTGAGTGATTCTATGATTAAATAGCAATAAAATTATATTTCTTCTCTACAGAATGTCAAGCAATGTAGTGATTTTTGCACGTTCAGACAGGACTGTGAAATTGGGAGGCGAGGGATTGGGGCATCTTTGTCTGTTACGTGTCTTCTTTCCAGAGTTTGAACATCAGTATTAATAAGCAGTGGGTATGAAGAGGCAGAATAGACAAAGAGAGGGAGATTTACATTCTGAATTGGTGGTGTCTTCATTTGGTTTCAGTCAAAATAAAGTATTTTGCATAAGAACTGGAGCCCTTACCTTTCAATTTCTTGGAGATAAACTGATTTCAGTATGATTATTTACTAGATATATTCCATCAAGTACAGTGTTTAATGTTTCTTTGACTGATTGTTCTGACAGAAATTTCTTACGTAGTCATATAAAAAAATTGGGGGGGGGGAAGGGGGCTTGAATTTGCAGCCTTCCAAACAACCAAATCGTAAAACAAGTGGGTTGTTTTTTTCTTCCCTTAATCTTGATGTTATTTTCTTCTGATAGAATTTGTATCTCCTGAAGAGAGAAGAAAAACCTTGCAACTGTGTTTTGCAAATATGAGAATCTGTGAAGTAGAATAAATTACCAACTATTGGCTTGATTCTGAAACCTTAATTCAAGCGCATGCTTGGTTAGTCATACGAATATTCCCCAAGAAAGCCAGCAGCCTATTCTCAGGTGTCAGATTTTTATAACTGGCTATGATGTGATGAACAATTTAAGATATTCTGGGTTGATCTGAATAGTAGAATGATAATTATACCTAGCCTGGCTGTGTGGTTTCCAGTTTCTTGTTAGCATTTGCAATCTAAATTTATGTAAGTACTGTGAAAGCACAGACTGTTCTTTGTGTAAGAAAGGTGCATGCTACCAAAATACAAGATGATTTTATGGAGAATTTAAGGTATCATAATGAACATTCCTCTACACTCTACTTTCCATTAAAATAGATTAAATCTAAAAGGACCAAGAGCCTAAACTGGTATATTTGCATTTGCCTTATATCTGCCCACAACTGTCCCTTGAGGCACGCTGAAAGATTTGATATGCAAACCTTGCCAGATGGCTAATGCTTGAAGGAAACATTTTGCTACAAACATTGCAAAGTACAGCAATTTTAAAACGTAACAGCATTCTACAAGCATAGGACTGCACTGTACTTAGATGTACATCCTTATATGTATCATCTGGAGTGGGGGCAGAGGGCTGAGTTGGCTTTTCAGATACACTCAGCAAGTTGGCGTTTGCATACACACTGGTGTTATTGATTGAATTAAAAGGTGAACAAAAGTGAGTTAGGAGCACACTGTAGGAAATTAAGGTATTTCCAGGCTGCAGGTTCCTTACCATAATATGGTAAGGCATGAGGTTCTGGAGAGAAGGGAAGAAGGCAGTCCAGCCATAAAAAGGGAAGGGAAAATTGGCAAAACTGTTACTGTTGCATTGACACCGTGCTGCCTGCCCTGTGAGGGAGGACAGGAGCTTGCTGAAGCTAAATACCAGCTGGTGGTAGTTGAAAAAGCAGTCTGCTGTATCTTCTCTGTCCCTATTCCTGCCCTTGCTTATGGCTGGTAAGCAAAAAGGTATCAGAGTCATGAATGCAGCAGGTTCAGCCAAGTAGGAGGCTTTTGAGTAGAAGAAATGCTCTTTGATGCCCTGGTTGTTGTGGATGTGTCATTGAAATAATCTTTTTAGGGTTACAAGGCTGCCTCCAGTGAGGAGAACAATATCCTGTGAAATAGCCTGTGCTCAGACAAGCACTTAAAGCTTCTCCTATACAAGCGAATGGATAGAAAATAGATTCAGGTTAATATCATATATTTGTAACTTGTTTTTTTAGAAATTATGTTTCAGGATGAGTAAACTAAAACTGGCATGGTTATCAGATGTATGTTATCGGTTTACTGTATCCTGTTTTATCAGTTTTCTTAGATTTGTACATCTAGAAATTATGAAGAAATGAGCCTGATTTTAAACGTAAGGAACAAGTCCTTGGCTGTAACTCCAGAATACAAGCCATCATGGCTAGGTGTGTATGTGATGGGCTCGTCATCCTCTAGGCCCAGCACCACATTCAGCATGAGTCAAAGGGTGGAGGCCTTTTGAGGCTCCCTACAAATACCCAGCTCCATGCTGGCCTGGGGGACTCCACACAACCTGTAGTATAACAATATAATTTGAGGTGATCCTGGCATTCCTCCCAAGTTTTGCAACCTTCTACCTTCAATTACTCTTTTCCTCTCTCCTTTCCAACTGCCTTCTGTCACAGTTACTTAAAATTAAAGTCTTAACTACAGAAATACTATATATAACATCATATAAGTGCTTAGACAGTTGAATAGTTTGTCTAAACTTGAGCTGTTGGAAATGAAGTAAAAAAATGAAATGAAGCAATAATTCTGGATGCTTGTGTTACTGGAAAGTATCCCGTGATGGCTTCCTAAAACGCTTAATCAAGAGATAACTCCTTTGCTTTCCAGCCTTCATGTAAGTAGTAGATCATATGTCTGCTGGAAAAGGAAACCTCAGCAAGCTGCAGAGTTTTACTGCTGTACTTATGCAGCATCTCCTCCTTTGGTGCTCATCAGGGCCAACTGCTTGACAGGAGGTCCAAGCTTTGCTTCCTTTGCTCTGTAGAAGCGATTAGCTTAGCTGCTCATATGACACAGCTGTTGTTCATGATCTTTGGACAGTTGCACTTCTGGATCTGTAAATGGATGTTGTCCAGAATATACTGTGTTGCAAAAGAGTTTTACTTGTAGAGTCAGAAACACTCTTAAAATGAGTATTTATTGGTAATTTGACAGGCAAGAGCCATTAAGTTTCAGAATAATGTGCCTAAAGTTACTCTGATATTGAAGTGTTTGTAAATCAAATCAACATACTTAAATGCTGAAACAACTTTTCTGTTATACTTACATAGGTTGTAAATGTTTTCATTCATATGAAAATCCATTTTTTAAAAATCCAAAGTAAAATCCAAAATGATTTGTCAGTGAGGTCCATGTGTGCCATATTTCAAATTCTGGCTGCTCCTGCTTTAGCCTTTCCTTGGGACATAAGAAAAGGATAAAAATATCAAGCTAAAAACATTATTCTTCACTTTGACTTTTGAAGGCAAGGGAAGATGTATTTTACAATTAACTACAGTGCTGTCAATTAGTTCATGGTAAAGCCAGGCATAAAGGAAATTATTTGCAGGATGCGGGGGAGGTGAGGGGGGCAAATAGTTATACAGATCATATTGATAAACAGTGTACCTCAACAGCTTCCTGTGGCTAATCTTAACTGTTTCAAAATGTTTTTCATACCTGTATGAATAAACCACTCATTATACACAGCAAAGTGTTTTTATTTTATTTTATTTTTTCTTTCTTGCGTTTGCTGTTGATCCATATGGCACACCTCAACTCTGGACTAAAGGAAACGGAAAGCTAGGAATACATACCAATCACTTTTCCTTCTGAGCTGAAAAGATCCATTTAAGCTACACGAGCTTAAACAACCCTATAATTCTTTTCTGGAATCAAGGCTGGACTGTAAAACAGATTTCTGTACTTCTGTACAGAAGGCACTTCCATATTTCAAAGGAGCTGTTGATTTTTCTCAGTTGAGGTACAAGGAGGCTTCCAGAGTCCATGGGTATCTGCTAAGATGAGGAAGAGATTCTGAAAAATGCTCACCTGCATCAGAAGTGTTTCAAGTGGAATCTTTTTGCATATGATAGTTAGAAAGGCACTTGTAAAAGATTATTTAAATGAAAATAGAACATGGCAAAGCATGTTTGAATTTTGTTTTGAAGCAGTTAGGATGGTTTAAGGATCCTGTAAATGATACCTTTTTTATTGAAGAAGCTAAGTCGTTTTTTCCATTGGAAGATCCTATTTTGAGTGGTTCACAACTTTGACAGACTTAACCATTGAACTGAAACTTTTGGTGCTCATTATTTGCTTCAGAATGTCCTTGTTTGGTTTGCTTAGTGTTTTTTTTTTTTTTGTCTTTTTAACCTCAAACAAGTCAAATATGGTGAATGGAAACAGTGATGCAATTCTGAAGAATATAAATTTGTATGTACTCTGACAGGTCTGTGATCATCCATAGCTGAATGTGACTCATCTTAGGTCTGAAAGGCATAAGCATAGCTTTTTTTTGTAATTATTCTGCTAATAGTGAGCAGTCACTGTAATGTATGGAATTGAAAGTGTAATTAATGACTGATATATTATGCCTGTACAGAAAAGACTGAATTAAGATTCTATAGATAAGTTTTCTTTTTGCATATTCTGAATTTTGAGCACTTTTTTTTGCAATTTTAGCAAATTCTTATTTGAAGTGTTAATTTTATATAAGTGGCTTCGACTGATCAATTATTTATCTGTTATCTTTTCAGAAAATCTTACTAGTTTTTTCACAAATGTGTACTACAGATTAAAGAGGCACAAAACCATCTTTGTTGTTTCATTCTTGAACTTTAAGCAAAACAACGTGAAAACCTGACCTCATTTTGTAAGAGTGATTCCACACTGGTGTTGGCAAGCCTGGAGATATAGATGATTTCCATGAGCTCCATCCATGCAGTGACTGGTCACAAGCACCTGACTGGTGCTTTTTTCTTCTAGATCTTTTGTTACATATAAATTAATAGGAAAGAACATTCATTTTAATGTTTGCTCTTTTTTGTTGAGTGTTAAAAGTCAATTTAGAAGCTTGAATCTCCAAAAAGCAGAGTATGGAACTCTGAAATAAGCAGAGTATGGCATGTTTGCAAGGGCGTTCTGGTTACAGTAGCTAGCTTTTTCCTTTCACCAAGTGCCAGTCAGCCCAGATACCTTAATTAGAATTTCTCTTCAATTACTTGCCATATTTATTTGCCATATTTATTAAAAGATCTGATTTCCTGAAATGTGGGAATATTTTGTAATGGATTTACAACTAGTAAAGTTAAAAGTAGTGCTGTAAGTATGAATCAACAAATGCAATTATCCATCAAGCCTAGAAATTCGATTCAGGAACACTTGATATTCAAAGATATCTCAAAAAAGAATCTGAAGTCAGATTCCAGCCCTCCCAACTAAATAATGCACGTGTGAGCTTTTATAATGCTCAGGTACCTTTTTAGAAGAGGTGTAGTGGAACAGTGTCTTTTCTGACTTTACTGTAATAAAGGAAAGCATTATATTGTCTCACAAATGCTACTCCACTAGGGTAATTTCACTTGCTAGAATGGCTAATTCTGAAATACGTATAATGTTTGTTTGGTGTTACTAACATTACTATAACACTTTGTTTTACCTAGAGGAAAAAGCAGAGTTGTGGTGTGTTTCTATTACCAAAAATAAAAAAATAAAAAAAACTAGAGGCTTACTGTGACTCTTTTGCTGTGGATGAGGAGTCAGTGATTATTTGCAGTTTTCAGTAACTTAGGGTATATCTATATTAGCGTCTTAGTGCCGGATTCTCCAGCACCAAATGCTTTGCTCTATAGATCTATTCCTACTGCACCAAGCTACATGCTAAAGTGGGTGTCAACGGGGATGGTGGGTGGTTTTGTTCACATTACCAAATCTTTCAGAAAAGACTGGGCAGAATGGATGGGGGAGAGCAGAACAGATAAAGACAGTTAATGAAAACATTAAACATAAATTAAGACTTTCATTTTATATTTGTTTAGCTTTTTTAATTTCCTTTTTTTTCCTAGAAGAGTGCGAGGTTTTTTTGTTTTTGTTTTTTTAAATAGCAAACAAATCCTCTTTGATTGCCTTTTACTGTATTTAGAACTGTCTAATGCCTGTTCTTTTACATACTAGGGAAGGATAGAAGAGAAAAACTTAGTAGAGATGGACTGCTGCTTTAAAGTTTTTCCCTGTAAGACAAAATGTACTAGAAAAAAGTTGCAAAAATATAAAAAGCCATTCTTGTCTCAGGTGCTGGAAAAATGTAGGCAGAACACATGGTCTTATCAGCTGCTCCAAGATGTGGCAAACCTGTAGAAGGATTGGGCTGTTTGGAATATTATTAAGTTACCTCACTTATCACAGGTTCACAGAACTGTTGCCATGTGAAAACAAGGCCTTGAATGTCAGAGCAAGATCCTTAGAAAGGAGAGAAAAGGGGAGCAGTATAAAATACAAGTGATGTCTCGAAGGTTGAGAAGATGTGTGAGATGATGATTGGTTACAGAAACCCTGAACACCTCAAAGGTGATGGATATAGAAGTAGCATCTGCACCCATATATCTGCTAGGTCTTGTTGGGACAACTTTTCAAAAAGTAGGAGGTTTATTGTCCTAATGAGTACTGTGACTCCAGGGGATGATGAAAGGGATATGGGGTGATGGTAGAAGTAAGTGGACCCAAAGGATGAACTCTACTGCCTTGTTTCCCACCCAGAGTCCTCTTCCACCCATCCTCTTACCCTCAAAACACAGATATAAATCAATCCAAAACTGGATACAATGTATTTGTCATTCTTTTGGATTCTTCAATGCTTTTCTTTTGTTTAACAATTACAATTTTTGCTCCTTCTCTCAAAGGTATTAGATCTCTTTTTTCAGACTAGTTCTGCCTTCCTGCTCCTCTTCTGTGCCTTATTCCATTAACATTAGGATGTTGGGATGCTCTATGAATCTTCACACAGTTTTTGAGACTGCAACCTTAATTAATCTTAAACCCTCTTACAGCCAGTAATGTGAAGCTTCATATCTACTTGTAAAAACAAGTCATACTGTCTATGTGTATAATTAAAATCTAGGAATTGATCATCTGAAATTGTGTTTTTAACTTCAAAGTTGTGAATATCTCAGCTGGGATATCCATACTGCCTTGTTATAGCCACCTAACATGGGAATCTAGGCTGGCCATCTGGTCAAGAGAAGTATACTTTGAATCTAGGGGAATTCTTTATTGCCTTTCTTCCTGTAGAAAGACTAAGAAAATAATCTTCCAAAATTACATGTTTTAACATGACGCCTAAAACCAGCTGGTACTTATGCCCCCTTTTCCAAGGCCTGATCTGTGGCAGCTCTTGTGCTTGCCTTTCTGCTCAAAGTAAGCTCATCCATTAGTATTTACAAGATTTGAACATGTAGGTTTGGACCCCCCTGAGCCCCTGTGGCAGCATGCTTGGTGGTACCGAGTCGGCATTTGAGCTGTGCAGAAGCCACAAGTGGTCACCCACAATCACTGGGGTGGGAGAACTGCTTGCATGACTGAAATCAGGAGCTGATTTGTGGGCTGTTTCTTCTGTTTGGAGACTCTGGCTGGGGGCTGAGGAGAAGCTATGGGAGTATGATTCATTCCTGATAATGAGTGGGTGAAGCTCAGGCAGGCAAAAAAGCTGTGATTCAGTGAAGCTCCTGATCAAAGAGAGGACAGGAAGAGAGCAACCAGAGAGCGAGTTAGTGTATACCTTTTTAAAAACTATACCTACAGGTGTACTACAGGGTCCACTTGCAATAATGTTTTTGGAGGTAATTACCGTTCTTTATACAAAAATATCCTAATGTTATAATAGAAAAGTGTTCTTGGTGTATTAAAACATTTCTTTATGTGATTTCCTTTATTCACTAGGTAACAGATCAATCCAAATGTCATAAGAAAAACTATAAATTAAACAAAATCACCTTATAAAAGAGCATATTGAACTATTTTACAAAATTTTGTCTGGATGATATTTTCTCTGGGGGAGTCAAGTCACCATTTGAAAGCCTGTAGGACTCAGGGAAGAAAAGAGTAAAGAGAGAAATTACGTGGTGTATTGCCAGCTTCATAGATCCTGGGTAGGATAATTTAGGTGGAGGAACAAAACCCAGAGGTGAAGGTCCTGGTTTCAGAATGTGCTCATGCCATCTCCTTCATTACATGAGACAGGGAACATCTTCAAAAAACTAGCTGACTGAGAAGAAGAAATGGTGACAGTTTTCACTAATAATAAGTCAAACACTCGTATTTGTTATCCTGTTTTTTCCCATCCTGTTACTTTTTCTTTTAAAGTCCCAACTCTTTCTCATTTTCAGAAGCTGTGCAGAGTTTTAAGGCATTTTGAGGGTTTTGGCATAGACTGACAGGCCTTGGTTATGAATTTCAGGATCAAACTGTAGGAGGGTCTGCTCCCTGGAGCAGAGATTATTAGCCCTTCGTCTGTGCTTTGCCTAGCCTATTCTAGATATTATCCCTAGACGGACAAGGACTCTGTTCTGCAGCAGCGAGGCCGCAGCTGACAGTGTACTGACACTGCGACATGGCTGCGTGATTGCCCTAGCAGAGTCCGAGGAGTGCTGATAAGAGCACTCTGGACTTTATTTCCTGGGCTCAGGAATACAGTGTAGGTCAAAAGATATTTTTCTGGTGTTTTCATTGGCCATGTTTCTAGCCCTCACCTAATAACACTATATGCATTCTGTTTCAGTAATGAGAAATTGTTGCTATACAGGGTATCCTTTCAAGCTGGCAAATACATTTTACAGTAGTAATTCAAAAGCAGTTATTATCTATCTTATATGTAGGAATCAAGATTAACAGTAGCATGTTCATGCATATTGCAGTATGCAATATTGCTTTATATTTAGCAAAAATAAATATATTTATATATCTAATATGTTTAGAAAAAATTGACTAGGCATTTCTTAAAGAACGACATACTTATAATTTATTACTATCATTTGCTCAGTTCTAGGCAAGCAGGTATTCTAAGCTTTGGTCTGGGCACTCTGAAAACAGTAATGATAGAAAATATTTATCATTAAGGGAAATTGAGAGGTCAGATGAAACATTAAAATGTTACCTTATGGTCAGCATCCCACTGGTCGTGGACCTAGTTGATGATTTAAGGAAAAACAATCCCATGTATACTTCAATATGTAAAGGAATTACACTATTAATAAACACAGGCAGATAAAGCAGGTGATGTATTGCTATTGAGTTATATGATGTGCAAAGATGGTGGGAACTTGGAAGACATCTCTTTAACTGATTTGTCATATTTATGGAAACAGATTGCTCACTGCTAGTACAGTTGATCAGTGAAGCTGCTTTCTTCATGAATTGCTTTAAAAGTCTCTTTTTGCAGACTTCTGATTTTGAAATCTTTTAACACATTTTATCTTAACTGAGAAGTATGCTTAGAGGATTCATGCAAAGCACTATAGAAATCAAACAGACATTTGTTGCTTACTCATTGGGCATAGGAAAAAGTTTATAGGAGCTCTATGTAAGGTGAAAAAAATCCCCAATTAAGAGTCCAAGGTTTGTATTTATGAAGTAGTTCCTATTAAAACTGCTTTGTGTTCATTTGAAAATAAATTTGAGCTGTAGTTACAAGGACAACATCAAAATCCATTAGGTGTGTGCTGCTAAGGATTGCTTTGTTTGTTTAGAAAAACTCAATAAATGTTTCTGAAGATGTTACTCCATATTGAGAATTCATCTTCCATTGAGCACTTTGGAAGAAAACATTAAAAAATAGTTGTTGAGGGACATACTGTTGTTGCAGTTAGAGCCTTGGTTTTAGCATCTGAACTGTAAATGTAAACCCTGATGACCCATTTACAGAGTTCTTATGAGTTTAGCAATGTGTACTTCATAGCCTTTTTGTCTGAGCTCAGTAATACTTTCTTTTTTTAACCAAAACATTTATGGTGGCAGACTCCACACTTGGGCTTGGGATTTGGAGCTCTTTTGTCAAGGTGCCCTGTTCTCACATTTGAAGTGCAGCTTCAGTGCAAGCCTTGCTAAAAACACATTAGGAAGCTGATTTGGGTATTCTCTATTGAGGGCATGAAAGTGTTCAGAAGCTGTTTCTTCAGAGCAAAGAGAAATAAAGTTTGTGACAAAGGTTGCAAGGGAAAATGATAGCAACAGCCTGGCCTGCGGGCTGCTTGGTGACTGTTTTTATGGCTAAGTCCTGAGTGTTTAAGAAAGGGTGCAATGAGTTACTGTGCTATCTCAGGTGTGGTGCACAGTTCACGTGGGAAGGATGGCATGAGAGTCTTTCAAAATGTCTGATTTGACAAATATTCTAGTTGAAGGCAGTCATCATTCCTGATGCACAGGGAAGTCCCTAACCTGCTGTGCTAATAAAGGCTTGGGTGTTGCCATACTAAAGTAAAGGAGCTGTAGATTGTAGGGCAACGTAGTAGAATTTCTTAACTAAAAGTAATGTTGTTTGAAGGAAGCTGAAGGATGAAATTTCTACATTCCCACTGACGACTGTTCTTGTCAGCTACTGTTTCCGACTTTGAATATTCCTCTAAACACCTTCATGGAACTGTTAATGTTGTTGAGAGTTTTGTATCTGAGCATTGTATGGTTATGAACAACTTTTTGGTGGATTAGATTCAGATGCTTCAAATAATTATAAAAATATGCGATGTGTGTGTGTGAGGGAAGAGACAGGGATTTTGCCTCTTCCTTTTTTTTCTTAAAGTTCTACATTTCTAAAAGGCATATCTTGTTCCCATATTCTCTGTTGCTCTTCTTTCTGTTCATTAGATTACCATTTATTGATCTTCACATAGGCCTCCTAAATCTGGGCTCAGTTTAGCTGGCTTCAGTGAAGGCTAGAACTATTTGCAGGGCCAGAATCCAAAGTCATTTCTGGTCCTTTGTTGGACTGCATTTTGTAACTTCTTCCTGTAAGAGGCTAAATTTATCAGTAGTCTGGTCACCTCTGAACTGATTGCCTTAGGACACAAAATTTGGCAGTGAACCCAGGTCCAAATGTTGTGGCTTGAGCAGATTTCCAGCTTCATGGATGAGTGTAGCTGCCTTTAACTGTTTTGCAAAGAGCAGAAATGAATATGTTTTTGAATTCTTTGCTTTGTTAGCTTCTTTTAGAACTTCCCTGAAATATGCAATTCTGGTGTGGTTTATAGAAACAAGTCTAGTTATGTTTTTAAACTTTCTCAATGGAACCCTGATTCCTGTTTTCAGAGAAAGGAGGGGTCTTATGGAGCAATCCAATACTGAGCAAAAACCAGCTACTGCTGCTGACATCTCTTCACCGCTATATAAGGCAAGTAGAGTACATTTCTTGAGAAAGTGCAGTGAAGGCATTTCATCATTTGGAAAGCACAGAAGATAATGACTCACTTCTTTCAAATAAAGGCTTTTCCCAAAGGAAAGTACTAGGACAACTAGCTAGGGTTTGTCATGCTGTACACCTCATTTAAAGTAATCTTTATCTTGTTTTTTTGAAAAGGTCAGGGGAAAGTGGAGAAGATGATGCTGGTTGAAAGTGAAGTTTTGTTTTGTTGTTGCAATTTTTTGTTTGCTTCTTTTGCTTTTCCCCTAGTGATGTCACTCAAATTTCATAGCAGATAGTTGCCTCTCTGGCAAAGAGTACTAGAAAGCATCTATCTTCAAATGTATCAGTGATATCTGTGGAGAAGTCCAGCAAAAGACAATTCTGAGAATGAAGACCAATTTTTCTCTCCCTTGGCAAGGGAGAGAATCACAACCCCTTGCCAATGGGGAGGAAAGTAAGTTTGAGAAACTCCAATCCTCCTAAGAAAAGGAAAAGTGTAAGGGTTCTTGAATGTATTCAACCTTCAATGAAATAACTGTACTGATAACTTTGAAAAACATGTAGGGTAGTCAGCCTTAAACTCTTAATTGTGAAGGGATGAGCCACTTTAATAAGCATCTTGTAATATTATTTTGAAAAAATGGAATTGTGTTTGATCATTTCCATGTGGACTTCTATAAGATTTTGATAGCATCACATGGAAAATGTAACAGCCAAGTTAGGGAAGATAGAAGTCAATGGGAAAATTCAAAACAAATCAGAAAATGGAAAAAGGGATATGGGAACAGGTTGGGACTGAAGGGAATGCTTCTAATAGTTACTGATCTGCATATATAAGCATTCAGGTAGATAAGTCAGTTTAGATTAAACAAGAGGAATCCTTTATTCACTGCAATAGTTGTGGCAAATCAGAAAGAATCTAGATTAGATAGTTCTGAAAGATAGGCCCTGAGATTTGTCATTTTAGTTTTTCAGTATATTATCTTTGGACTTCTCAGAAAAGACTTGTCCTTTACCATACTAATTATGTTTGTAATTTTATTTTATATAAGAAAAAATGTTATTTAAAAAGTCAATAACCTCTGATGCTTGGATTGCTTCTGTGGACTGCAGTGCCTCTTCTGAGGTTACCCAGTGGGATTGTTTCATTTTTTTCCCTTCTAGAGTCCAAATGCACTGGCTTCATTTTCTTTCTCTTGTTTCCATCACAAATTAATCTTTACTTTCCAGCACTTAATTCATTATTCGGGAATTAGTTCAAATAGAACCCCATTTCATGTAATTTAACCCTTTCTAATTCAAAATCAGAAATGACCAAATTGACTAGCAATTCCCTCTCTTTTCTTAAGATGGGAAAAAGCACATTTAAAAAAGTCATTATCATATCCTTTAAAGTCATCTAGGACTATTAAAAGGTGAGATAGTAGATGTTAGAATGTACCTGCAGTATAATACATATGTACTCTTGCAATTGAATGAGTACTATAGATATGAATTTCATTTTCGGTATGTGATTAGATGTCTTTGAATGCAAGCCTAAAATTCATTCTTTTCCTCAGTGGGGATCTATGCAGCTTGGAGGAATTCATATTCTGCTGTTTTTATCTCCTCAGGGGATTCAGGGGTTAGGAGACAAGGAAAGGTTGACTTCTGCAAATGCAGTCAAGTATTAACCAGATGAACGCTGTGCCTTTTGGAGAGAGAATGATTTTCTCATTTTTTTGTAACATGGTTTTGTTTTATACATCTGATGCTCCTATCCAAGTCATTTTTTTTAACCTTTTTCCATATTCTGCCTTGGCAGAATCAAAGGATTCTAATTGTCAAAATTGAAATAAATTGGTCAAATCATGATTTCCCTTTGGACAAAACTGCCCCAAAAATCTTAAGAGAAAAGATGTGCTCATATTTTCAACTGTCATTTATCTGAAGTTTAAAATAAAGAACAAAATAAAGGTTATAGAAGGCTAATATTAAATTAACAGGAAGCAAGCATCTTTCTAGGGGATGTAAAAGAACAAAAAAAACCAGATGAACTCAACAGTTTTAGATGAATGCGGTTTGGCTTGCTTTTTCTTTGTCTCTTTTCCTTCTTAGCAAATGGATACACAATGTTAGTTGATGGAATTAATTCCCGCATCTATGATATTACTCTTAATGTTTAACAATTACGGACCAATCCAAAACCTAGTGGAATCAATGAATTTAAGAACAATCTCTTCAAGATCATGGCTTTTGCTGAAAATATCCCAAAGTTATGGTATACCCTGCAACCAGTACTATTTTTAGCTGATAAACTGTATGTTTCTTTGAAGTAGGCATTGCATCTATGTGGAGTAACTTTCCGATGTGAATAGTTCTGTACTTTGCATGTTTCCAAAAATACTTCTAGTGCATCTTGTCTAAGAATAAATTATAGCCAGCTCCAGGCAAGGAACAGATAGTAGTTACATGGCCTCTGGAGCAGCTCAGAAGGGAAATTAACTCCCAGATCTAAAGACTTGTGCCAAGTTTCTGGCTATTATACTGTAACACTGGAGGTATGCTCTGTCCAGTCATCCATCTATTCCAGCCCTTGAACAGTTCCTCATAAGCTATTGAAAGCCACTTCTGAAAGATAATCCTGTAGTGTGTATAATTCATTATGAAAGGCTGACAGCCTTAAGCTGTAGATCTTTATGTTTTCGATAATTCTTCCCCCTGCCAAAACCTCATGAATATGCCTTCTTTTGTGTGGATACTTCCTTTTCCTAGGTCAAAAGCACCACTGACTGCATTATTCACCTGCATTATTTAAAGAGAGCAATAAGTACTTGAGTCTTTCTATTAGATAGTTTTCAAATCAGATGCAGAAATGACATGTCTTATCCCTGAAAGAATATTAACCTTTGACTTCTTAGTAGTTTATGGTTTTCACAGCTCCTCTAAAAATTTAAATTCAGAAATAAGAAAAGATACTTTGTGACAGTTTAATTTCTCTTAGAGCATGATGTCGTGATGTTTGCACGTGTTACTCATCAATATTACAGGATAATGTATCATGCCACTTATAAATACCTCATTAGATTCTCTGTGCAAACACAGCATGTATCAGAAATATTACAATTTGAATGTATGCAGGATTTATATTTCCCTAGGGTAAAGTAAAACTTGAGACTCATTATAGCATCTCTAGGCCCAGGTGGATAGCATACCAGGTCTCAGCTGGTTAGCTAAGAGCCTCATTTGGATTCAGGGCAACAGGAAATGTGTCCTAATCAAGGTGCTAGGCATGTATTCAGCTTGGTCATGTGCTAATCAATGTTTGCTCATTCTCTGTGAGATTTTCTTCCTTTGCTCCTGTATCTATTGTGTGAGATAAGTAAAAGTTAAATGCACTGAGGAAAAAGTAATGCTTTACTTGTAGGGCTGTTGCCAAAAACAAGAACCATGCAAATGACTTTAACATTCTTGTTATTTTCAACATTTTGCTACTACTAATTTTCATCCCACAAGTTCAAAAAATATATTTTTAATCATTATGTATAGAAATAGCATACTTTAAAACAAATTTTAGAGCAAACCCAAAGAAATGGTAAGTTGGAGGATGGGAAAGTTTGGAAAGGAGACTAGAAAAACCTGTTTTTTGTGAAGCAAAGCCTTGGATGATACAACATCTAAATAAGTAAACAATAAAAGTTCATAAAGCTTTGTTGCAAGGTCCCTTATACCCAAAGCAACATGGAAATTTGTTTGTCTCCATTAATAAGAAAAAGGCTAACTGATTTGTCAGAACTTGAAAAGATAGTTTAGGGTATGATGTAAGAATTTAAATACCCAGCTCCCCCTCCACACACACACTTCTTCAGACACTTATTCTGGATTATTAATTAAATGAGAGGTTGCATGAGATTATAATAAATTTAAAAAAAAATGCTTTTTGTTTTGGATGAACTATTTTCTGTACCAAAACAAAACATATCCTCCCTTAAAAATACAAAGTAAAAAAAAAAAAAAGTAAAAAAAAAGTTGAAAAATACCTGCCTGAGAACAGGTTACTCAGATTCTTTTAAGCAAGTTTAACGTCTTTCCTTTCATGTGTTGGAGACAGTGCCTGAATCTAAGCTGCTTATTCCTTTCATTGATGATGTAGGTTTATGTAAAATGATCTGATCTTTGAAGAAAACTGAATAGAACTGTCTTCAGAAAACATCATTTTATTTTGTGCTGTACTTTGTTTTTGTTTTCAGTATGTTGAATCTCTTTCTCAATATTTATACAGTCTTTTTCAGAGCAATTCTTTGCAAGGAATTATGCTGCTCACCATTTGGAGCAAGATATCTATTTGTATGGATAAAGAATGCCAGTGCACTTTCCAGGTGCAGCACTTGTCCCCTTTCTTCCTCTTGAAGTAGACACGTTTGGGATTTTTCCTGCCTCACAGGAATTTCTGAGTGGGATTCATCTTGTCTAACTCTGGCTATCTAAAAGTCAGATTATTATATTTCCTCATAGAAATATCAGTACTGGGTGAGTACAAGGGTTCTCCTGGACCAGTATTCTGTTCCCATCAATGGCTATAAGCAGATGCTTGGGAAGAGTAAAAACAGGGACAGGCTGTGTACTTTCCTAGCTCCCAACTCTTTTCCATTCAGTTGATTTCCAGAGCCTGAGGTGGTCTCTGTGTGTTTACTAACCCCCAACAGATATCTCTTCCAAGTACTTGTTTATTCTTCCCTTGAGCCCATGTAAACTTTTAGCAATCACATTGTTCCCTTTGTGCAAGCTCCTTACATCAGCTTCCCATTGCAGAAAGAACCACCTCACTTGGACTCCTTCTAGTTTCATTTGATGCTCCTAGTTCTTGTATTGGAAGAGGCAGAAAACGGTCAATCTCTATTTCCCTTTGCCACGCCATTCATGATTTTAGAGTTATCCTATCCCTGTCTCCTCTCCAATCCCCATCTCTCCGTCATCTGGTTTTGAGGCCCTACCCATGAAGCCACATGTAATATTGAACCTGTTCCCTGCCTTTGATCCTCCTTACTGCTGTTCCCTGAATCTTTTCCAGTTCTGCTGTATGTCTGTTTTGAGATGAGAGGATAAGAACTGCACCCTGTTCAAGATAAAGGTGAACCACAGACTTATAAACTTTCAGCTTGGTCTTTGTTTAATTTTCTATTCCTTTCCTATTAATTCCTAATAGTTGATTTACTTTCTGACTGTTACTGAACACTGAGCTGGTAGTTCCATGAAAGTAACTATCATAATCAGTGGTCTCTCTCTAAATGGTAATAGTCAGGTCAGAATACATAATATTTTTATATAGGAAGTTCAGATGGATTTTTCCTGTGTGTAGCATTTCATATTTATCTGTGTTAAATTTAATTGCCCAGTCATTCAGTCTTGTAAGGCTCTTCTGGATTTCTTCATAGTTTGCCTTTGTCCTCACCAACCTGAATAAGTATCAGCAGCAAAATTTGTCTCCTCCATGCTCATAGCTTACCCGGGGCATTCAAGAATTCTGTAATAGGGCAGGTGTGGCTCAGGTTCCCACAGAATTACTCTGGTGGTCCCTGTCTATTGCAAGAACTGACAGTTTATTCCTACTATCTATTTCCTGACTTCTAACCAATTAGGTATCCCTGGAAGCACCTTTCTTCTTGTCCCATTGCTGCCTAGTTTTTTAAATGCCTTTTGGTGGAGGAAAGCCTTTAAAAATCTAAGCAGATTGTATCCACTAATTATTGTATTCATGTGTGTGTTTATGTCTCCAAAGTGTTTACCAGAAAGGACCTCATTCTACAGAAGTAACATTGACTCTTTCATATCAGATTATATGTGTATGGGTATCTTCTAATTCCATTTGTTATTACAGTTTCTGTTAATCTGACCTGTAACCCTAATGCCTGTATCATACAACTGTCTCTTCTATCTCCCCTATAACCACTTCGAAAAATTCACTTCACATTTACAATATTCAACTACTGAGGCAGCTTGATGGGAGAGGTTACTCACTACTGCCAGTAACTCATAATTTCATCCCTCAGTTCTCTCAGTACTCCTTGGTGAATGCCATGTAGTTTTTGCATTTTGTTACCTGTCGTTTTTCAATAACTGTAAAATAGAATATGGAATAAATTGAAAATTTCAGGTGTCTCCTTTGTTGATTCCTGCCTCTCCCCCCACCCCAAAAGACTTTAGGATGGAAATCTTATCAGTTTCTTTTACAGCAGATTTATTTTATTCTTTGCAATGATCTTGTCCTCTCTCAGGTTTCTCTTGTATACTTATCATCAGTTGGCCCTATAGACTTTGGCAAGGTTCTTGCTTCTGATGTGTTTAAAGAAAGATTTAGTATTGAGTTTTAATTCCTTTTTCCAGTTGCTCCTCAAAGCATCTTTTGGACCTTCCTAGTTATATTTTGACATTTAATCTGCCAGAGTTCACGATCATTTCCTTTTCCTTAGCTTTGACACAGCTTCAGCCTTCTGAGAGATGCCTTCTTGTTTCTAATAACTTCCCTTACCTGCTGTTCAGTCCTGATGACCTTTTTACCTTTTCTTAAACACTTTTTAAAAAAATCTGTAGTATGCATTCATCAGTCCTGGGAAGCAGGGATCTTTCAACAATTTCCACACCATCTGTAACATTTTAATTCTCTTAGTTGCTCTTTTTAAACAAGTTTCTGCATCTTTGTGTAGTTCTCCCTCTTGAAACTGAGCGAAACTGCTGTGGATGTTTTTGGCCTTTGTTGCTCCTATAGGGATGTTGACTCTTGATTTATGGTTGCAGTTACAGAATTTATCTAGATTCAGTGCAAAGTTCTGAGCCAGGCCCTGCGTGCTACTCAGGACACAGTTGAGGGATGTGTCCCAGTTTGTGCACTGCCTAAACAGCTGCTTCAAGAAGTGCTCACTGATTGCCTCATGAAAATGTGATCTCTGTGTTATGTTCCAACGTGACGCTTTCTAATCTTCATGAGGGTAATTGAAGTCTCCCGCTGTTCTTGTATTTCCTGCCCTTTCTGCCCCTAATCTCTCATGGTGTATCACAGTCAGTGCCACCATCGTATTTGGGTGGTCGGTAATGTGTTATGTTCTTCCTATTCAGGCCTGAATATCAAATTTTAGTCCCTGTGGACATTAAGTCACTTGATCAGGTAAGTAGTTTGTCAGTTTTGATTCTTATCAAATTGGGCTTCTGTGGTCCAGTGAGGGTTGAGAGCATGAGTGTAGACATGAGGCCATGAGGCAGGAAGGGGCCAGAAACACTGTTCAGGGTATGGGCTCTTGCTCCCAAGATTCACCTCAGTTTTCTCCATGGTCAAAGGGAGAAATTGTTCCAGATAACAATTAATGCCCCCTTCTTCAGGATAAGACTAGCCAGTTTATTCTTAGTCATATAAAGTTATATTGGCTGCTTCTAAGTTATTTTTCCAATTGCAAAATACATATAACTATTCAAGGTCTCACTGATGAAGGATTTAAGTGCCTACAGTGCGTTGTCGGTGAAATATAAGCTTGTCATGTACACTGATTGGGATACCCTCCTCCCTCCTGTTGAAACTGGTCCACTTACTCTCTTTGAGAGTTGAGTTGAGTTGAGGAACTCCTTAGCAGTTCGGACTCCCAAGGGGAGGGGAACAGAAACAGGATACAGTGGTTCTGATGCTTGGTCCAAGGACCTATTTTTATATTAAATAGCTGTTGGGTAGGAGAAATCCTTGGAATGGGGACTGTCTGCCAGTAAAGTAACTTTACTCTTCAACTCTCTCAAGCTTAGGCCAGTTCTGCTTAAGCACAGAAACTCCGTTCCAGGCAGCTGAGGAATTTTGAAGTCCACATTTTAGGCGTTAAAAATTCTACTCTTTTCAGGGAAAACTGATCTCTTCTTTATATAGAGAGTTGGATACACAAGGATGGGGGAAAGAAAAGGATGAGAGTTGTATTTTTATACCTGAATCATGTTCTTTCTTGAGCTTTGCATGTAAATGAATCTAAGCCTCCTTAAGTAGCTAAGAAGAGGTACATTATTAATTTAAGAGGAACAGATGAGTTATATTGATTTAGCAATAGAAATAGCTGTATTTGCTTGATATAAAGCTTAATATTTCACAATATTTAAGTGATGAATCTGAGACAATTTCTGTGAGAAAGTGAGCCTTATGTGCTATTCCAGCTGTAAAGGTGTAGGGACTAATCTATGTCTGCTTTTAAGTTGACAAAAGCTGTGGCAGCCCATGCCAGCTGCTGAACTACCTCCAAATATCTAGAAGGCAGTTTCATCAGCTGCTGCAACTTATCAAACTTAAAATCTCTTTTCTTATACATTAAAAAATATATATTCTTGGTGAATGTCCCAAATAATGAATACTAGTTTTCATATATATGAATTTACTAGTTTCTGATAATTTCAAATTTAGTAGACATTTGATGGGGTTGCAGTATTACTGTCTGAAATCTTTAATGCTAGGCTAAAAGAAGCCCCTTGTGGGCTTCCTAAGTAGGGAGAGTGTGGTCTGGTTCTTTTTTGTTTGTTTGTTTGTTTGTTTGTTTGTTTGTTTTATGACCATACTAAGAGGAAATATCTAATGGGTGACAATTCTCAGCTTTGATGTTAGTTTTCAGCATATATGACTCTGTGGACTATGTTTCATAAGCTACTTCACAGGGATTTTAATGATCGCTCTCATTTTTTTAAAAGATAAAGACTTTTATAGTACTTTCACTTAGCAAAAATACTGTCCTTCTATAAATATGTATGTTCCTGTTTAAGAAGCCAGTGAAGCTGCTTAAACTGACAGCTCCTGCTACAGCCAGAATTATTCCTTATCTATCTAAGGATTTATATCCTTTTGTTCCATTTTATGTCATGTAGATTTTCATAGTGTAGTGTCTGAGCAGTTTTTTGAAGTGAAGGAAGTAATGTGACTAACATCCATCATATCTGTTCCTGCATCTTCTCCTTATAGGAAAAATGAGGATACTGGAGATGCTTCAAGTTTGTAAATGAAGTCAAAGCCAGAAATAACTCTTAACCATAGGTGCCCTTTAGTTATTCATGAAATTCATTCCAAACACTTAGCCCTAGAGAAAATGATGCCTCTAGTGAAGATGAGCTTCACTGTCACTGTAGAAAATTTCAGCATGTCAGAGAAACAATGCTTTTGGCAACATTGCCTTCCAGTTAACCTGGGTTGAAACGATCTCATTCCTTAAAGATAATAATTGAGACCTTGGGCAAGAATAAATACTGCATGCAGGGCCAATTCAGGAAGCAGAGAACAAATTTGCTACCCAGACAGGAGGCAGTGCTGCTTGAAGGAGGCGCTACAACATTTTGGACTACTTCGTGTTTTCTAAGGGCTGAAGGCTACAAACTGAGACATACTGTATTGCCTTGCTCAGCTCCAAATACTTCATGATCACTGCCCATTGACATGAAAGAGGTGACTTCATTTCAGTGAAGAAAAGCAGTCCTACTGACAGGCTCATGTTGTGGGTGCCTCTAGCAAAAAGATTACTTCAGAGTGAGTTTTAGGTCTATCCTGATAAAATATCAGCTCTAATGCCATACTCTGGCTAAAAGTGTTAACTTGACACCCTCCCACTTCCTCCAGCTGATCTAAATAAACAAAGAAATAATAATATCCATGAAGTCTTTCCATGCCAGATTTTGCTCCTAGCTGTATACCTACTATTTTCACCTCCATGATAGTTGCTTGTGTATAACCAGGGCTGGAATTTGGCCCTTAATACTGAATGTGTCTTCATTCTCTCTAATGTAGGTCAAGAGAGGAAGTTAAATGATGACATTGTGCTGCTTACTATGGCATTTCCCAGGTGTTTGTGTAGTCCCTACTGATTGCCTTGAATCATTAATCAAAGGGTAACTGCACTGCACAGCCCACAATGTATTCTCAGCAGGCACATGCATTGATGATGCTGCACCAAGAAAAAAGACTTAATTGCATTGACAGTACAGTTTTTTCACAGTTTAGAGTGTTTATCAAAATTGTGCTTGTAGCATCTAAAAATACTGTAATTAATGCAGCTTTTGGCCTCTTCACACACTGTTTTCTTTTTAGTTTCTTCTGTTAAAGAAGACAGCTGTTTGGGAGGAAAACAAATTCATCTCCTTTCCTTCTCTCTCTCGCCTCCTGTTTTGTATTTGAGTGCATCAGTAGGAGGCTCACAGTTTGTTGTAAATGTTCATTCACAGTTTCTGCAGTTTCCTACATTCATATTCACAAAGTCAGAATATTTCAAGATGTCCTTCATATCAAGATACTGTTACATGAGACGTACAGAATACAGATTTCAGGGGCTTTGCTGCCCAAGACAAAACAATGCTCTTTAAGGGAACAAAAAACACTTGCCTTTGGGAGAGAGCATGTAAATTTGGTCAGTCATTTCTTCATTCTTAAAGTGTTTCCTTTCATTGCTGATCTAAATGTGGCTTGCGGCTATTAACAGGGACAGTGTATAACAGAATAAAGAAAATAAACCTTCCTTGACCAGAAAAAGCATCTGTAAGATTAGATTGGTGCTGGTGAGTTGGGCTTGTGACACCTCTGGGCAGTTGGGTCTTGGCTCATGGGCAGGCCAGCACAATCCTTTTTTTTTTCCCTATTAAATGTGCAGACCTGTGAGAACAGGAAAGGACCCCAAAATTGCTATGCAGTTTGGGCCGCCACTGTGGGCTGCTGCTCCTGGGCCAGGCAGCCTGCACACATGCAGGAACTGCAAGCCCACAGGAAACCCAACCTGCTTAGCAGCTGTGTATGCTGTCCTGTGCAGAGGGCAGAGATAATGAAAATTTGTAATGGAAAGAGATCAGACTGGGTTAAAGAAAATATTAAAAAATACAAAATCTGTTTGAACCTTAAGAAAAAGGAGACTTAACATCTGTTTTGCTCTCACCTCTAGAGAAAAATAATACCATGACTCATTTTTGTCATCCATCTACTGCCATTAACTATTGTAAAGTGCTTTGCTACTTTATATATCCGCATCAGGTTTTAAAATGTTCAAGTTGCTATATATTGCCTTGTAAATCTTGTATTACAGTGAAAAAGGCTGTGTATGTAGCAGAACCTTGCAAAGCTGCAATTTCACCGAAAAGACAATTATTACTTCATAGACTGCAAGAGTAAAGCTCAAGTGGTGCAGTATATGAAATCCTAAGGTTAAATTATGGACTTTGCCGTAATGTTACTCTGGACTTTATACTTCTGCTGCTGATGTAAGACGTGCAGCTTTATCAAGACAGGAGCCTATTGAAAACCTTTATCATAGTTTGGCATAAAAGCTTACACAGAGTATATGTATACAGCATGAAGGCTCGAGATCGTAGAGGAAGCAGAAGAATACTGAGTTCATTCAGTACTTTCTGCTTTGTGAATGAAGATGTTCGGAGCCAAGCTGCCTGCCAGTGTATTGCTAGTTTACAGTATTTGAAAATCAAGATTATTTTAAACTTATTATGCTAGACAGCAGCCCTAGAAAACATTGAATTAAATGATTGTATGGCAGTTTTAATAGCTAAGTATTAGGATCCACAACAGTTATCACGTAACATGCTGGTCCTGCAGTGGAGCCAGCATCCACCTTAAGCCTATGGGAATGTTTTCACCATCTTCAGTGAGTTTTGGATGATAGGGGATTCAAAATTCACATAAAGAAAGCACCCTGGCATTAATTCTGGTTGTTTGGGGAAAGAAGGAGTGGGGGAAATCCTGCCACCAGAAGGAACAAACATTTTGATGGGTATTTGAGATCCAGAAGAGATTGTGTGTATGATATGACCCCCTCAAAAGGAGGGCAAATTTGGAGAGAGGGCTAAGAAGACCAATTGCACCCAGTCCCATAGATATAAAGCATTTGAGATGGGACTCTTTGGGGTGCTGTCTGGAGTGAGGAGCAGCAAGGTCAAAGCTTGCTAAATTGCCAGGGTTGCACAGCTGGACTGAGCTCAGCTCTGAAGAGGGCTGGAGCTTTCCCTCCTTTCCTTTGGATTCTGACTTGTGGCCTCTTGGCATAAAAGAGATTTGCAAGACAAGTACAGAACAAATGCTCTAGAGTGTGTCTTGAAGACATAACTTCTATTGGACTTATCTCAGTTAAAATGATTTAATTTTATTTTTATATCATAAAATAAATCATTTTAATAAAAAAAATCCACATTAAAATTTCATATTTAAATTTCATAAACATTTAACTTCAGTTTCTCCATCTATAAACTAAGGGATAATTCTCACTATGCCCATGACAGGAAGATCTGTATGAATGAATTAGCAACACATGTTGACTGAACTGAAGGAAGTGAGTTAAGTATTATTAAAGAATAAAATCCACAATGGTCAAAGGAGAAAAATTTATTAATAAAAATTAAGTGCATTTTAAATAATTAAGATTTTAATGAAGCCACTTTTAACATAAGTCTTTACAGACAATTAATGCACATAAATCATTTTGCCACCTTCAGTATCTTAAAATGGTAGTTTTTATGAGATGGGACAACTTGAAAATTTCTATATGTCTTCTGGAAAATTTATTAGGCAGATAGATTATTTAGGGCTGTCAATTATTATAATCTCCCAGTATAATGTTAATTTAATGCCTTTGAAAAAAGATGTCACTTTCTTATGTTGTACAAACTCTGCTCTTGGAAATGCTGCATTACAGATTAGAATAAGCTTAATACATGTGGATTCTGAATCTTAAAACCACTGATTCAGAAGGAATAAGCTGTGTCTGAGGTGTCCCTTGAACTGGTGATGCAGCTTGCACTGACATCTCTCTCCTGTCATTAGGAAGACAATATTAAGTTGTAGTGATTATGCCACTGCTATTAAATTTAATTCCCTTTAAAGGGGATGAAAAAAGGTTCCAAACCTTCTGTACCTGAGACTAAATCCTCAGCTGAAAACAGCAGCAGTCTTTACACTGCAAGATTTTTTTCGTTGTGTAACAGGTTGTGGAGAATGATGGGTGCAGTTTACAACTTCCTGCAGCTTGTTAGAGAAGGCTATAGATGGAAAATTATTTTGTAATTGAAAATTATTTTCCATTTTCCAGGAACTGTGGCACTTGAACGTGTGAGATGGATAGGAACGAACCTTTGTTTTGTGTGGAGCTGTTGTTTTGATTTATAACTGTAAGATAGCACAGAGGCTTTTTCAGTCTTTAAAGAGGCCAATGTTATAAGTGAGAATACTGACATTTGCAAACTTTTTTATGTGCTGATGCTGCAGGGAGATGCCAAGACCTGCTTTTCTCTCCCCCAGCCATTCCTACCCTCATTCACTTAGCAGAGACTCTGGTGTCCTTCAGCTTAGCAGAAAGAGAAGAAAAACAGCAAAAAGGGAAACAGCACTAATTAAAGCTTAGCCTAAAAAATGTATACGGATTTTAGTGATGTAGCAGCTTTTTAGCCAATCCTGTTTTTCAGGATCCCCTGGATAAGGCAGAGAGGCAGCAAAACCTGCACATGGCAAATGTCTTCCCTGGCTTAGCTGGCGGGACACTGTAATGCCGTGTCCTCACAGCAAGGGCAGCGATACTATAGCACTATGTGGCACTGATATTTCAAATGTCTTCAGACCAAAAAAAAACAACCAAAAAAACCCACACTACAATCACTTCCTTAAAGAAGTAAGTGTGAAGAGAAGAGACGTTAGAGAAGAGGCAGTAAAGGCCAGGCTGGGATCAACCCAAGAGAGAAACTGCTGTATACAGGTTATTGGTTACATTTTGTTCAGCATAGGATAATCTTTACACATGCAGTCTCAAATTATTAACCCTATCTTCACTTGGCAATTTACAAAGTTTTTGAGGCAGAATGGCAACTTGAATGGAAATTCAGAAGTAAAATAGCAATTTAATATCAACCTTCTTTCTAATACTATTACTAGCCTATTTCATGTAATCTGTTTCTTTTCCTGTGCTATTTTTAGAATGCTTAGTAAAGTCAAATGATAAAATACAGGTGCTATTAACAATTTTTAAATTGTATAGTTACACTAATATTACAAGTCATAAAAATATTTGTGTTTAATTTTGTCACTTACATAAAGTTGGGTTTGGAAGTCCACACAGAACAGTTCTGGGAGTGCAGTTACCAGAGTAGTTTGCAGGGGGGCGGTCCTCTCAAACAGGTGTTTGTATGATTGTAGTTCCAGTTGCTTTAGAAAAAGCCAACTTGTTATTTTCAATATCCTACTGCTGCATAATACATCTGGTATAAACGTCTTGTGATAAAAAGTGAGCTAAGGCTGCTGCCTGTTATACTGAAAAAAGATCCGGAAAATGGAACTTTTTCATTATGTATATAATTTGGAAAAAGGAGTTTTAAACAATTTGCTATTTAAAAACTTAGTCTGTTTCTGCTCTTAAACACAGATAGTAATTTTGAGTGATAATTTAGCTGTCCTTATATCTCAAGTGTTGTTAAGTTTTTTATTGCTCTTTTAAATTGTACACTAAATCCCTTTAACAGTCACAGGAGTTATGGACTCTGCTGAATCCTGTATCTCTTGTTGCTTATTAACCTAACACATAATTCTGTGTGTTTATGAAAAAAAGAAACATAAAATCTTCCTTAGTTATCAAAAACGTACAGATTTTGAACAAAACCAAGTGATATTTACTACAGCATCTATGATATCCTATTACAACCTGATATTATATTTTTCCTTAGCTCATGGATTAACTTATCCCACATTCAGGTGATGTGTTCTTGGCGGACTGCAGGACCACTGTGAAACTCTTGAGGAATTCATGTGAAATTCAGAGGAGCAAACTTACACCAACACTCCTCTGCTAGGGTGATGGGGGGAAAAAAAAAGGAAAAAAAAAGAAGAGCAGAAATTGTTAGGTCTGAAAACTGCTTTGCTCCCTGTACTTCTGTGGCTATACATTTTGGCGTTTTAGCAACAGTAGCTGCTGTCTGTAGAGCTCCAGTGTTTGTTGTCCTGAAATCCACATCTTTTCCATCAGTTTTTGATACCAGCCACATTGATAAATTATATAAACCAGGTCATTGAACTAGTGCTCCTTAATCCACCAGGCAACAATCCTTCCTCAGCTTCACTTGGATGTTTATACTGTTTCTGTGGTTTTGGATCAGATCCTGTTATTAAAGCAAGTGTATTAATCTTTCCACACTCCACCTTATCTTGAGAAGACATGTGTAGAAGCTTCTCTTGCCACTCACCCGAGGTGTTTCAAGCGTTTCTGGGACTTCACTGCAGTTCACCATTGTGTAACCAAGATCATTATGACTCTTTTTGTTTCTGTATTGCCCCTACACAAACAATTGTTAGCTTGATGCAGAATGAGGCCATTTCCTAATCAGAGAACTTTGCCGAAAATGCCATTTTTTCTCCTGTATTGCTGAAAACAGTAACACCACCCCCATTCCATCGTGCTTCAAAACTTCCAGTACAGGACCAGACTCTGTTAACAAGGTGGGGTTTTCCATTACATTTGCAGCTACTGTACCAGGACTGGTACTATTAGTCTCCCCTGTGTGATCGTACTTAATCTCTGTGTCCCAGAGAGTGGAGGGAGCGGATCCCTCTAATGTTTAAGCCTGACTGCTCTTCAGCCAGTGGGGCTGAAGGTGTTTTCCTGTAGCCAGAGATCACATGCACTGGTTTCACTGCTTGGCTCTTGG
This sequence comes from Apteryx mantelli, assembly GCF_036417845.1. Classification (NCBI taxonomy): domain Eukaryota; kingdom Metazoa; phylum Chordata; class Aves; order Apterygiformes; family Apterygidae; genus Apteryx; species Apteryx mantelli. The sequence continues at coordinate 62,123,828 of NC_089978.1, read as the reverse complement.
GATCCTCTCTTCCATTTCTAGCATACAGTTCTGCCAGTCTATGCATAAAGATAGTAAGTGGTTTCTTATTCCATTTGGCTGTATCTTCTTCCAGGCTCTCCATTTTCTTTCCAAACCCTATTCCTGTTCTGCTTCAAATGCCATCTTCATGACTCATCCAGCACTCCTGGAAAAATGAACATAAAAACCTCTGTGTCTTCCTGTAAGCAAGCCCTACACCCACGATTGCAGAGGTCCGCCTCGTCCTCACCTTCCGGAACCTGGGCTTGTTTGCCTTCAGGCCTGTATTAGCATGCATAATAACTGCTTGTATTTATTTGCCTTGTCCTTTTTGATTATGGTCCTTAAGTGCTTTTCCTTCATGGAGACTCTTCAGCCCTCCTAGCCTGCCCTTCCAAATCCACCCAATTTACATTAGCAGGATTCAGAGGTCCCATAATCACTTGCAATGGGTGAGTGAATCCTTCAGTGCTACAGTTTTGAGTATTAGCTCATTATAACTACGGAGTCCAACCTCCCACCAGCATCAGTTTAACAACTACAGACAGTAACTGTTTTCTAACAATATGTGACTCTGGACCCTCGTCTGGTTTTTGTTCTTCCAAGTGAAGCTCCATAGACACTATTCCAGTTGCCTTAACACATCTCACCACTGGCTGTAACCAGGGTAGCCTGTAATTCCCCTTGGCTGGGGTTTCTGGGGGTTCAACACTTGGTGGCTGTACAGGCTGCCTTAGCCACATGATTTTGATCAGTATTGATTAAACGAGGCAGCGCTTCTTAAGCCACCAGCCACCCCATGCAGCTATTGCCATCCAAAAGTCTCAATTCTTTAGCTAAAGCCCAGACCTGAGTGGCATCCAGTTGCATTTCCTACAGCGCCTTTCTCTTGCGCTGTTCCCTGCCCTGCTATATTTGCAATATCTTTATAACTATGGGCTGTACTTGTTCATATGCCTGCATATGCAATGGGACATATGAACTCCGGGGTCTATACTCTACAATTTACTCTCACTTGGAGGAGGCTTAGTTGGACTGGGATCACCCCAAATGTCTCTGTGCCGATCCTCAGGATCTCATTTTGCTGTCTTCCAGTTCGTGCTGCAGCCACTCTACCCATTTTACTTGGTAACTTCTGTTTAAGCTTCTCAGTTGTCTTCATATAGAAGTTGTGTTTCTCACCTTTCTGTCTCCTCTTCTACGGTATCTTCAACACCATTATAACAGCCGCTTTAGCTTGAGCCGACTCACATTTTTCTTCTACCCTCCCCACCACATTGTTTTATATCCAAAACTTCTTTTCTTAGTCTCTCCTCCCATCCTTACCATACTTTTGTTGCTACAGCTGTTTCCAGCCCTTCTGCAGCAAAGGTGCATTCCCTGGCCCTGTATTCCCCAGCGTGATCCCCGTAGCATTTGTTTTCTTCCCCTAATGCCCTGCTCTTATCTTCATGTGCTTGCACGCTCTGCCTGCCTGCTGCCTAACATTCCTTGGAGCCCTGGTCACTCTCTCTGTTAACTCCTCCTTTCCCATAAACAATCCACTCTTTTTCAGGCCTTCAAAAATTCATACAGCATTACTTAAAAGACCATGAAAAGCCTCAGTTGTCCAGGGCTCAGGAACTCACTGTCCTTTCCATGGTCCTAGTGTAGAAACCATGCACCTCTCCTTCAAAGACTACTGCTATATTCCTTGATGGTTTTGAAAAAGCTGCGATCCTTTCACTGTCCTGCTTCGGCATACATGGGTTATGACCTTTTTACCATCCTGGTATTCAAGTGTTCTTGTTCACTGTATGTGACAATGATATGATTTCTATTCCTGCTCCACTCAGACTCTCACAGTCTTGCTCTCATAGCTTTGGTTGTTGAGTTGTCTGCATTCTCCATCAATCCATTACAAGAAAAACAACGCCTTATGCTGCTTGCAGGACGCACCTGGTGCAGAGTGGACTAAAGAGAATAAGACTGACTTTGTTACTACTTCTCACTAAAAAAAATTGCAAAAAGCTGCTAGCACTTCCCTCGTGCTAGGCAATTCTTGGGAACACTCACATGTGTTTTAATATACACAAAATCGCAGGCAGAACCCGATCAAAGGGGAATCAGTCCTTGCCTGGATGCTCACATGGTAGGTGGACTCTTCTATCTGGCAGTCATTGTGGTGTCTGTGTACTATTTCACTTCATGTTGCTCTTTATATAGTCCATTTTCAAGGAGAAACACTCTTGATCTAGTCTGAACAAGTTTTATGTGCAATTCACTCTGCAAATACAGTAGTGTGTATACAGCTGTTTTATGTATCAGTGAAATGTTTTGTGAGGCGGCCTTAGTTTTGCAGCAGCTTTGCAACTTACTCATATAGCAAAGCATTTATTTGCACTAATCTGCTAAGCTCCTGTGAGTCCATGGCAGCTGCATTCTGCAGCAGAAATAGTCGGGGTCAGCAACAGTGATGGGATGTTCAGGTCAATGGAATTTTCTGTACTGGATATTGTCCACTTCTAGCAAAAGTTAAGTGGAACTGAAATGCTTTGTTGGTTCTTTCAGCTGTATCATGACTATTGCAATTGCATTTCTTATTTAAAGCTCTAAGAGATGAACAAGTCTGTCAGGTCACTACAATTATTAAGAAGTTACATTTGACTCTTTCTATAGTAAGGAAAAGCAATACAACCTGCAACTTAGTAAAAGGCTCCAAAGGAAGAAAAAAATTGGGTTTACCTTAAGTTTTGCAGGGAGGGGGTTGCTTTTTAGAGAATCTGGAGGGTGGTTGTGTTTTGATTATTAGTCAGTCCTCCATAGAGGGCCTGGCTCTGAGTGCTGGGGATTGACTGTGAGAAATTAAATATCATTGTTTTTTTTATTTTGTCTGTGTTTAATTTCCCCATTCAGTTTCATCACGGTTGAGCAAACCTATGGACTTAATGAGTTGTCCATCATTTCCCATGTATGGAAGCAGTGGCAGTTTTTAATAACTTGCTATCATCAGCATCTTTGGCTAACCCTTAGCAAATATAGTCTGCAGTGTGATATGGGTTTTCAGATGTTCCTAACAGAACGGAAATTGTGAAGGCAATGTTTTCAGTTCTCCTGTCAGAACTGCCTTTTTGATAATGAAAATGCACTGGATTTCTTGCATTTATTTTGTATTTTATATATGCTTTGGCCAGCCAAATTGTTTTATGTGTCTCTCCTTTTTTCCTGCCTGTTGCAAGAGTGTGAAATTCTGGAAGTCTTAGGCTATTCCACACCCCCTTCCCCTTGCAACTGGAATGTTTATTATAGCCCACTAGTGATTATTCCTTGCAGGTTTGGCTTGTAGCATCCCCAGGACTTCTACCGGCCTTTCTGGGAGAGGAAGGGACTGTAATACATGCCCCAGCTTACCAGAGCTTTCTGGTTTATGGTGGCCAGCCTGACAGTTAACCCCATTTGATTTAGTATTTCCAAAGAAATAGGGAAGTTGATGCTTATCAGGTGACTCAGACATCTTCATCACTATCCTAGTTACAAAGATTGAAAAAACTGACAATAAAAAAGTTTGCAGTAATGCAAGTGGGTGTGAAAAAATAACATATATTAAAATTAATACGGTTGACTCCTTAGCTTTTTTGTGTTGACTAATTTGTGAGGTTGCCCATTTAATCTGACAGTCCCTTATGATTTCAAAGCTCTTAGGCTCAGGAATAATGCAGTACTGCTGTTGGAGAAAGCTGTTACTGGAAGGGTCAAGAAATGGTCTCTGACCACCCTTGTGTTGTTGGCAGGTTCATCTGGAATCTCCCTCAATCTTTTGAGCAAGACAAGAGAGGCAGAAAAGACTAGCACAGCTCACTCCTTCGGGAGGCTGTGCTCCATTCTGTCGCTGCTCAAGACAGAACGCCTCTTTCTACTGAACCTTCCTTATAAAGGTTAAGGTTATAAAGTTATGAGGTGCCCTGTGATTTGGCACTGAGATATCACAAGAAATATGAGCGCTTACATTATTATTGTTGCTCTTCCTCTGAATTTTTTTTTTGATCCACATATCCATTGTTTTACATAATTGGATTGCATTCATTTTGAAGATGGCTTTGAAAATTTTTAGAATTTATCATATGCATGATCACACATGCATCTAGCAACATGACTGAAATCTGTTTCCCCCTTTCCCCAGACTACACATTTTTAACGTGATGCTTAAACACAAATGATTATCAACATTGAGAAGTGTGGTTTGGATTAGCTGGCACCTCATTCTTCCGTTTGATTTTGGATGCAATTCTGAGAACTGAAAGTATCCTGTCGTTATGCATCTACGTAAAAAGCCAATAACTCAAAAAGGTGCTAGCAGTTTGAGTAGGGGGTGTGTGCTGTAATGATAAAGATGAATTTACCTGACAGCATTACCACAACTGAAAGAGTTTTCATTTTGCTATTAGAATAAGATTGGCCAGATTATTGCTGCCTTTGAAACATGCTCACTCTGCTCCCCCCAGTACCACAGCTAAAAAAACAAATTCTACAAACAGTCATTATCTGAAATGTATGAATTTCAGATAGCATTTAGATCAAGGAATCATTAAAAAAAACACCACCAACAAATCCTTATTTAAAATGTGGCGATGTGTTTCCTGGTTTTGGTAGCCTATTAATTCTCTTAGTTCATGCACGGAATACTTTTAATATCTTTTATTTTGCTTTATTGAAAAGTGCTCTTTTAAAGGAAAAGGAAATGCATATTCAGTTATAATGTCACCTATCTATTCTTAAGAAATATCTTTTGGTTAATATTTGTAGACAGACAGTACTCTCTGTATAAAAGCCCCCAGCCCAGCCCATTTGTCAGTAAAGACTTGCAAGAAGATGAATTGCTTTAGTGTAAGGGCATAGGGTGCATTGACAGCTGATGAGAAACAGGAGGTAAGTTCTCTGGTTTTCTCTTCTGTGACCTAACTATTGAATTGCTGCAATGTTTCTTGAACTTAATTGGAAAGCAAAAATGTCTAATTTAAAAGGAATAAAGGAAAGACTCCAATTATCTGAAAGACCAGCAGACACAAAATGTTCAAGTTCCTAAGAGTCTGTGCTTTCATTTGGAAATGTTTGTGCCCTGAGTTCAAAGAAGACAACTTTTAGGTTTATGACAATTCCTTTGTGTACCTCAAGTCAACTCTTTAGGTCTAAAAATGCTATTTTTCATCTTTGTTGAAAACAAATATCTCTGTACTAGTTAAATTACTAGTATACTAGAATGATAGTGAATACAGAGTTTATAGGTTTGTATTTATGAATAGCCGATGTCCTTGCCTCAAATGGCCTTTCTCATTGTTTTATAGCAAATATTGTGGATCTCTGAGGATGATGCAATTTTAGTAAGGACTTTGTTTCTTCACAGCTGCTGCTAGGTAAAGAAAGGCAGGAGTGTGTAGCACTTTAAATATAGTGGTTTAACACAAATTATGTATTGGGCCAGTTAACAGTTAATGGTGGATGATTTAGAACGGTATAAAATAAAAAAAAGTTCTTTGCAGTCTAGATTTTATTCTTGTACCTTGATGATATTCAGTTTAAGCAAACAAATTTACATTTTAAAAATCAGTTTAAAAATTAATTTTTAAATTAAAATTTGAATTTAAGATTAAATATTTAAAGTGCTTTTTTTGAAAACAGGTTGTAGTTTGATTCTGACCTGGATAAAATATTTTTTCCTTTTTGCATTGGGAATATGCACTTAAACCAATGATATATTCTATCACTTTATCAAATATACAGCTGTACATGTGTTAAATGCACTGTGAGCCTCTGTTCACTGTGGAGCTGTACGCTGCCATCATTGACTAAGTTTATTAGGAGTACTAGAGCTTGAACTCTTCTAATCATTCATTTTATCTTTTTTTAAATAAACCTAAAATCTCACACTTCATCTTTAAGGGCAAGAAGGAGGACCCAGGAAACTACAGGCCAATCAGCCTCACCTCCATCCCTGGAAAGGTGATGGAGCAGCTCATCCTGGAGGCCATCTCCAAGCATGTGGAGGACAAGAAGGTGGTCAGGAGTAGTCAGCATGGCTTCACCAAGGGGAAATCATGCTTAACCAATCCGATAGCCTTCTATGATGGAATGACTGGCTGGGTAGATGAGGGGAGAGCAGTGGATGTTGTCTACCTTGACGTCAGCAAGGCTTTTGACACTGTCTCCCATAACATCCCCATAGACAAGCTCAGGAAGTGTGGGCTGGATGAGTGGACAGTGAATTGGTGGATTGAGAACTGGCTGAATGGCAGAGCTCAGAGGGTTGTGATCAGCGGTGCAGAGTCTAGTTGGAGGCCTGTAGCTAGCGGTGTCCCCCAGGGGTCAGTCCTGGGTCCAGTCTTGTTCAGCTTCTTCATCAGTGACCTGGATGAAGGGACAGAGTGCACCCTCAGCAAGTTTGCTGACGATACAAAACTGGGAGGAGTGGCTGATACACCAGAGGGCTGTGCTGCCGTTCAGAGAGACCTGGACAGGCTGGAGGGGTGGGCGGAGAGAAACCTCATGAAGTTCAACAAAGGCAAGTGCAGGGTCCTGCACCTGGGGAGGAATAACCCCCGGCACCAGTACAGGCTGGGGGTTGACCTGCTGGAAAGCAGCTCTGCGGAGAAGGACCTGGGAGTGCTGGTGGACACCAAGTTAAGCATGAGGCAGCAATGTGCCCTTGTGGCCAAGAAGGCCAATGCTATCCTGGGCTGCATCAGGAAGAGTGTTGCCAGCAGGTCAAGGGAGGTGATCCTGCCCCTCTACTCAGCCCTGGTGAGGCCACATCTGGAGTACTGCGTCCAGTTCTGGGCTCCCCAGTACAAGAGGGATGTGGCACTACTGGAGCAAGTCCAGCGAAGGGCTACAAAGATGATTAGGGGACTGGAGCATCTCTCTTATGAGGAAAGGCTGAGAGAGCTGGGCCTGTCCAGCCTGGAGAAGAGAAGGCTGAGAGGAGATCTTATCAATGTGTACAAGTATCTGAAGGGAGGGTGTCGAGAGGATGGAGCCAGACTCTTTTCAGTGGTGCCGAGCGACAGGACGCGAGGCAACGGGCACAACCTGAAACACAGACAGTTCCATCTGAACATGAGGAAATACTTTTTGACTGTGAGGGTGACAGAGCACTGGCACAGGTTGCCCAGAGAGGTTGTGGCGTCTCCTTCTCTGGAGATATTCAAAAGCCGCCTGGACGCGATCCTGTGCAACGTGCTCTAGGTGACCCTGCTTGAGCAGGGGGGTTGGACTAGATGATCTCCAGAGGTCCCTTCCAACCTCAACCATTCTGTGTCTGTGTCTATCTGTTTTTCTCACTTTTTTAGTTGGTTTGCTTCTTCCTTAGTATGCTGAAGAGCCTTACTGTTTCCTTCTGTTAGTTGCTCAGTTTTGATACTGCTTATACAAGGATTTTACATGGCATCAACAACCTCCTAGTGGTTAAACCTAAAATGAGCAGGCATCACTAAGCATAGGAGAAAAGAGGGTACAGAGCAGAGGAAAGAAAATTTGTAATAAAGGAGAAAAAATACAAACCTAAACTAAAAATTCCCAAGAATTATATTTATTGGTATAAAAAAAATTTAAAGCATTCTGACTCTAGTTTCCTTTAATATTTGTTTGCCTTCAAAAAAAAGGGAGCAGGAATGAAGGATGACTTCAAGAAACAACTTGAGAGTTCTTTATTGGAGATGTAAGAACCAGCCCTGATTACAGACAGAAACTCTGCCTAGGTGTGTGTTTTCTGTCCAAACTCTTGATATTACCTCTTATCATCCATGTTCCTCCCCAGATGCAATATTCTATTCTATTCTATTCTACTTTTTAATTTAATTTAATTTAATTTTACTTTATTTTATTTTATTTTAAGATATCTAGCTTTACCTAAGTTCTACACTTCTCATCCATATAGTCTACAGATAAGGAGATATGTAACAATTATCCGGGAAAATAGAAGTGCAAATCAAGGAACTGAATAAAAGAAAAGGCAGCTTTTTATGACTTTGCAGAAGGAATGTTTGACTTCTTACTGCTTAGGGCTTAACTTGGAAAAACAAAGCACTCCTGTAACTGAAATCTTAGCTCACTTTGGACGCATTGTAAAACCAATGCTTCAGAATGTGTCGGCCTTTAGATGTGATTTTTAGCCTGGGCAGGTGTGGGTGGCAGCTCTCTAAGTCACCTGAAGAGAGGGAGTTCTTCAGATAGCCTGCTTTATTTACCCTTATTCCAGAATTAATCCCTCTGACTGTCCTTCCAAAGCTTTTTTGGTATTTCCCCTTTCTTAAGGTCTACCTTATTTAAGTTAGCTAACTTTCCCCTCCCTCCTTCTCCCCTACCCCTTACGGTGTCCCACTTCATATTTGCACCTTTAGCATTTTGTTACCCTGTGTATTTCTGGTGTTGGCCTCCTTGCCTGATAGCCTCCTCTGTAGCAGTAATTCACATTAGAGCCCTCTTTTTCCTCTTTCCTGCTCTCTATGGTCAGAAGTCTGTTCCCTTTGATTCTGAGGTCATTGCATCGCTGCGTGTTTCAGAATAATTTTTCCTTTCTGCAGCTCTTTCACTCTCACAGAGTATGTTTATGTTGGTCCCTGGAGTACAGCAGAGCGGTAACTAGTTTCAAGTGAGCTTGGGTATCTCATGCATCAGCAGCTGCCTAACTGCAGCCGGTTCTGCCCTGAATACAGGCCAGCTCTACAAATGTCTGTTCTGATGCTTTTGTATCCCACAGTGAGTTTGGAGCTTATTTATCTAATCACTCCTAAAGCACTTTTTAACAGCACCTACTACCAAGCACCTGAGGTGGTGGGTAAGCGGTTAATATTTATGCATCTTAAAGACTTTCAAAAAGGAGTAGGCACCCGTGTCCTGTGTGTTTTATGTCTTTGTTGCTATCTATGACCAAAGGTAACGTAATTTTTTTTTTCCTTTAGCCTTTCTCATCCTTTGTTGCACTCCTAGAGAGGATTAGGATTTGTAAAATAGCCCCCGTGGCCTTAAAAACTATCACAGATAGTTTTTTAACTAGTTGAGTCAAATGCTAGTAACAGCACAAGCTTCAGCAAAGATGACACAAGGCCTTCTAAAACCTAGCTAAGTATCTGGGACTTAAAGCCCATGTTGTAACAATTCCCGCTGCTATCAAAGGTAGGCCTTGAAAGTTTTTTCCCATTTAATTTCTCAGGATTACATCAAGTCATGATATAGATCAAAACTATAAAGGTTTTAATGGCCTTCTATGCATTTCCCAGGGAATTTCCATAGGATTACTGATTCCCAACTAGTATCTGTCTGTTTCCTCAGCAAAAGATTTTTCTGTATTTACCATCTTGGTTTGTAACTTCAAGCTACTTGTTGAAATAAAACTGACTGAAAATAATGATCATATTATTTTTATGCCAATATGCATGTGCCTCCAAGTTTGTTTGCCTGCACATCTGTTTTTAATTATTTAGACTGTGAATGAACCAGAAAAACAACTTTTTACTATTAAGACAGGTGTGCACTAGGCTATATTTCTGCAGCAAAAAATAGCACCGGGAGATATTTTTATTTTCAGAGTAAGTTAAAGGATACAACTGATACCAGCTCATTATCTTGGGGCTTGAAGCATAATACAAGGTAGGGATTTAGCAGAAGAATACTTTTCTGTTGTATACTAGAACTATATATAGAAATACTGTAGTGTATTATGTATAAGTGGATTTTCTTTTTTCTTGGCACTTTCTGAATAAATGTAGAAAAGCTTTATAACTTCCATTTCTGCTTGCTAAATATGTATTACGTTTTACAAGCCTTGTTGATATTTACTAGCTAATATCAGAAATACTTCATACTTGCACAGAAAAAAATGAAAAACTATGTTGTGTTTGGCTTGGCTGACTGTTCTTTTCAGTTTCACTTATTGAGAGAACTCCTCTGTGCTTAACTGGGGGATGAATTGACTCTATAGTTTATTTTCTTTTTTTATTTTATTTTATCTGGCTGTGGTTTATTTCCAGAATTTCTAAGTATAAGGTTAGTACATTGGCTTTGATTTCAAGTCAGAAATTCCCCTACAAAGATTCTTGTGTGATATTTGCTCAGTTTAAACTCTGATATTTGCCTTTACTACATTTTGTTGAAAACTTGTCTTCATCAGCACGCTTTAGAAATGAGCATTTTAGTTGTAGTAGAGCTGAGATGAACTATCATAAATTCTTCATTCAAGTATCTAGACAGATAATGATCATAGTAATTAAAAAAGGGGGGAAAAAAGAAAGACAAGGTCTTGGGGAAGCTCAGGGAGCAGATGAGGACAAGAAGGGGAAATCTTAGATCTGTGTTTGTGAACAGATGAAGGAGAAGGTGGGTGCCCTCTGAGTCACTGCTGGTGATGATCTCGGCATCCTCCTGACCTGACAGGAGATTGTGCTTGTGCTTTAGCCTGCCCAGTAAGCTGGAGCCTGTAGCAGCTTACAGCTAGCCTGTGTGGTGTACTGGGCCAGGTTTTCTGTTGGGTGGTGTTTGGTTTTTTTTTAATGTGATGCAGCTCTTGCCCAGGGAGACTGTAGCTGTGTCCACCTCCACATCTGAGCTGGTGGACTCTTGGAGTACATGCATGTGGCTGCTTTGCAAGGCAGTTCTTTATCTTCCTAAATTTATCCTACATGTCATGATGTTTTTAATGAAGGTATCTTTTTTGGCTTTCTTTTGGCCTTGGGCAACATTTTAATCTCCTTTCTTTATGTGTGGTGTTCACTATAAAGATATCAGTTTGCTTCAAAATTTATTTTCAAAGACACCTAATATTTGCTCCTGTTTTTAGACAAGGAGAAATCTATATTAACAGTTGGTAGAGAATCTGATTCATTGCTGTGTTGCTCTGCCCAAAGCCACTTTAGCTCTCTACACCAAAACTCGATTGGACTGATTCCAGGGAAAATCACTGGAATTACAGTTATGTGAAACTGCAGTAGTTCAGTGATAAATCAGACCCACTCCTTTTCAGCTGTTTTCTTGCATTGCTGTTAATATTTGTACAGCTTCTAGAGGTGTCCTTGGTATTCTCATTATGAATGCTATCTTTGTAGGTTTTCTGGATGGCTATATGAGTCTTTGAACAGCCATCTGGTGAAATGTACTGTGGCTTGTTATTTACATGGCATTTAACTGTGCCTCTATAAGGTTCAGTAATATAATGGAGACCAACAGTTTCTACTGAGCAACACATTGAAACCAAGTTGTATAGCATGCTGTATCCAACTGTTCAATAAAAGGAATCAATATTAAACTGTAGCAGAAATCCACTGGAAAACAGGAAAAATTAATTTTTACTTTAGCTTTGTGTGATTCCTGCATTTTTTTTTCTTTTAAGCAGCACAGTCAATCTCAACAGTTGCCGTGGACATTATCTTCAACTCTGAACTTTTTACCTTCATCCTAGTCCACAGTGTTTCTATATAATAGGTGAAGAATTTCCCTTTTAATTAGTTTATCTTTAGGGACATTCTATTTTGTTTTCTTTACAGAAAGTTATAGGAATAGAAGTTCTGGGAAGGGAATCATAGTGGCAAGTTCCCTAACATAACATACAAAGGATTAAGACAAAGCTGTTAATTTTCTCTGCTTCCATTGATGCAATTTGGAATCATTGTGATGCTGGTAAAGGAGACTGTTTGACCATATTGCTCTGTTGCTTTTTATAAAATGGATCTTGTTTAAATTTCGAACATTAAACTTTCCTAGATGGAAAGCTGCCATCTCGTGTATCTGCACACTGTGCAGTGCAAGGCACTATCTGATCATTGTCCAAATCACTGCTGTAACGCAGATAACAGTAACAAGAATAGCACCGAGTTGCCTGTAGGGCTCAATTCTGCAACCTTGTCACATGCGAACCTGTGCCCTCACCAGTAGGTGGAGTTTTACAGGGACTGCGTGTTTAAATATGTGCATTTATCACACTGATCATGGAACATCTAGTGCTTTGACTCCGGTCTACATCAGATGTGTGGGAGCCCTGAGCTCCCAAGCGTGCATCCTTGCTATGTCCGGACAGCACACTGGGGTGGGAAGCGGATGCCTACCCTCCACTCCAACCCTCTTTCCTCCACTGGGAAGCAAGCTGGGGGTTTGGACCAAGGGTGTTGCTGAGAGAAGGGGAGGTGGAAGAGGGGGAAGCACTCTGTACTCCCTGAACCCGCCTGGCAATTCGGATGTAACTAGGTGGAGCTAACTATTGCCACCTTGCATTTGCACTGTTACCAGCACTAGACAGGTCCGCTAAGAAGAATCAGAACTGCTGCCTTGCTGTGAGTGTACAGAGAGGGAGCAATGTTACTAAATAGGTCAATTTGTAGTTCAAATGAGAAACTCATCTAATATCCCTCTAATCTGCCCAAAGTCTTGCGAAGATTTGTAAAGCTTGGAGTCCTGAATACAGGTCTGCCTTTGTGATTTCAAATTATTAGGATTTGCTATATGTGGTTGTCTTCGTCCACACAGAGCAGGTAAGTCTGCTGCATCAACAGTGACTTTTCAAGTATGTAGGGAAAAGCATCCAGCACACATCTATTTAGGTTTTCTTTTTTTATATAGCGGTTATAGTTGGAACCTTTTATGCATGCAAGTAAATGGACCTTTTATCTAAATTGAGATAAGGAGTGTGTTTATGAAGATATATGAAAGCTCTTTGCGTTACCTGTAATTTCAGTGTGCCAGTAGCACTTGGCACTGTGAGTTTGAAAGCGCCTTACATTTGCAAACAATTCTTGATTAAAACTGTATGAAATGGTGATTGCCCCCAATTTTAGAGATGGGGGATCAGAAAAACGGTGAAATGATCCAGGCTTTTTGAGCTACAATTGTTTCAAGTGAGAGAGGCTGATTCTCGCAGGCCTTAAGTTAAGTATCATGTATGAAGTAATTGTTATTCAACAGTGGTTATGTGAAAACAGTACAGTCACATAAATCAAAACAGTTTGACCACTATGAATTAAAAAATTACTGCCTGCCAACTTAGCAGCAGTAACTTACATGATAACAAATTACAAAGATGATTTTATTACAGTTGGTATAAGTTTTATTAAAATTGTTCTTGGGACATTCAATAAAATACCCACATTTTATGCTACTTTTCTTGATGTTATATGTGCTTGATCTATTAAGCCACCACAAGTTTCCTATGCAAAAACATACACTATCAGTTTGTCATTTTTCTTTAAATAAATTCCTATTGTATGTGAGATTCCACGCTGGTAGAGCCTGCTGTTTATTTTATTGTAATATCAGGTTTTTGCTTTTTGTTTGTGGCAGTTTTAGGGAAATTGAATTTGTCTGATAAGAACAAAAAAGAATTGAGTTTTGTGCTTTGGAAAGAGATACAGGATACGGGGCTGTGTTCTAACCATACCAGAAATATTTTTTTGTTTGTTGAAGCTTGAAATGGGAGATAACTCCCCATATTGCTAGAAATTGTAGACTTGTGCGGCTATAATTCACACTGGGGTGGATGCCTGCAGTGGCAGGCACGATGTACATTGAGTACATTCTTGCTCTTTGAATTTGTTTGTGGATGTGGAGCACACTTGGGCTAGTGTAGAGACAGACACACAGGTTCAATGTGGGGAATTCAGTACCTGTAGGAACAAGTGGAGCAGACAGGGAAATCTCAGGCTATGGGGATCGATTATAAAATTCCTGTGATTTCATCACAGCCAGGACTCTACCTTTAACTCGCCACTTCAGAAATGATGTACAGAGGATAGCTATATCTTCATCTTCACTAAATATGTTCCAAGTTATCTGTTTGACAGGCTAATGAGTTATATGACTGTTAGCTTATTAATCAGTGATTGACAACAAATTGTGGAGACTTCGACAGGCTTCAAGAGTCCTTTTTAGTTTGTGAGCATCGTAAACATTTCCTTTGTTTCACCTCTCACTTTCAGTGTGAATTCCCAGTTTTGCCAGCGAGGCCAGGCTTTAGGCACTTGGAATATGCCCCTGGCACAGATGGCCGCAGAAGCCGTGCAGATGCAGATGCTCTTGCGAGGTTTTTCTTCCTGTTCAGCGGCATGGCACAGGGGTCTGAGCGGGATCAGCCGTGGCGTCTGCCCACACCTCTTGCAGTGTGACTTGTGGCCTTTTTCCTCCCTTGTCCCTGCTCCCCCCGGCCTCCCCCCAGCCCAGCCCTGGCCCCAGCCCGGGGCCGTCAGTCGCTGCCCCGTGATGCCGCAGCAGCACCAGCTCCAGCCCCGCCATGGCCCAGCCCTGCCCGGCCATGGCCCCCCGTTGCCATCCCCGCGGCGGTGCCCGACGCCCCCCGGGGCTGGGGCTGCTCCCTCGGGGCAGGGGGTCAGGCCGTAGCGGCCAGGACCTAACCGGCCCCGACACCTGGGGACTGCTTTTGAGCTTTAAAAGTCATGAAGAACTTCTCATAAAAGTGAGTGCTTTAACGTTGGGGTTAGGGTCAAGTGCTTTAACTTTAGTAACAATATACTCAATGCCTGTTTAAATCCACTGCTGAAATATCTATGAAAACGTTAGTTTTGCCAAAGTTGCTATGAATCCGGCATCGAGCTGCCGTGCCTTCGCCTCTCTCTTTCGGAGGTGGCAGCATTTCCATAGGAGACAAGTGACTGCTGCGTGCAAGTGTAAATTCGCCAACACAAAAAAAAAATACCTCTGTTTGTGGGGTCCCAAGGAAGCTGCCTTTGTGCCCCTCAGCACCCGACCACATCAGCGATGTCGGAGAGAAACAGCAGGTCCAGGAAGGAGGCCAGAGACTAAAAATATAACACGCACGTGCTGAGAGAGCGACATGACATTTGAGAAACAGCACGCCCAGCTGGGATTGTGCCGGATGAGACCTAGGCTTCTTGCTACCAAGGATATAAAGCGGCCACTTCCTTAGCACCCCTAGATGGACATTTATCTTGCAGTAATACCAAAGGGCCTCATATACAATGGGCTTTAATCTGCTCTGCAGATTAAATGAATTTGATGAAAAGGTTGTTTGCAGACAGAGAGACCAGATCACCCCTTTGTATCTTCCGCACGCCTGCATGTCATCAGATTTTTATTTTTTGCTCTTCAGGCTTTTGATGCTCGGCGTGTGTTAGCTGTATGGCTTTGAGAGTCCAGCCTGTATCCAGGCCTAGTATCTAAGAACATAATGTGGAGCACTGTTGTGGGATTTGAGCCTGAAAAATACGTACCTGTGAAACTGGAAGACCAATGAAAGGCTAGAGCAGAGGGAAGAAGATTTTATAGAAGGTGGAAAAATGGCCAAGCAGGGGCTGTGGTTATATGGACATCACGTTTGGGAAGGTGGGGAGAAGAAAATAGGTGGAGCAGCTGTAGTCAGTGGGAGGAAAAGAGTCTTACAGGCTATTATCCAGACCTTTAAAAGAAGGAGGAACAGTGGGGAGGCCAGATTTGTTGAAATAGAAGTTGGTCATAGACCAAGATGTGAATGGGGAACCAGGAATTCTTTGAAACTGAACTGAATTGAGGATCTGAATTGCAGTAAATAGTAATGAGCTTTTGGGGGAGGATAGGGGTGAAATGGAAGTTCCAGAGATGAGAACAAAATACATCCCCTCAAAAGTACAGTTACTAAAAATCATGTTTAGAGATGGGGTGTGAGTAATAATGTTGGGTCTCCCTAAGAGCAAATAGACTTTTCCAGTGAGCTAGGCTTGCATGTCCACTACTCTTCTTGCAGTTCAGTCAGGTTCCAGTGGGCCACACAAGAAAAATTTATGTGGAATAGCATCTCAAAAGAGGAAATTCTTACCAAGGACCATCCATTCCAGATAAACCCTGGGGTGGGATTTGTCTAGCTGTTCTTAAGCTTAAATGATAGCACTGTAGCGTCTAAAGTGTGGTTAATCTTATGCAGTGTATCTGTTCCGAACTAGTGAATCAGTAAACCTTGCTTTGTGGTGTGGTGCTGTCTGAAACACAGGCACCTTGGGAAGGCAGTTCATCTTATTTATTCTACTCATACTTTGGAAGGGATGAATTTTCCTTGAGAGGTGTTTATTTTTCTCCCTTGGTTTACAGAGGAAGCCTGAACAACTGACATTGACAAGGGATACAATTCAGATCCAATTTTAGACACCTAAGGAGATGCCGAATCATGTGAAGTATGTGTCTATGCACCTATTATGGTCAATGGAAATAGAGTCAATAGCATCGAAGAAGCAGAGAGAGCTATTCAGCTGACCAGCACAGGTGGTTGCTCATGATGAGATGAATCTTCCTGTTTTTGGACTAGATCTCCAAAAATTATAAAGGGACTATAGGCACCCAAAGTTAGGTGTTTGAATCTGGAGATGCACCCCAGCATTAGAAGCCTAACTTCTAAGTTACTGAAGTCAAGCAAGGGGAATGTAGGCCCAGAAGAACAATATAAAGTTGTCTTTCTCCTTAATCCTGGCTCCAGATTTAATTCCTCAAAGAATTAGGTCCCTCGTTTCTCGACTTTCACAATAATAGTTTCCTTTAATGATTTCTCAGTACTGGCATTCAATTAAAAATGTGTTTATAACTACATAGGGAAAAAAACAGGAACAGATCAAAGTTTGTATTTTTGGATGTTGAAATGAAAATATGAATTGCCTTAAAATAGTCAGACGTTATTTTACGTATTCATTTTCAGTTTTTCCACAGACTCACAACTTGTCAGTCTTTACCTAGCATACATCTCTTGAATGGTTTGCTTAGATTCTTTACTAAAGAGAAGGGTTTTTTTCTCCCCCTCCCTCCTGAGTATACGTTCTGAAAAATGAATGAAGGCATTGGTAGAGGCAATTGGCAGCCTTTTTCCCCCTACTTACATATTGACATGTTATTTGAATTTGGAGCATGGTATGAGAATTAGGCCCTAGTCCTGCAAAGTTGTAAGTGTATGCTCTACATTTAATGATATGAATTGAGATCAGGTAGTGTATTACAGTGTAAAAGTTAGAGTTATAAATCTTTGCAAGATGAGGCTGTTGCAAGCAAAAGTTTAACAAATTACTTACAGTGGATCAGCTAGATGCACTAAACAGAGGTTGGCATGCTAAATATGTCTGTCTGATTCTGTGTGATATATTGGTGCTCTTTCATTGTGGAATTTAATTTGTTTGAAATTTGTGAATATTGTGAAACAATGAATATTGTGAAACAATATATTTTGTCATTTGACTAATATGAATAAATTGTAATTTTTTACTCACTTCCTTTATGAAATAATTCCTCAGTAATTCAGTCTTTAAAAAATGAAGATGAGTGAACAGAGTTGCTTTTAAAAAAGTTATAATTTATTATGCATTCAGGTACTTTGCTACAAGCTCACATACTTACAATTGAAATGTATTTGTTTGTGTACAAAATTATTTTTTAATCAGCTTGTAAAGTCTCCTTGCGTGCCCATTCATCAGTGCTCCTATTCCCAATTCAATTTTATTTCTGTTTGGGTCTTGAAAAGAAACACTGAAATTACCAACCTTTTTACAGCATTAATGTCAGGTTAAATTTACATTTGAAAAGTTTGTAAGGATTTTTGTTGGATTTTTTTATGCTAATTAGGAGTGCTAGCGCTACTGGATGTC
Source organism: Apteryx mantelli (assembly GCF_036417845.1). Taxonomy (NCBI): domain Eukaryota; kingdom Metazoa; phylum Chordata; class Aves; order Apterygiformes; family Apterygidae; genus Apteryx; species Apteryx mantelli. Next base: position 62,106,243 of record NC_089978.1, on the reverse strand, counting down.
AAAAGTGTTATTTGTAGAAACTGTTAAAATTCCCAGCCATGTGCAATATTTGAAGTGCTTGGTGTGTCCCACAGTTACATCTCTGAAAATGCACTATAATGCAAACTGAAAGGCTTATTATTTCATTGTGGTGTACAACCTTTGACACTTTTTCTCATTCTATATACAGATAAATAAAATTGCTTTAATTTTTTTTTTTTAGATTAACAGTTTTGGACTTTAATGATCTTTCTCCCTGAAAATATTCACAGACAGATCACTACTAAGAAAGTGCTTCTCTGTGACTTTTAAATGTTTTGCCAACAAATGTCTGTCAAAACCTCATGCCAAGCAGAGAGTTGATACATCTAGGTAACACAGACAGTTGTCATAACTTTATGTTCACATTAAGCAAGTGGAATGGCTTCTGGTTTTGGTGTATGTTTAAACATTATTTCATCTGCTAGTGTTTATATCAGCTTGGTAGGGAAATTTTTAGCCTTCAATTCTTCTACTTTTATTTTCCTCCACTTTGTTTACCATAAGTTTTTATTTTCTTGGTCTGATAGGGAGAAAATTGAATTCCAAGTTCTTCAGAGGTGGGACACGCAGAGGCTTGCTTCTTCCTTTGAATTGCTTTCGCGTACCAAAAAAAATGTGGAGGGTTGTTCCATCTTTGCTATGGAGGATTTTTGTTTTGTAAATGCTTGTCAACAGAAATCAGCTGAGAAATTTGAAGCCACACAAGCAACAAAATGGTCATCTTCTATTTGCCCTTCTAGTTCAACGCTTTGCTATAACACAGTACTTAATCGGAGAAGGTAAATTCTCCCCATCCCTTGATTGTAGAAGCGTACCCCAGTGTCTCAGATCATTGAAAGCTCATGTCTCTGTTTTAACATGATCCTAACACACAAAGATAAGCCAAGTATATGTATTTGTGGTAGAATTCCTGAAGATTATTTTAGTTTTAGATTTAATTTAGAAAATCTGTCATTGGACAACAAGTAGTTGTCTTAGATATGGAGGAGAAATACTTCCCTGTGGAAGTGGTGTGTGCTAAGAAATTGTAATCCTGTTTTTCTTCTGGGCATTTTAAAATTGTTGTTAGGTGGCCTTTTACTCTGCACTAGGACTCAAAGCCTTCCTTCAGCTTTTGGATAAGCAGATCCCACTCCCAGGTCTTACTATCTCCTATTCCAAGCTTTCAGCATCTCTTTTCGGCTTTTACTTTCGCAATAGAGTTAAGTCATTAAGCACTTGGATAATATATCGGGACTTGAGGTAAAACAGTAGTTGTTCTTCAGGGGTTTTCTTCAGTTTCAGCACTTCCCTGGTGGAGCTTGGAGCCCTGGAGGAAGTTGCAAACCCGTAAGGCTGGCAGTCTAGCACAGCTGTAATTACCAGTGAGGATGCCTATGTTCTCCTTTCCAGTTAGTCATGCTTGGAGACGTGCCTTTTTTAGTGAAAAGGAGGGGATGAGCAGGTGGAGGGAGCCTATAAATATTCTTGAATAGATGCAGTGCTGAATAACTGGAGTTCTTCAGTAATTTGTCAAAACACAGTGAACAAAGCTAGTGGTGAGATCATCCTTTTTTGCCACAACAGTGACTTATTAGCTGTGGGAATGAAGCTGGGTGGCTTTAGGCAGAATCAAGTCCTCCCTGCCTCCCCCATTATTAGATACTTGTTAAATTAAGAAAAACTGATTTTAACCAATTGTATTTTTGTGGTAGTGAGTATGTTATATGTGCTGGTGGACTATAGCCTCCACAAGCCATTTGGTTTGCTAATGCCTATAATTGCTTTAAAGAGTACTTTTTCTCCTCCTTTTTTTTAATGCGTGTAATGCTTTCAGGCCTTTTTGTTTCAGTCCTACTGAATATGCTAACAACTTTAAGAAAGATATGGTAGCTCCTTTGATACTCTATTTTATGGATTCCAGAATGACTACTTTTTCCCCCCAACTATAATGGATTATATTAAGCCTCTTCATACTTCCGTTTGAATGGCGGGTGTAAAGTGAAGATGGGATGCTGCAATATTAAGCACAGAGAAATCCTCCTTCTCTGACATCCTGTGGGATGGTTCATTCCCTTGTCAGTCAAATCTGAGGGAGAAGAGAGCCTTATGATAAGGCTTACTGCTGCTAATTCAGTATTTAGGCAACATGGGTTTGTAGGCTGCTTACATTAACATGATATTGGCTTCAAATCAGGTTTTGAAGAGAACCATTAGAAGAACAATGTTTTGATTTGGAGCAAAAGCTAACTGACTCTGGAAATGGAGGGCATGTGGTTTCTAGGTTCTCAGTGTTTCACCAGTGAGTCTGTTGAATGGTCATTACTCCTTCATGAAGTCTTAAAATAGTTGATGAAAAATTGTATAGATCTCTGTTTTTATTTAACATCTATACTCTAGTCTGCCTTAATTAAAAAAGAGACATATTGAGCCATGTATAGTTTTCTCTTTGTGAGAAATGAACATATTTGTATTATTGTCACAGCTAACGTGCTTTAAAAATAATCTGTCTAATGCTTTTGCAGAAATGGAGGGTGGGAGTTTTGGAAGGGTGACAGGGATTGCAACTGTTATTTGCTGACATGTACAGCTTTATAACAGAATTGCACTTTTCAGGGTTTTTTTTGTGTGCGTGTGTGCCTGTGGATGTAGTTTCAAATAACATGACACATTAAATCTGTAGTGTGTGCTAGCTGGCAGCTACTGTAAAAATTCAGACCAGAGGCGCTGCCCTCATCTCTCAGTCTGCTTGTCAGTGCAGTTCAGTAATCTCACAGGACCAGCATCAGCAGCCGGTTTCCAGGGACTCTTATACTTTGTTACAGCTCAATAAATCTCTGTGTGAGAAGTAAAATCTGTGCTGTAAATTGTTGCAGTTAGAACAAAGTAAGGGACTCTGCTTTGCTTTGTGTGTGTGTATAGGGTTGTCTGGGTCTTTTTGCTCTTTTTCTCAGTGGGTAGATTTCATCTCTGCCCCACAGTCTCTTGGTTCCCGTCATCTACCTGTATTCATGTAAGGACCACAGATCCTGTAAAGAATCATTCATACTGGGGAAATTAATTCTGTCTAAGAGGATTTCAGGATACGTGGGTAATAGAGATGTCAAGGGTTCTGAGTAGGAAAAATTAAAATGGATAAAGTAAAACTCTCTCTGTAGTCCTTGGTGAAATTTAAATTAATGCTTTGTATATCAGTATACTATACTAGGAATTCTTTAGTGTACTGCTTTCTGTAATGTTATTGAAAATACTTTAACTATTGCAAAGTATTTAACTATTTTTCAGTGAACGAATATTTCATCCTGTGGGAACTGTGACTGCTACTGACAAGCCTAAAAGTAGTATAGCTGAAGACTGAACTCTAAGGATGAACATTGTTCAGACTGCAGAATTTACAGTTCTGATAGTAAATAACGAACATGTCTGAAGGTACTCTAAAAGTATTGATAAAATTGTGCCATCAGACAGAAAAGCCCTATTCTTACAATGCCAAAGGGAAGCATAATCTACTTCCTATTAAAATCTCTCTGCCATTGTGCTTGAAATGTTTGTTCTTCTGGAGAAACTGTGGTAGGCATAAAGCTTTCAGAGAGGGGTGCCAGGGGCTGATACCATCCCCCCAAAACATAACTTCCTGTTTCAAAGGGTTGTTGCTAGTGCTTTGAACTCTTAACTTTGCATCTCCTGTAAAAATGGATTTAAAAGATAATGAGAGCCTACTCTAGCATTAAAGAACCTATTTCCATTTCCTTTTTTCTGGTTTGGCTGTTTGTACTGCAGTCAGAAGTGAAAGAGACTGGTTAGCTTCCTAGTAGAGTGAAAAGCAACTAAAGCAAATTGTATAAAGTAAATTCGTATTTTAGAACTTAGCTTTCCTATATAAGGTGTCTACCACAGCATGGGTGAGGAATTAAAAAAAAAAAAAATCAGAGTATGATAAATGCAACGGAAGATAGAAGGTGCCTTGGAAGGAACATTTTCCTAAATTTTCTGGTTAGACTGAAGACCTACTTTTTATCTAAGAGGAAAGAAGACTACATAAATATGTAGTTCCAATAGTTCCAATTCTTTTCCTAATTATGCTGGTAGAAATAGTTCTTTTGTCCCTGAAATCCTTCTGAGTCCCACGTGAAGGAAACTGAGTCTTGGAATCCTACAGCAAAGTTTCCTTGCAATACAGGCACATATTTGCAATATTAGCATGGAGGATCTATTTAAACTTCAGACTGAAGCCCAAGCGAGTGACAAAATGAATACTTTTCCACTGCAATATAATATTTTAAATTTAAGCAAGTAGCTGTGCTTCATAAATGTAAGTTAGAAATATAGGTATCTTTCAGAAGATTGTTGCAATACAAACAGAATAAGGCTTATGCACTTAGTCACACTTGTTCTAAAGGGGGCAGCTTGTCATTGATAGTTATAGTGACCCAAGGACATAAGGCCTCTCAGAGCCTGTCACCTTGTGTTAAGTCAAGGTTCCAGTCATGCTAAATATCTAAGCTGTCCTCTTTGGGGAAGCTTAAGTGAAAATCAGCTTTAACTCTGAATTGCCATTTCTGGAATCCTTAGATATTTGAGAAAATAATTAAGCCACGATGACAGTAAGATTCTGAGTAAAAAAATTCTGTGTTGGCATTAATTACTGAGGCAGAGGACAATCAGTACTGTTGTTTCTAGGATCATTCTAGTAGCATGCATGGTTGGTGTGCAACTTTGCGAAAAGGTTTAGATTACATGGGATTTGGTCTATTTGTGCAGCATATCTGCAAACAATGTTAGAACATTTTTGATATGAATATCATCTTTATTAGTGTTTATAGCCAATACTCCTCCTCAGTATTTACTGTACTAAGCTCAGTGAACTGACCTAACTCCCTCACAAACAACTCCATGTTCAGCAAGGATGTGATTTTTGTAAGTGCATACTTAGCAAGGCAATAACAGTGCTTAGTTTCATGGGAAAATCAGTGCTAATGAAAGAACTGAACTGAGAGAAGATGTCAGAGGCAACTAATGCTGGAAATGTTTTCACTTACTTAATGGTCTTTGAACTCATACTGAAGTTCAAAAACAGACTGAACTGCTTGAAATTTTTCAGTATATGGGTTATCTGCATGCACCTAAAAATACTTGTCTGAAAACTGTAAGAGAAGAGAGTCTCTTATCAACTACTCTTGCAGTGGAGAAGTTAAAAAGAAAAAAAAAAAGGTGGTTGTCTTTTCCAGACTTTTTGTGAGTGAACCACCTGCTTGGAAAAAACATCTCAACAACCATCACTGATCAATGAGCTAATGAGCAAACCCAGTTTCTTCTGGTAATTGGTTATTTTTCTATGGTAAGATACATATTTTGAAAAAAAAAAAGACTTAAAAAAAAAGAAAGTTTGTGGCTTTCAGGAGATAAAGCCAAACTTCTAAAGGCCTGTGTAACAGAAGTGTAAACTGCTACATGATATCAGTTTGTTTCCTGCTTCATCGTGTGACCATTTTTTTTATGTCCAAATTGTAGGGTAAGCTTTGTAAAATGGTGGGTAGGCTCATGGCATTGCCCTGTGAGGTATTTGTCTAATGTTTTATAAACATTGTTTTAGAATCTCTTAGGTCAAAATCATGGGATGCTTGTGAAGATGCAACTCACTAAAATCAGAGCAGCAAGGCATGCTAAGGAGCATGCATGGGGTTAGGGAAGAAGAGAAGTAGATCTGCATCTTCATTTCAATTCTGGATTAAAATTGATAGTAGAGAGTAAGGAGAGAATGGCTTTTCTCTTTATAATGTAAAAAATAGGTGACATTTTTCTAATGCTACTTATTTCTATATTCTGGACTCCTGGAATAGATTCAGTATCTCGAAAGCACTATAATTCACGTGTTCAAGAAGCCACATAGCTGGTTCTTCCATGAGGACTTTTTGTTACCAAATAAAAATGGCTTCTGTCTATAAGCAGGGCTGCAGTAGCAAGCAGTTTTTCCACTAGTTTCCATTAGATGATGAGTATTTCACCGTGACCTTGGTTTATGGAACAACAAATCAGACTGTCTTTATTTTGTTTTTAATCGGGTGTGTCTAAAACAAAAGTTGTCCTTCAGTAACATAATTTTTGATGTAATATCAATACTTATTTATTGATTTTGATTTTAGATTTTCTAAAAACCTTCAAAGGCTCTACTTAAATATATTTAATCTAAATTTAAACCAGTGCTTCTCTGGTAAAACACATCATGCGTGAAAATGTTATAGCTTTCTTGAATAATTTGTTGTATAAACAAATGAGGGTTTTTTCCTCTGCCCCTCAAATGTTCATTTTTTTTTGTTTGCTTGCTTTTTTTGCAAAATGAGGGAGGGGAAGAAACAAACTGCTGAATATACTTTTGTAAAACCTCTGCTAGATACATGCAGTAATCAAGATTTGAAGATGGGAAAAAAGAAGAAAACTTTTTAGCTTTTTAGCTTTTAATCTAATGGTTAAAGGCCGCAATCTCTATACATCTTTCTGAAAGTGCTGAAACTATCCTTGAAGAGTCTTCTCACAGTTTGTGCCTATAGGCTTCTGCTTGTGCATCTTAATCCACAGCCCATGTCAATTTTAAGACAGGGAGTTCAGAAGGGGACTGGGAAATGTGGCTAAGTTTCTTCCTTATTTCATGGCCTGGACCATGTGTTGGGCTTGGTGATATAAGAAAATCCACTCTTTAGATTTTGACTTTTTGTTTTCCTAAATATTTTTCTTGTAATTATGCTTACCCTTTTTGGTACTGTAGGTCTGTTGCCAGCACCAATAAGAAAAAGTAGTCTTTTTGCTTATGTTATCTAATGACGGTTTCTTGTAAACTGTGGTGGTAGTCTTTAGAAACAGTACCCAGAGTTCTGTCCCCAAGCTCTCCAGGACATTGCCAGCTGTTAGGCATCAGTGTCGTGGTCTCTTCTTCTGGTGCCGTCACTCTGGCAGTGCCATCTGCGCAGCAGCCAGACTTCAGAAAGGAAGGGCACCAGGCGCCCCATCCCAACTGGTGGCTTTGAATCCCTGAGTCTGCAGAGAGCGCCGAGCCCAAACGTCAAACCTCCGGCAGAAGTGCTTGAATTCTGAAGCTCACCTAGAGAACAGTTATTGCCACCATTTAGAAAAGGAAAAATAATGGGACCCCCACACACTCATTTCTTGGAAAGATGACTTGTGGCCCCCTACTTGTCATCTGGATACCAAGTAGATTGAAGCTCCTAGGAGGTGAGCTCAGGTCTCTGTTAATTATACTTCCTGCTCCTTAGCTTTTGGTGACTTCCCACTCTGATCACTAGTCTCTTGCCTTATCTCTGAAATAGCTAATTCTCCTTGTGCGTTGTATGCTTGCTCTGTGTCTAGCTCAAAATTTTCTATTCTGCACTTTGACCAAGCAATTAAAAACTAGACATTATTTAGACATTGCCATGCCTAATTTGAGACAGCTAATTCCTTTATTGGATCATTTTTAAAGTTGTTTTACAGCTTCAGGTCCACACATGTTAAGTTTTGGGCTTCTGATGTTTGATGTTATAATAGTCTCAGTCATTCTCTAGATTTAGCACTAGATTAACTTGAGAGGTTTGTGGCACAGCAAGGAATTGAGTCTGCATCCAAAACCAGGACTCTAACCAAGGACTCTGTCCTGTGGCATATGTTTTCCAAGTTGCCCTGCTTCTTTCATTGATGGCTGTCATTGCATTGCTTTGCAATTAAGCATGATTCTTACTGTCATGTTTCTGAAACTAGGATTGAATATCTATACAGCCACGTTGGGTCTTAAGCAGCAGCTTGGTGTAGTACTTGGCAAATCACCAATAATGACTTGAAATTTCTCAAAATGAAAATCAGATCTCATGAAAGTCCTTGATCTCTTGACTAGTTGAGGAAACCTTTCCTTTTGGAGAATTTGTGTGAAGGATTAGTTTCCACTTAGCATGTTGACCTGTGAGGTCAATCCATAATTCCTCCCAGGTTACTAGGAGCTGAAGAGTGGAGAAGAATTATATGTAAGTGAAAAAGTATCTTTTATATCTTAAAATTAAAAAAAAATTTTTTTTAATAATTTCACTGACTGTTCTCTGTTATTCTTGATATGTGCTCTCCTTGGATTTCCACTAGTAATCTATTAGGATAAACTAAAAATCAATATGTTTATGTGACTGTATTTATGTAAATAACATCCAGTTTATTCTGATGTTTATTGTGATCAACCAATGCCCTGCAAAAATTGTTTTCAGCTCTGTCAGGGTGCAGCTTCCTTTTATAGCTGATCAATTCTAGCAGAGGGTCTAATCCCTATCTGAACTCCCAAGGAGCTGCAGCTTCAGCCCCTTTGCACTTGTGCAGCCTGCAGATGAGTCATATTGATATCTCTCATTGAGAATTAACTAACAAAAACAAGACATCCAGTGTTTCATTGGATCAACAAACTTATCCCATTTGCCCTGCAGCTATGTGATCACCAACTCTGGTGTGCAAGAGACATTGCAGGGGAGAGAGTGGAAATGTGCTTTCAGCAGTAGCATGCAATTAGATTGGGTAGATGTAGCATGAAATTACACCATCTACTAGAAGAGAAGGTGATTTAATGTTTATGTTAGGGCAATATTTAGGGATCCCAATCATAGACTGGTACCCCACCAGGCTAAGCATAGTACAAACACATAAGAAAAGGACAACTTGTGCTATGATCCTAAGTATAGGGCAATGCATGTACAATAGAGAGAGAGAGAAAGAGAGCACGGGGAAAAGTGAAACAACAAGACTGAACAGGCAGATATTCTTTTTGCAGTGTGATGCTTGAGAAGTTTGAGAGGAAATGAGCATAACGGTTCATGAGCAGTGAATATGAATATCTTTCATTTCCTATGGATAACTGCATGAGCACACTTAAGGTTAGACTACTGAATGAAAAGAGAATAGCACTTGAATAAGTAATTAACAGAAAGTTTGTTAAACCAGACCTAATTAACATGTAATAAGCCTCAGATGATAGCCATAATTATTTTGAACTGCCTTTGTTTTAGTAGCATTATTTTCCACATATTATTGGCTTTCTGTCATTCAAGTATTATTTGTGACCAGTGGCATCTTTTGGACACTCCTGGCTAACTCAGTTCCTTCCAGATTTGGCTGTTGAAATATACTGCCTTGTTTTGCAAGGAGAAATATTAAGTCATTACAGAAAAATCCTAAATCATTCTGAACTCACACACATTATTTATTTTTATGGCATCTCTTGAAGGATGGCCTTTTATTTCTAACTACGTAGGAAAACAAAATATATTGGCTTAGTCATGAAAACTTCAGGGCACTTTTATAGACCAGTGGCATTTAAATTAGCTAGTGATTGGCTTTGAGAGATGGGGAGAACAGTGAATATTATGAAGACTCTTTCATTGTTAAACTGACCTTTAACTTGTTGCAGTACAAACAAATACCATATATTTAGGTGGGCCTATACTATGCTGAACTTTCTGAAACCTTAACACTTATGATTGGGAAAACTTTTTAAAGGGGATTTTAGAACACTAACTGTTACTTTTTTACAGATCCAAAATTTCTTAGAAGAATTTTTAGAAGAATTTAAATGCTTTGAAGTAAAATTATAAATGAATGCAAATCAGGACAAAGTAATAAATACTCAAAAGATCACAGAATCACACAGAATAGTTGAGGTTGGAAGGGACCTCTGGAGATCATCTAGTCCAACCCCCCTGCTCAAGCAGGGTCGCCTAGCGTATGTTGCCCGGGATTGTGTCCAGGCGGGTTTTGAATATCTCCAAGGATGGAGACTCTACAACCTCTCTGGGCAACCTGTTCCAGTGTTCGACCAACCCCACAGTGAAAAAGTTCTTTTGTATGTTTAAACAAAATTTTCTGTATTTCAGTCTGTGCCCATTGCCTCTTGTCCTGTCACTGGGCATCACTGAAAAAAGTTTGGCTTTCTTTTCTTTTCATCCTCTCTTCAGATATTTATACACATTGATAAGATCCCCCCTCAGTCTTCTCCAGGCTAAACAGTCCCAGCTCTCTCAGTTTTTCCTTATATGAGAGATGCCCAGTCCTTTAGTCATCTTCATGGCCCTTTGCTGGACTCACTCCTGTATGTTCATGTCTCTCTCTTACTGGAAGCCCAGACCTAGATCCAGCACTCCAAATGTGTCTCACCAATAGAGAGCAAGGATCACCTCCCTCAACCTGCTGGTGACGCTCTTGGCTGGCTGTTGGCCTTCTTTGCCATGAGGGTACATTGCTGGCTCACAGGCAACTTGTTTGCCAGGACCTCCAGGGCCTTTTCTGCAAAACTGCTTTCCAGGTGGTCAGCCACTGTTCTGTGCTGGTGAATGGGCCAGGTAATATGGCCTGGTAAAATAAACATATGTATTCCACAGGTTAAACCTATCTATGTATGCTATTCATATTTTCTTCTAATAATAATTTATGCAAAAAGAAAATGGTCAGCAAAATTTCTGTAGAAAAAAAGACAAATTTGATAAGACCTCTTGAAATGAAATTTGTGTCTCCTGGAGATAAGAATATATAGGATGCAAACAAGAGCACAGAGGGCTTGGAGGTTTCTTTTTGTATAGTAAAAGCTACTGTTTTTTTTTTTTTTCTGTCAACAGGACTACAGTTCCAAATAAACAGGTTCCAGCTATATGAATTCAGAATAAATCTTCTCTTCCCCCTTTCTCCCAGTTCTGTGCTTCACAAAACACGATTATTTTCTGTGTGTATAAAAATATACACATGATTAAGCTTCTAATTTTATTTTTTAGGAAGTTTTTTACTTCAGTACTTGTGCCAAATCCATGTTTTGTGAACTAAAGTCATGGAAGTTAATAGCATAGAGAGATTCTTTTAACCCTTTTATTTATCATAATGTGCATGTGCTGGTTCCTTTCCCTCAACCTTCCATGCGCCTTTCTGAAAGTAATGATCACTGAGGTTGAAAATGCAGGTCAAGCTGTGTTTTTAGAAGATATTTAAGAGGATTTTTTTTTCTTGTAGAGTCCAGCTGGGCTTCCAGCTTTCTGTAGTAAGTCTTTGACTATATCTAAATTACAGCTTGCTCAGCTCTCAAATTCTAAGATTTATTTTAATTTCCTTTCGTTTATGTGCAAAAGTCTCAAAACTCAAGTCCAGGTCCTCAGCTGTGATTTTCTGGGAGTACTGGGTAAATTTATAGGACCAGAGATTTGGCATTCTGCAAACTGATACCTGGACATAAGAGAAGCATCAAAAACCATGGGAGCAATGTACTTCTTGTGTAGATAGAAGTCAGGGGGACAACTGACTACTGCCTTTGTTTTCTAGTTTGCAATTTAGACTATTTGTAAATAGTAATCCTTTGACTTCCGTCTTGAATCCAAGGATGGTGAGTGGACACAAGCAGGGAGTTACAACACAAATAATGCAATTTCAGGCTGAGTTCTGCAAACTGAAGTTGAAGACTATTATTTTTATTGAACTCTTTTCTATTAAAACATTTGTCTGTCTTTGACCTTCTCTACTTTTAAAAGAACATCAGGGAGACTTGTCACAAATTTACTGAGAAGATGAACAAGTGAGTAGATGAGGAAAGAGATTGTTAACATTAGAATATAGCCTGCTTTTGGATGGGCTTACTACCCATCAAGAAGTGAGGTTGGACAGAAGCTTGTGGTTCTTGATCAGACTGTAAACTCAGTCTCTTAAAAATTAAGACAAGCTAAAATACTTCTGCAAAAAAATAGCCACTAGGGGAGAGATCTACCTTTGCTTCTTTTTTTTTTTTGTACCCTGCTATATATATATATATAAAATGTTTAAATATTAATTGGAGCAGGGACTTAAGTATTGTCTGGATATCTTGATCACTAGATGTCTCTCGTGCATCTCTTGCCCAAGTGTTATTTACACCAGCTGGAAGAGCTTCAACATTCAGAGTTGCTGAGCTCATGGAGTACTTCTCTGTGCTAGAAGTAGTTGGTCCTTATGACTGTCAGTTGAACTGGTTGAAAGAGTATCGTTCTAATTTTCACCTACAGCTTATATTACCATCTACTTCACTTACACTTTCAGTGTAACTAGACATAGACTTTTTTCCTGGGCCAAGTTGCAAGACTGTTACCGTTCTCGTTCTTACCGAGGAGGCACGGGGCCTTCTCCCCAGGCCCCGGACCATCACCACACAGACACCAATATGAGGAGTGGCAAAATGGCGTTTAATGAAGCGCGTCCTGCTCTTTTATAATGCTGTAAAGCCCTGCCTTCTTCTCCGGCAGCAGTGCTCCGCCCGTTACGACCTTCCCATGTTCCGCTCCGCAGTGCCTCCCTGCTCATCCTTTTTCCTCCACATCTCCCCCTCTCCCATCAACGTTGTTTCGTTATATCGAGCGGGACACAACAAAACACGCGGAAGTGCGGTGTGTCTCGACGGGACCGCCATCGGGTGGTTCCTTGCATTAGTAGCTTCGTGATCAGAGCTGTGTGCTGCTTCCCCTTTTCCCGATTCTTAACGCAGGCGATGTCCTTGTCTTCGTCGTTCAGGGAAAACCTTAAAGGCATAGGCGGGATTGCTCAGTTCCAACAGACTATAGCCCCCCCCCAAAGCCCAGCCATTCCTCCAGAATTTCTCCTTCTTGTTGTCGAGCAATCCAGACGCGGCCCGCTACTTTCAGCAAGGCTTTCTTAACGCAGCTCAGTACTACACACAAGCATAAGCCTATAATTATGAGGATTAGCAAAATGCGCAAGCCTTCAGCGAGCAGTCCTATTAGCCACTGTGGTAGATTGCCAAACAGGTTAGTTAGCCATTTGTCTAATGGCGTTTATTGTGGGCTGCGTGCAAGCTTACATACAGGTGCACTTCGTTTCCACCCCTAGGCTGCGCGTCACACCGCGTGATCTTCCGCTACGCCTAGTCTACCGCTTCTCATGCAAATATCTTGTCTAGAACCTCTTTTTCCTGTACTATTAATTGATATACTCTATGCTCATGTCTATCAAGCAGTTAAGCCGTACATGCCGTAAGCAATAATTCAGAATTAGCAAGCCGCAGCATATCGCTATTACTACTGTGAGTGCTATCAAGCCTAGTGTTATAAGCCATTTCTAATCAAACCATGACAAGATCCACGCCCCTGTGTTGACTTGTTCCCCGTCAGGAAAGTCTCTGTCGGCCCCGCCTCGGGGTTGAATGGGATGCAGTAGTGAGCTGCTCTGTGCGCCTGTGCTCATCTCCTCCAGTATGACTCTGCGGTCCCCGGAATCATGAAGCCGGCGATAAGCATCAATGCAGCCATGCAGCAGCATCCCGTCTGGCGTCGCCCTGTTCAGGATGGAATCTCACCAAGAATGATTAGTTACACCCCAGACCCTCCCGTACGTGCATTTAGGTCAGGTTTTATGCATTTCATTGGAACCCATCTTATCTGCTCCTCCCGTTTTACCGCAGCATACCCTCTTCCCTGTGATATCCACAAGAGAAGCAACGCTGTGGTCCCTTTCTCATCTGGTCCACCGCCGTGACAAGAGCCTGCGCTGCTGCTGTTCCCTGATTCTGTTTTTGCAGTACCGTGCGGATGACAACCGAAAGTGGTGTTCCTTTAGGGATCGTTTTCAGGATGTCCTGCGTCATGGCGTCACTCTGCTGCCAGAGGCACTCCATCATGACCGGACCCTGGGCCTCAGGGGGCAAGTCTGACTCTGCAATGGCCCGCTGGAGCCTGTCACAGAATTCAGTGAAGCTCTCTGCGTGTGTCTGTTTTATCTTTGTCCAGGGTGGCTCTACCTTTACTAGCTTCCCGAGTTCTTCATACGCGGCCCGCGAAGCCTCTGTTGTGGCCATGACCTCCCGCCGTATTTCCTCTAATGCACGCAATAGGGTGTCGACCGGGGATGTTGTTACTTCTTCTCCGCCCTTCGGCTTCCCTTTCGGCTGTGTCTCTCCTATTGCACACCCCCGCAGCCTGCGCGTAACTTCTCGCAAGCCCCCGCCTTCCTCGTTGCTGCTATCTTCTCCGCTCTCCTCCTCAACCGGCAATCTCACCCGAACCTTCCTCCCTCCTTTCAAGGTCGAACTCTGGTCTCTCCGCTCTGATGGGCCGTTACCCTTCCTCCCTCGCTGCAGTGCCTGACTCTCCCCACCTACAGCACCCTCCTCTGCCGGGGCCCACGGCAGCAGGGTCCTATCTTCCTCACTAAGCGTCTTCCTCAAAACTGCGCCAGGCACGCAATCCTCGGGTTCGGTCCCGTCGACCCCCCATCCCTCTCTGTCTTGTGCGAGATCTTGCCAGGGATACACCGGAGGCGGCTCCTGGGATTCCACTGGTACGATCACTGGAACCTCCCCGCCTCCGCTCTCCCGTTCTTTCGCCGGAGCCTCCCCGCCCCCACTCTCCCGTTCTTTCGCCGGGGCCTCCCTCGCGCTCCGCAGGAGCATTCTTATCAGCCCCCACACCTTTAACTCCCTCGCGGATCCCCCGTTCATCGGGAACTCCGCCAGCGCTGCTGTGCATTGCAGCCACAGTTCCTCCCGCAGAATCTCCATAGGAGAAGTAATCGCTCCCTCCTTTACGAGCCTCTCTACACACGCTCGTATCGCGCCCGCCTTCAGCGGCGCCCGCCATTCCTTGGCGCAGGCCATCACTACTTACATATGGCCTCCATGGTTCCGGATCCGGATCCCTTCCTCACGCTCCCGGCGCCTGCGCCGGCCGAGCCGCCTCCTCGGTATCACGTCAGGGTCACCACTTGTTACCGTTCTCGTTCTTACCGAGGAGGCACGGGGCCTTCTCCCCAGGCCCCGGACCATCACCACACGGACACCAATATGAGGAGTGGCAAAATGGCGTTTAATGAAGCGCGTCCTGCTCTTTTATAATGCTGTAAAGCCCTGCCTTCTTCTCCGGCAGCAGTGCTCCGCCCGTTACGACCTTCCCATGTTCCGCCCCGCAGTGCCTCCCTGCTCATCCTTTTTCCTCCACACAAGACTGAAATATTAAGGCTGTAATGTATATGTATGCCTGCTACAGAATAGAAAATTATACTTAAGTTTCTATGTTTTTTACTGTGCATTGTAAAATTTGACTGTGTGTTTCAGGTTCCCTTGTATACAGCCAAATGAGATTCTTCCATGTAAAGTATATAGTATTTTCTAGGCAATCTTTGATAATGGAGAAGAATTTAGTTACTTAAGCTTGCAACAGAAACAGGATTAATTTGGTTCCTGGTCAGGATTTCTCACAGCTAGAATCTAGATGCTTTTGCAACTATGTACTTTGATGCATAAATGCTTGAAGTGCTGCTGGAACAAATGACAGCTAGTACTTGTTCCCAGCATTAACCTAAGATACTGTGAAAATCTGTAGCAAAAGCTATGAAGATATCTGTTATCTGAGCCTATACATCATTCTAATTCATTTTTCCAGGTGCCAGATACACAAAGATGTTTAAATAAATCAATATTTTTTAATTCTGTGGTGTTCCAGTAGATCAATAAATGTACTTTGAAGGCAATAGTTTTATTGGAAGTAAAGTTTTTTAAATGAAATTAGACTCAGAATATGCTAATATGGCAATGGTGTGCACTGAAGAACTTGTTTCAGGAAATAAAGAAGGGGGGGAGATATTATCGTTCTTTGGAGAACGGGGGGATATTACCTATGTTAGCTTGTTTATGTAATCCTCCATTTCTTCTCAAATAGATCCCGTAAGCAGCACTCAACTAGGTAGGAAGCAGACACCCTGATGAAACAACAGATCTTTAATCTCCTCTGAGTTCTTTCAAGTCTTAGCAGTTTATTATTTGCTTAACTATATGTAAAAATCTAAGGTAGGTGAGAGGGAGGGTGGCAATTTTATTCAGAGCAGGTCACTGAATAAAATTAGCTACTCTTTTCTTTCCTGCCATTGTCTTCTATCAGCTGTCAGCAGTGGACTAGAGCATCCCTGATACTCTTACATTAGTTGAAATCTGAAGCATCTCATGGTGATGTTCTGGTGCTTTCCAGAACAGCTCCATCCGGATAGGATAATCTGTGATTTTTAGTTGTGCACTGTAGAAATAAGTAAATATCATAAAAAAGCTGTGTCTGGGAAAGTTTGAAAATAAAATTTCCTGAATATGAGAAACACAGTGGTGAGCATGCTCCTGTAACAGGAGCAGTCTTGTTCATCATGAGTAGCCCTGATTCAAAATAACTTTTCAGATTTGCAATTGCTTGTGTCTGAATCTTCAGATTGACGTCAAAAATTGCTGTAGGCTCTTCTGGATGAGGCTTCTCAGACTTTATTCCGTGTTCTGCCTATTTCTTTTGGTGGGAAGATAAAGGTTTAAAATAAGCATGAATTAGTGTGGGAAATCTGGCTTGCAAGTGGTTGAATCTCACCACGGGATGTTCTAGCCCTGAGTTTTCTAAGAAGTCAAGAACAAATACCAAAAATTTAATACAACTGAAAAATCTCAGTAATTCAGGCTAAGGAATCTGCTGAATTCTGGGCAAAGCTGACTGTGAATGAGGATTGCCACATATGATCAACTGAAGTCTGAGAAAGACCTATCTGCTTTGTCTCCTGATACTTGGAATTGTAATATTTGAAATTAGTGCCTGCTATACAGTACGTAATCCTGCAATTTTACTGGGTTTTATATAATATATATAAATAATAATAATATATATATAATGTATCCTCAAATAACTATTCTATCTACTATTTTTTATTTCTTTGTTCTTAAGTCTGATTTCCTGAAATGTCTGACATTATTTCCCAGACAGGTGCAATGGATATAGCTTTATTTACAAATAATGCTGGAGATTTTGAAAACTGCTATCAAAGACTCAGAAGTCTACATTTCCTTGACTTGAGCATTCTTTATATATCTGCAAAACTTTTCTTGAGCTGCTTGGGATATACAACCTGGAACTTTGCCATGTTGTATCGGGGTGTGTCTGCCTTTTATTTGCGCTTCTGTTACTTGTTGGATCTGATTCTTATCATGAGCTGGTAATGCAGAATTGAGCTTCGCCTAATTTACACCAGATATGTCAACTTCAACATTTTCTCATGTTACAACTGGATATTTTGTTTCCCCTTTTGCTCCTAATGAAGTCATTTGAAAACACGTAGTTTGCTTAATTTTGTTATTATTTCACGATAAAAAATAAATTGCACTGAAATATAAGATTCAGCTCAAGCATGACAGCTTCTTCTTGGAGTGTTCTAGTGCTGACTACGATGTGCAAGGAAATGATCTTTACGGCCCATTTGCTGAAGCACAGTGATTCTTCCAGAAGGAACAGTGTGCTCTTTAGACTTTATAAGTATGGCAAGTGCATTCCCCTTTGCAATAGTTTAACCACAGAGCAGAATGCAGCTGGATAGTGCAGGGGAAACACTGCACAAAAAAAAGTCTTTGCTTCACCAGCTGGCTGTTCATGTATCTGTCTGTCAGACTTCTCAGGCAGTGTATCGTAACTGGCTCTGAACAACTGTGCATCTGAACACATTACAGAATTGACATGGATTTAGTTTTTGAATTTCAGAACCTTATCTTATGTCATCAGCAAAGTGCATAATACTTCATGTTAATGTTGAAAGCATAAGCCAGAATTAAAGTAAGTGTGGAATTTATATGCATAGTCATGCCCAAGCTTTCCAAGAAGGTTTGAGAAAATAGCATATATGCCACAATTATACATGTACTTTATGCTAATGGTTTGACCCAAGAGTTACCTCGTGCTTCTGTGAATATTAACAAGCGTCCTATCACAAGCACATCTTTGATGCTAACACTTTGATGCTCTTAAAGAAGTACTTTCATAACAACTAATGCAGCTTTATCAAATCAATAGGCTTTTTCCTTCAAACTGCCTCCCTCCCCATCAGTACCTTTGAAATGCTGGAAAGCGTGTATAGTAAATGGGTTACAGTTTCCTCCTGAGAAAATGTAATTGAATCCAATAAAGGTGATCCATGGCCAATTGAATGATCAAGGGAAAAGGTCTAAAGGAATAATTAGGCAGACTTTACTGTATCGTTAAGTAATTATCAAGTTCCTTCACCTTAGCATGAAAGAAAAAAGCGCTCTTGTTAGAAGGAATGGAGATAAACTTTATTCAGGAAGCAAACCAAAAAGTTTTGCTGTCCAAATGCAGAAAGCCAAGCACCATCTTTACCATGTGGATACTGAAGCTGCTGTCTTTGAGATGTGAAGACCATATGTTTTTCTGTTAGCATACGTTCTTTATAAGAATGCCAAAAAGAAACATGCTTATTCAACTCGTTTAAAATAAGTCTTCATTTGTTTAGAACAGGTCTGCAGCATAAATAATTCTGATAAATATTAGAAGTGTGAGAATTTCCAAAGATTTTCCAAAAGAACATGTTTAGAGTTTGAGGCTAACCATCAGTATTGAGTCATGAGGTCCTGCTTTTCAAGTAAGAGATAAGTAGGCAGATGTTTAGAGATGAAAAGCACCCCATGGTATACAGTCATGGAAGGATTGCTCTCTGCAGTGTCCTTGTGTGTTATGGCTTTTTCCAGGTTTGAAAGGCCATGTGGATTTCACTGAGACAAATGTCTACAGCTGAACAACCTCTGATGAGAACACCCTGTTTTCTAACCTTCAGCCAAATTAGTTCTGTATGTTTTGCAGAATAGCATTTTAATTAGCCCTAACCTAATTCCTTTTCCATCCTAAAGATTAATTTTTAAGCATTGGCAAGAGATGATTATGCAAGACAATGTTTAAACAATTAAGGAATATATGTTAGTAATGTCCTTAATCTTTACACACGATGATGGTTTTCTGTTCTCTTCTTTATCCTATTCACCATTTCAGAGCAATTTCAAGAACAGTACACCACGAAGACTAGTAAGAGACAGGAGTAGCTTGTTACTGTTGTCCCTTTTGCTCTTAGGCTTTATAATGGACAATAGTTACAGATTGGGAAATGTATTTTCTCTAGGTTTCTTGATCTCCCATAAAATCCCTCTTGAGATACAACATTATTCTGACTAAGTTGGTTTGTTGTGACTTCCTGGAGGACGCATCAAAACGATCCGTGAGTTACATTCAGGGGCTGCTTTAACGGATCAGGCTTAATGGGTGGGTTCTGCCTAATTCCAAAACGTACCAGTTTAGTTCATGAACTTTGATTCTTTTCCTTTCCTGTGACTTTAAAAGGCAAAATTAGGATAGCCATTAATGGGAATTGTTTCCTAACATACATGAGAAAAACACTTTTTAACAACAGCACTCGTTCCATTTTTGTTTAGTCTGAGAAATGAACAGGCCCTGGCTTTGCTTTTACTTACATTACTGCAAATGTTTTAATCAGCTATCTGCAACCAAGGAAACACTTCTTATAATTAGCACATGTGTATGCATGTGATGTAAAACACTTACTAGAATATCTACTGTATGTATAATATAAGGTATAAGCTCTGGTTATTTACATAATGGATGTACTACCACTCTGAGAACACAAACTAAAAACGTTCTGTCACTGCAATTACTTTCCCTTCCTTGCTATAAAGAGGGATTGTTGGTTAACATTATCATTCTCTCTTGTTTTATAATGGATTTGCTTTTAACATGGTTTTCTGACTATGTAGAAACCTTACATTCAAGGGATGATGACTACAGAGCAGCATGTTGTGCAAATCAGAGAAATTAAGATTATAATTAAAAGTTCAGTCTCTTCCACAACCTCTGGACATTTTTTACCTTGACTCAGACTCAGCTGACAGTGAATAATGTTTTTCTAAATGATCTCTTGCGTTACTGGCGTAACAAATTATGTCTTGATTGCATGACTGTTGGGAAGTGTCATAATCATGGCTAAGTAAGGGCATCCTTTGGTACCAAAATACAGGAAAAACAAGGGTGCAGTAGAAAGGTAAGGAAGGGCTGCTCTCAGATTCCAGTACAACATGGTTCTTTAAAGAGTAACTGTGTGGTGGTAACCATTTGCTAATAATACTTCAAATAATTCCCTTGCTGCCCTGGATGTTTATGTAGTTTGAACCTTGGGTTGAGCAGGTTGGCAGATGTAGCAAATACCTCACGTATTCTTTCTTTTCTCTCAACAGGTTGGCAGCTGTTGGGGGAAAAGTTTTTCTAGGTAGTAATAAATATAATAATAAAGTATTTGGTGGCTGCCTTCTCTGACACTGAAATGTTGCTCTTTGCTCTGTTTTGGTGACAGAGAAATAAAAGAGGAGATGGTGAAGGGTCCTAGTAATCCATGTCCTCAAAGCTTCACGCTGATGAATACCTATATCGTGCACACTTCCTTTGCCTGCACACTTTCCTGCAACGGTGAAGCCTATGATGCCTCTCTTTTCTTTTTTTGTGCCTTTACTAAAGAAGAGGTCTGTGGTGGCAGTTTTTATCAGTAGTATAAACTCCACATCAATTTTTTTATGAATTTACCTGACTATCCATGTTTTATTTCTTAGGGAGAGTGGATGCATGAAGTGATAAGTTGCTGTGCAAGGCAAGGAAATATTTTAAGGGTAAAATCTAATGTCATGAGGTACCTAACTTTTGCATACATTGGAGGGGAGCTGGCATTTTCCATAACTGTGCACCTGTTTTTTCTTACTTGTCAAACTTCAGAGAAATAGTGAAATTGGCCAAAAAACTATTTTTTATTGTGCACCAATTCTGTCCCTGATTATGGATTCATTTACATGTATGTAATTATGTTTAACCTATCTCAGATGCCAGCAATAACAGGGGACAGGTTCAAGTTGTCTAGAGCTCCTTTTAAGCGTATAAATCCAGGCAGTGCAAGGGCTTTCCTAGGGATATGTGCTCACTTCTGGTATTGGGAAACTAAAACACCACATCATTGACAGTATTCTTGTTGGGTTCTCTTTCATTTGCACATATTTGTGCATTCATGCTTGGGAATATGAAACAAAACCTTTCTATTTGGAAGGGGAAAGTAGGAGAACATGGGCTATGAGGAAACATGTCAACCATGAACATAATAAAACAAGCAAAATTTTGCCTATGTTTAGGAATTTAGCTTGGCTAGATTCCAGAGAGCTCACCTGCTGGAAAGCAGCTCTGCGGAGAAGGACCTGGGAGTCCTAATGGACAACAAGTTGACCATGAGCCAGCAATGTGCCCTTGTGGCCAAGAAGGCCAATGGTATTCTGGGGTTCATTAGAAAGAGTGTTACCAGCAGGTCGAGGGAGGTGATCCTGCCCCTCTACTCAGCCCTGGTGAGGCCACATCTGGAGTACTGCGTCCAGTTCCGGGCTCCCCAGTACAAGAGGGATGTGGCGCTACTGCAGCAAGTCCAGCGAAGGGCTACGAAGATGATTAGGGGACTGAAGCATCTCTCTCTTATGAGGAAAGGCTGAGAGAGCTTGGCCTGTTCAGCCTGGAGAAGAGAAGTCTGGAGGGGGATCTTATCAACATGTATAAGTATCTGAAGGGAGGGTGTCAAGAAGATGGGGCCAGACTCTTTTCAGTGGTGCCCAGTGACAGGACAAGAGGCAACAGGCACAAACTGAAACACAGGAAGTTCTGTCTGAATATGAGGAAAAACTTCTTCACTGTGAGGGTGACAGAGCACTGGAACAAGTTGCCCGGAGAGATTGCGGAGTCTCCATCTTGGAGATATTCAGAAGCCATCTGGACAGGGTCCTGTGCAACATGCTGTAGGTGACCCTGCTTGAGCAGGATGGTTGGACTAGATGATCTCCAGAGGTCCCTTCCAACCTCAACCATTCTGTGATTCTGTGATTATAGCTACAGCTTATAATTTGTTTGGTCTCATTGAATCATAATATAAAAGAAACCTTTTTGGAAGGTCTAGCTAGAGTCGGTGGTACTTAAAGACAGTATTTGACGATTTTCTTTGCACTCTTTGTGCTATTTTGCATGACCATCTATCTACCACTGAGAGCTACAACAGGCATTTTTGAGTCTTTGCCACATTCCTAGTCCAGCTCTCATAGGCAATTTTTGCACATGGTATTAAAGTAACCAGGGAGAAACAAGAGGCATTTTTGATTTGTCCTCTGGACAAAGTCTATACTCAGGGCCCTCAGAGTTATGGGCAGATCCCTTTACTATGTCTCACAAGCTTAAATCATAAACTGGTTTGGCAGTCAGATTTGTCCTGCAGACCCTCCCTCACTAGCCTGTTGTTGTTTTAAGTAAGTAATATTATATAATGCTATTCAGTTTGAACTTAGTCAATGATGGAGTAAACCCCTGTCATCCTTTTTTCCTTTTATTACTGAAAAACACTGTCTTGGTAAAGGTGACCAACTTGTCCACTCATAAGTCTTGTTACAGTAGTGCTCCAATATTGCACAGAGTCAGAATACAAATTCCAGGTAATGCTACTGAATGTCATGTGTGCAGCTGTGGGTAACTTTGGTCACAACAGGTTTAATGCCAGTGAGACAGGATAAGCTGATTTTTTCCTCCTAGATGGGGAGTGGAATTCTCTCCCCATAAACTTTCTAGCACTGGACCTCACATAGATTGGAAAAAATCTCTATTCTGATCTATAAACAGGATCACAAATCCAGGCTTTTCTCAGAGACTATGATTCTTGTCGTTTCCTGAAAAATTCCCCTGGGATTGAAGGGAAAAGGTTTTCCATTAATGTTTCACTTCCTGCTTCAAGTAGTCATGGTAAGCATGTGAAAAAAAATAATTTATAAAATTATGCAGAAAATAATCTGTAAATAGATTGCATTTTCAGTCTATAAATAAGACTTTCTGTGGGAGAAAGAAGAAATTGAGACAAAAACAAGCTCAGGGTCTTCTGTTGGCTAAATACAAAAATTTTGGGCAGAACCTGCTCTGAATGAACTGGGGGTCAGATCTTTGCCTGGATCTGCAGTAGTGTTTCTTGACCTGCTGCTGCTTCTGTAATTTCACATTATTAACTGCAATATAAATAGCTTCTCCTCCTGGATGAAGTCTCATTTCTTTCACAGTTCCTTTTTCTTAACAGTTTAATCAAACTAATTGTGATAAGCAGTGTATTTGTATAAATATTTAAATGTGGAGCATGAGGACTGAATTATTTATTCTGCAAATGCAAGCTTAATGTAACTATCTTTGGAAACCATCTCATTCTTAGATGATTGTGCAATTTGGTTTTACATGCTGTCTGCTGAATTCCATGTTTAATGTTGCAAATAGCTCAGATAAATTTTATTATTTGCATATGCCTTGTACAAGATGCCAGAAGAAACAAAACATGGGAGATTATCTTGATTTAGCACATGGGAAAACTAGTTATCTTTCTAAATTCAAATGTCAAGGGACTGCAAATGGGTTAATAAAAATACGGATGATGTCATTCATTGTCCAATCTTGTCTTATGCACAAAGAGGCATATGATCTGAGCTGGAAAGAAAAATATCATATTGATGGCAGATGCCAAGCCACGCAGGGAGATTCTGAGTCTGAAACTCAGAACCAGATTTTTCTCTTGTGTGATTTTGTGACTTTCAGTGTTCTTTTACTATACCTCTTTGGGGGTAATGCAGAACTGTATGTAACGATGTGTTCCACTGCATAAAAGAGTCATTGCTCTCTAGGGAAAAAACGCTGCTAAGCATGAAAAAGATACCATGCCAAAAAACTGCGCTGCATCCCAGTAAGCGGATGACTGGCTGGTAGAATCTCTTGCTTGAGCAAACATATTAGGGAGCAGTTTAGCAGTGCATAAAGGCGTCTTTCTTCTGCTTTCCATCCCAAGCCTTGGCTCAGCTGCACAGTGGAGGTGACGCTGCTCTGGTCGTCACCCAAGGGTCAGCGCTGAGCAGGGAGCTGTTTTGGCAGCTGTGCAAGGGAGGAGGGGACAGGAAAGGAAGATTTGACAGGGGGAATGGAGTTGGTATCATCAGTATGAATCACTATTTTGCATGTTTACTTTCGCGTTAATTATGTAGTGTGCTTCCAAGCAGAAATAGTGGGCATATCACTATAACATACCTTACCTCTTCGCGTTACCTCTTCACTTTTAATACTGTGGGATGGCAGCAGAAAACTTCAAGGATATTAGTGAGCTGCAACTGGTTAACAACCGTGAACACCAAAATTAGTGAGTGCAGAAAAGTAATATTTTCCCCAGATTTACTCCTCATTTAAAAAGTGTAAAAGCATTCTTTGAGAATATGATTCAGCGTCTCACCTCCCCCTAAAGCCTCCCGTGTTGATATCACCTACAACACATTCGGAGAACTCTTTATTTTTTGCCTTCTTAGATGTTCAACAGAACTGCAACAAAGTAATTCTTTTCTGTTTTTGAAGGCAGCTTTTTATGAAGATTTGCTTGTTTAAATAATTCAGCATATCAGCACATTTTCAGACAAGTTTACTAGCTGACGTTAATGTTGGAAACCTTCAGTGGGAAGTGAGAAACTGAATTATAATCCCAAAGAATATTGCTTCAAAAAACAGAGGGTAGCCTTCTTTCAGGCTTTTTTTTTTTTTTTTAATAAAAGGCGCACAGGTTTCTACCCATCCTCCTCAGAGATCCAGAAAAGTCACTTTGCCCAAGCACAGTTGGTTGAGGTGCTCATGGGATTGCAGTTTTATTCACAGGCATCTAAGTTTGTTTGATCTTGATGTTTAAACCTTATAAATTGGACTTATTTCATGTAGTCCAAATGAGTATTGAATATAGGACTTTCTTTTGAATTAACTCTTGCTTTTCAGTATCTCATTTTCTTCCAGCAAAACATTGAAATTTTATCAAAATCAAGCATTTCTCCAAATGCTATTTTTGACAGTTTTCTAGGACTTAATTTCTGATTTAAAATGAGACAGATCTGTCTTGGAATAAGTGGTGTTTCAGAGTTTAGGTCATTTCTTTGAAATGTGAGACACCTAAAGTCATGTGTCTATATCAGGACCACCCTGGTGTCGTGCCTGTTTGGGTCATGTGCTTTGGTGGAGAAGGTGTTGTTTCTCCTCTTTCACAAAATGTCAGAACTCTCTAAAAAGTCGAAGGAAAACAACTTTCAAAAACTTTGTGGGAAATTTTATTTTTCTAGCCAGCTCTAGTTATGTCTTTCAGATGATTTCATTCTATGAAAAGAAGCTGTGTGAGTATTTCTAGGGCCAGCTTCTGTGGTCTATGTTATCAGTTTTATTCAGTTTAGAAGAGTTGCAACAGCCTAAATTACCAAAGTACCTAACTTTGCCCTGGTACTGTTTTCTGCTATAGCTTAATCAGCTAATAGTGTTTTCAGAGAAGCATTACTACTATTTCTTTTCTCAGGTTCCTTTACTAACAGGGTCTTGGTAGATGAAGGAGAGATATTTGGAGAACAGAACAAAGGACATGTACAATATTACTACGCCACAATTTTGCAGGGGCTTTTATTTCTATCATGGTATCTGATCAATACAGTCAGTCTAATAGTATTGAATTTACTATAAAGATGCCAGTTTTAATTTTGCTGTTAGCACGTGTAAAAAATTCTATCTCAGTCTTTGGTGACTGGCTTTTATCAAAAGTAAAATTTGTTTCAGTTATATATGTTGACAGAGAATACTTCAAGCATCCTTGTGTTTCAGCAGTGCTAAAAGCATACATACAGAGCTTCAAGTGCTGAAGGCTTTAGCAAGGCAGTTAGTACCATCTGGTCAAATCTTACTGCAGCTGTATTGGCCTTTCTTTTCTTCATTAGGGCCAAAGACAAACTTCTCCCAACTTAGAGCAGAACAGCTCTAGGATAACTCTTGTGTTTGCTCTTGTTATTTGGCAGGTTGATAACTTCATCTTTGCTTTTTTTTCCTTGAGCAATGAAAAAATCTCTTCTGCTTAATTCTTTTCTATCTGAAGAATATTTTCATTTGAAATGTGCAGCAATTGAGATTAGTATACTATTATGTGACAAGGAAACCACTCAAATTCCTCAACCTACAGCTATGCAATGAAGTGGAAAGTATCCTGCTGAATCCTGTGCTATTTCAAAATGAAAGTAAGATTTTGCTGCAGTATTTGTGTCTAATAAGAATAATGTGGGGTCTCACTTAGAAACTGGATTTAAATATACATTGTGCTTTTTGTGTGTTTTGTTTTATTAAAACTTATATATATATGGTTTTTTTACAGAAGGAAATTCTCTGTGCATTAAAATAATTTTGTGAACTGCTGCAATTTGGCCAGAATATTGAAATAGTAGAACTTAGTTAAAGACATCAGTCACTTCCTTTACAAACTTGAAGTGGTGACTACAGTTACCTTCCAGTAAAAAATATATATTTCTGTCTAGTTTATGCCAAAAATGTTTAGATATCTAATAAAGTGTTCTGTCCAAATAACCAAGTTAGGTACTACTCCTCTTTTAAAGGATACTAAACTAAATAATTGATATGGAAAAAAATAAGTGATTTTGATGGCTTCCAGAGGAGGTTTTGCCTGTCCAGTCTGGGAGCCTGCTACTACCTTCCACTTGACCTATAGAGAGCAGTCCTCCTGAAGTGCTTTACCAGGCACTAAAATTTCAGGCTCACGTTAAGTGAAAGTGGGCCTCATCCATGAGAGTTACCATACAGAGCTAGAACTGCTTACCCTCTTCCCACAGGCTTCCCCAAACCAAGGGATAACACTAATACAATTTAAAAGATTGTTGAGATCTTGTTATAAGAATTTCTTAGATAGCAAGCACATGGCAGTTATGTCACTGGTGCTGCAGTTGTATTCAAAGTCAGTTTACCAGTTGCTGCTTGTTTAAATTCCTTTTTATTGCTGTGAACTGTAGTGTTTACTTCCATGGGTTTCTTCCTACTTTTATACCTTTTCCAACCTTCCTCCCCATTCTTTAAATTCCGGTCCTTTCCCTCGTCTTTGGCCCCTTAGTTCTTGCTCCATCTGTTTACATAGCAGTTTCCCTTGGGTTACTTATTCTTCCTGCCATGCCAGGCACAGGCTTCTCTTTCAGCGCGTTTGCAGTGCTTTGTCTTTGCTAATGCACCTTTACTCAGCAGCATGGCTCAAGCCACATGAGAAGACACTTACAGATGGCTATCCAGCTAGACGCTCTGGGGTCTCTCTCTTTCTCTTTCTTGTTTTCATTTATTTATTTTTTTGTTTGCTTTAAACGTCACTTCTTGAAACCAGGGAATTGCTAAATTCAGCTGGGTCTAAATATGCATCAGTGATGACTGGAACAAATTTTGCAATGGGAAGGAGAAGGTTTGGCCAATATGGTTGTAGTGCTTATGGGCCAAAATGTGTGCTGCTACCCTAAGGTTAGTTTCTAGCTCAGTTCAGTGACAGCCCCTTGAGGGGAGGAAGCGTTGTAGTTTTATAAAAATTATAATGTTTTTATTTTGCTTTATTTTTCACCTTGTTTATTCTTATATTTTAATGTTTTTTCTTTTATGATGTTCATTTATTTAATGTTTTGACAAAAATCAGATGTTCTTGCTTGCTAAGAGAATGTTATCAAACTAGTTTAGATAGAAATTTTCAGTAAAATTTAAAAAACAGATTTTTTTATTTAAAACAATTAAGATTTTCAAAATCCCAGTAGAGTAAGGAAATAACTCTGTAATACGATAGCAGGATTTACAACATCAAACAGGAATCTATGACTTACTATTTTACTGGAAATTAAACCCAATGTGAAGCTGATGAGGTGTCGCTTTTATGATGGATGCAGCTAACGTGCCATTATATACCATGTCACTGTATGACTGGTGAAGCTAAATAAAATGATAATGGCATAGAAATGTTGCAGGAAGCCTTGGAAAAAAAGCCAGGGTTTTTTGAGGTGGAAGAAGGAAACAGGAAAGTGATCTAAACCTGTTTAGGGATTGTTGGTAAACAACAGCTGTCTTATTGATGGTTAATATTTTATTAATACTTCATACCAAGAATATATCACCTTTATTTGAAGCTGTGTTGGAACCCCACCTACTTAGCTGTCTTTAAAAATTTTCGAGATTGAGTCCTATATGCTATGTTGATATACTGTGTGACTGCTTCTTACATTATAAAATGGAGAGAGTCAGAAATTAGTGCCTGGTTCAGACTATTTATTTATCTTACAAGTGCTAAACCAACATACACCTGTCAAATCTTGCAGTATATTTCAGGTTCAGTTTAGAAAAAGATAGCTCTGTTGAAGTGTTGAAAGACTGTTTTATTTTCATACGAGTACATGGCAAATGCCAAAGTTCTGAAATGTAAAGTGCTTATTTATATGCAGCGTTTTTAGTATACATTACATTAATTTAATGGAATATATTTTAGATACAATTGATAACTAAGGTGACTGGCATAACCCAGACTCTTAGGGAATGTTAAATCATGAGCATTAATTTAGGAAGAGAAGAGTGAGTGACTGAAGTTAGACACTGTTAAACACTCCAGAAAAGATTATGTGCATAGCAAGTAGTTCAGTTAACATCCTCTTCTCTAAGCTCTGAAATATCAGAATTTCTGCATTTGTATCAATTTAAGTTATGAAGTTATCAAGCATGATGGAGAGTTCTTGCATGCAGTATCAAGCATGATATTGAGTTGTTTCTCTTTAAGGAAAGGTGGGAGGGTGTCAGAGCTCTGATGGCACATAACTTCTTCTCTAACTTCTGCAGAAATAGGTAAAATAACAGCTATAACACACAAACACTTATTTCTGCAGCTTTGGTAACGTATACTAAAGATGTTCAGAAGAATTGACCACAGAGCTCTGAGTCTGTGACATTATTTAACAAATCTGATCCTAATGATGCATTTAAGAGAGCTGGAAAAAATTTAATGTGTCAGTATTTTTGATTGTTTTAAATGTAAATATAGGCTAATCTAGAATATTGTAACCTGGTTCAGCCATCATCAGTGCTTGAAAACACCACAGCAGATGCAGTCAGTAAGATATTAGAGGATGAAAGTATACTTGAGTCAATCAGTATAATTCTACAAAGAATGGGTCTTGTTACAAAACCCCCTGTGATGCCATCTTTTAAAGAGATCATAACTCTACCTGATGAGGTATTCATGCAATACATAGCTGGATTTCTGTAAGGCACTTGGTTTAGTATCATCTGTGTTTAACTTGGTGTTTAGATTTTAAACACAAATTCCTGCTGCACAGTTTTGGTGCCCTTATTAAGATTTTTTTATTTAATAGGCATTCTTAAAAATACAACAGATATTTTCTGCATTTCTTAAACTTTTTTTTGTAATTTCAACTAATTTTTATTTTATAAAATAATTTACTATTGAGGGCCCTGGGGCAGAAAAACTGAAATTTCTGAAACTTTAAGTCGGGTTTAATTAACATTTTTGAAAGCCTGAAGCTGCTGGATTGTATCTGATATGAACTTGTAATTAAAAAACCCAATACAAAAATGTGAATATTTTTACCTAAGCTCAAAACATTTCAATATTATGTTAGATAATATTGATAATATATTACTGATAAGAGCTATTAGAGATTTTATGGAAATCACTACTTAATTTCAGTTTAAAATGATTTGCATTCTGGCCAGCATTTCCTATTGGTTATTAAGTAAAATAGATATCTTAAGTAAAGATTTATTCAAGGCTTTCTTATTCTGACTAAAATACCTTTTATGTGTAGAACTTCGCTTTTTTTCATTGCAAACTGCAAGAATTGAAATTTGGATGTACTTTGTCAAATGGACAGTTCTAATATCCTTGATGTGTTGTCACAAATGGTTTTGTCCACGAATGAAAGAAAAGAAGAACAGTGAATGTCTTTCAGTTGTTTGAAATTAAACAAAAGGGGCCAGTAAATGACATCAAGTTATGATGTCAGGTTATGTTTGAAACTTGGTGTTCTTTCACAAACCGAACTATTGTTAATATACTGCGCAAATAAACTATTCACAGAAATCTTTACAAGTTTCCTGGTATGAAACTGAAGGTGAAGTAGTATAATGGAAATATAGCATATATGACATTAACAGGCAGAGACCTGTTCATCTTGTAATATGCTGCTCTGCAAATTTGCTTAACAATCAATAAAACATAGATTAGTATAGGAAAACAATTTTACTGTGCATCCTCTGCTGAGTGCTAGCATTTTGCGGTCCTTTTCCCCAGGCATCAAGCATCTTAGAATATTTTTGTATTAAAGAGCTATGTTATTTATGTAGTTTAGGTACTGTATAATAAACTATCAGTATATTCTTGTTCATAGTATAGCAGTTGGCAGTATTTACATGTCTGTCTGATCTATGTTGATTCATAAGACAGTGACTTTACTCTCATGCTGCTTATTCTTCAGAGTTTTACTATAGTATGAAAGGAAAAAATTTCAGAATAGTGTCATGCTTCAGTTAATGTCAGCTATTAAAATGGCTGGTGTTATAAATAGCTTCGATATTGAAAAGTTTTAAGTCTTCGTGCAGAAACTCCCAGTGGATCAGGATAGATCCTTAGAAGATTGTGATCCTGAAGATAAACGCTAGCAATATATTGGCAAAGACACCAGCTCTTGTTAAACTGGAGGTGAGAACATTGCACCAGCATTTCTGTGTTACAAGAACCTATTGCCTTTATTCTTTGCTCATTTTTCCAAAAGTAGTTTCAACTGCTGTGTCTAATGTGTTTCAGAGATTTCATGAACCTGAAATGTCATCCCTGACATAGTCAAACTTCAGAGAAGAAAAAAGATTTCGTAAAAACATTTGGATGAATCACTAAATAGAATCTCTGATTATGCCCACAGCAATGCATACATAATAATTTACATCCTCATACAATAGGCCACACTTTTTTTCATTATTTATTTCTAATGTTTAGAAAACAGATGAAATCATTTTCAAATAAGAGCAAATGGGTTGGAAAATGCCATTTTGGTTACTCTGAAACTTGGGCCTTAGACCTTAGTTTCTGTCTGCCAAGAGGAAGAAAACTCCTAAACTAACGTAACATGCCCTAACTGCAGAATACTGCTTGGTCTGAGGGTAGCTTTTCCTCAGTCCCTCCGCTAGCTCTGTGTCACTTGGTTTAAAATGCCTGACTCAGTAAGAGGGTGAGAGAAAGCAGAATGACTCATTAAGCTCAGGTTAAACACAACTGTTCTCCCCATTTAGAGGTCAGGGCATCCTGGTTTCAACCACAGCCCCAAGGCTAAGACAAGCATCTTTTGGTTTCTTTTCCCTAAACATTTGTGCTCTTAGACTGGCAAAGATTTCTCATGCCTTGATCCCATAAGTGGTATAGTTAGTAGACTCGGATGCTGTGTGAGCATTCATATATTTATCTACTTTAAAAGGATGTTGTAATAAAGATTTAATTCCAGAATGGAATATAAAATGTTCAATATTAAACCTGGAAATTCTTCGTCATATAAGAACATATCATTTGTAAAACTGCTGGTGTGGAAGGATTTTTTTTTTAGACTGTAATTTACACACAAGGCAAAAAGGAATATATCTATGAATTAAAAAAAAATTCTATTAAAATGAGTATCTTGAGAACTGGTAATGAATCTTCTCCTGGAATTCAGCACAGACCATTCAGTTAGGAAAATTAGATGTTTACAGTATATATCTATGTATAACCTATTTATATTACCAGTTTGGTAGGAGAGTCTAGCACAGCATAATTTTCTCAGAGTACAATAGATGCTTACCAGGCTGCAATTTTTTTTCCTTTGGAAAACCGCTGTGGGAAGAATGCTCTTGTCTCAACAGGTCTACTGCTTATTTGTATTCAGAACCTCAGCTGCTCACTTGACCAAAAGTAATCTATATTTTGCCTGTGATTCCTACACTTGAAAGGGAGTGAAATGAATTCTAGTTCATTTTAAGCATCACCAAAATAACTCTCTGCAAAGTATCAGTTATTTCTGAATTAAAAACAGTGGGATTGTATAGTTACCGCTTGAGTTCCAACCAGTTCAAATTTTACTAATATCACCAGCCCCTCCATTGCTTTCTTTGGGTAACTGTTTTGCTACATCTTTGCCGTAAAAATTAATAGTATCTTCTTCCTTCTACTTCTGACATTTTTGGCAGAGAAAGTTCACCTGCTCCCAAACTGTGAATTCATCGTTTGCACCTGTGTTGAAGGGATTTAATGCCTGCAAGCAGAAAAGCCAATATTAGCTTGGTTACTGTGGTAACAGACTCATTTTCAGAAGACTGTAATGAATGCTTCTAGAAGCAGGGCTGCTATTCTTGAATTTTATTTATGTAAATGTGTTTTAGACACCTTTCTCCCATACTGCGTCTTCTGCTAATAATCGGCGGGTACTGAGGTATCAGTATCTGAGGCTTTCTCATATAGTTCAAATCCCAGTGGGATTTTTGATCCGGGTGAAGTTAAAGTAAATTCACATGCTGTTGGAGAACTCTGGCCTATCACCCCAATTAATGCTTTACTGGAAGCATACTGTCAGAACCTACTGTTTTACTAAAGGTCCTATCTGCTTCCGTATTTTACAAAAGCTTGTAAATGTAAAGACCTTATGGCCTTGTGGTCATTATCAACATTTTAGAGAGAAAGACAGCGCGAGAGAGAGCATGCGCCTGCTTTCTGATTGCTCTGAAATCTGGCCTATATTTTGGTTTTGTAATTTTGTTCTTGGAGACAGGAACATTGTTCCCCAGATTTCTTGCAAAGTAATAAGAACTCTTTAAATCACATCACGAAACATTAAAAGGACTGATCGTCATTTATGAAGCTTCCAGTACCTTTATCAGATGCTTTTGTTTTCTCCCTCAGTGCTTGGGTCTCTTTGGAATTACGCTTTCACAAATACGTCACTTTTGCACATTTATCCATTCCCAAAGTGTACCAGGGAATTGCTGGTCTGCTTTTCCTTGTCCTGGCCCTCTCCCTGGCTGCTTTTGTTGCGTTAAGGGGAGACAGTCTTTCTGCTTCCCTCTCCCCACTGTATGTGATCATCAGATTTTTCATTAAGCATATTCATGCCAGAATCCAGAGACAAAATTCTCTAGGCATAATAACTTTGATTATTAACAAATGGTTCTTGTTTCAGAAATAGGAACAGTAGAAAGCTTAAAACACTGGAGAAAAAATAATTATTTCCTAAACAGTAAGTCCTTCACACTGGAAGTAACTTATTTTCAGCACTGAACAGCTTAATAAGGCAAATAAAAATCAACAAAATTTTCCAAGCCAAAGTCATTTTCCAAAATAGGAACTTAAGGAGACTTATAGAAGTATTGCAAGAAGTTACTGATGAGAGAACTAAAAAGGAATGAAATATCGATGTCTGCATTAAATTAGTTACTCAAAAGTACTTTGGAGAACATTTCCTAACTTACAGCTAATAGCTTCACAATGAACTCAGAATGAAATGAGTCTGCATCTCTGAGGATGTGAGGATATAAGCTGATGGGACAGTTCACTACAATTATTCAATCTTTAATTAACAAAAACTGCCAACAGTGCTAGTAGCACCACTTTTTCCCTGTCTGCTGTGGAAGGTCCTTACTGTAATCTAAAAAACAAAATTATCTCCTTTTCAGTTATATATTTGTCCCTAGTATTAGGATGCTGTCTCCCCTGATTGCACCTGAAAATGAGCCATGACAATGTATGTAAAAAGGCGTACATTGGTGATATGGACAGATTGGAGCATGGTGCTTCCCTGGGTTATCCCCAGCTCACCTTCATAAAGCTGTATTTCTCACAGAGTTTATATGTACAGTAGGTGAGATGGACCAAAGAAGGTATGGCACTATGAAAGTATTTAAACCAAACTTATTGTCTTAGTATACTACTAAACAGATAAATTCAGGTTTTCTGTTTGGTACAGGGATGCTTTTGTCTCACTCTCTCCTTTCTCTCCTGGAAACATCTCAATGCGTGTTTTTAGCTGTTCTCCTTTTCTGACTCCACTGAAGAGTTAATAATGTGCTAATTTTACCAGACACATGCAGGTGACTTTAAAAAAAAGTAAGTACATGTTTTTATTCTGCAATCATTGCCTATTTTTAGAAGTGCTACTAAATGTTTTTATTCTCTAATTGCTTCTCCTTATCCATCCTCTGAATATCCCATTTAAAATTTTCTATCTGAAAGGCAAAGATACTTACCAAATAGCCTTTTTCTTAGCTGGGAGTAGTTTTAGGTAATTCTACAGCAGCGAGCTGCCCAAAGTTCATCAATTACTTTATGCTGGGTTGTAGAATGTGTAGACTGTGGATGCTAAACTGTTGTTATGTTTAGCTTTGGTCCAAAAGGTGATGGTTGCTTGGGACATACACAAATGCAGTGATTTGGCATAGTTTATACTGCAGCATATAGAGTTCGATGAGCTGAAGAGAGAACTACTTGCAGTAGCTCATTTGTCCCTACAGGAACTGGCTTGCTTATGTCCATGCTCTGCAGTATACTATTGCCTGTTGTCTCAAACAAATTTTAAAATACATGGGTTCATGTGTGCAATGATCCATTTCTTTATTTAAAACAAAGGAATGATGGGTATAGACCTCAGAGGGCCAGCAAAGCTTTGTAATAAATCACTGGTGAGAGGAAGGGGATAACAGGTGTTTCGAGCGTGTGCGGAGACTAGCAGAAGAAAATGCATCGGTGGTACGTCCTCCTGGAAGGATCAGTGAAAAGACACATGGTGAACAGATGTCTCTGGCTCCTGCAGGCTTCTGCTAATTTCTGTGATCAGACTATTCAGGACTAAATCTGCTCACAGACCACCGCACAAAGCAAACCTCGCAGGAATGAGTCTGCACGAGTCTGACTTCTTTAGCGATGGAGGTGGGCCAAGTCCTACCACACAGGAAGAGTTAGGAAGTTTGCAGGATTTTTGCAGTTCCCTTTTCATTCTTGTCTCGCTGATGATGCTGTAGCCCTGTGCTGCCAGGCTGGACCATATAAAGCCAGAACTCTGTGGATCACAGGAGTTCATTTCCCATGCAGTGATTTGTAGGTCCAGAGAAAAAGAGGCTCGAGTGGGACAAGCTCCAGAGTTGTATTGCTGCTTCCTTATTGCGGCTGGTTTGGGGCTTTGTTCAAAATTCAAAATTTTGCTAGGGGACAATGCGTAGTCTAATCTTGTTCTGTTACATCCGTGGTCTTGCTTCTGGATTTGATATGTGATTCCCAGAACAAGCAAACTGTCTGAAAGCACACTGCCAGTAGTATCAGAGTTAATAGATAGTCTGGTGAAGTCAGTGTTGTAAATAATGCTGCTGTTTTACTCAAAACAGAGATTTGGAGCAGGATATGAGGGGAGTGGGGAGCTGGTTTTATAATGTGAAATATTTAAAATTCATAACAATCTGTAAAATGCTGTGCTTCAGGGAATACAAATATCAGGAGGCGAATGATAGAAAAGTTGATGGTAAATGTGTTTGAAAATTATGAATTTGAGTACAACCTTGTGTGTAATTACAGACACTTACCATGTGGTTAATATGGTTTTGATGGGGAATGGAGATAGGGGGAAAGAAAATGAAGATGCTTCCCCTCTGATGTTTTCATTGAAAAAAAATTGTTTTCTGATGGAACCTGTGCATGTTAATACAATATTTATATATTCTTCTCAATGGACTATTTCTCTTTCCCTTCTGCTGCCCATAGGAAAGCACTTCAGAAAACAATTAACAGCTTTTGACTTCCCCTTATGTGTTATTTTACTTAAGTTTTACAACAAATCAACTGTTTTTACCAAAAACTGTGGTAGTTAGCTATTTTGACTCCAAAGCTGAGGTGCTGTCAAAAAAAGCATCGCAGTTTCTTTTCTTTGGGAGGAGAATGAAGAGGGAGTTTTTCTTTATCTGTTAATACATTAAAAACAGACTGTACTTTTTTTTCTCATTTCAAATTCCTGAGTCATTACTGGGAATGAAATAGTTTGATATTACTGGGATTGCCATGTTTTTTATTGAGCAAGGGAACAACTGATATTTTTGCAGTGGTTATGTCCTCTGGGTTCTTGATAGCAAGAGGGCAGATATTTCTTAAACTGGTATTGATAGAATCCATTTCTTCCATGTCAGTGCTGTGGGTGTCAAAATGACCCCAGTTAGAACTAGCCTGAATAAATCTGTGCCTATTACAGTCATGTCTCTAATTGCATGGTTGACATACTGTAAGTAGACCTCCATGCAGACCTCTTTCTGTTTTAGTATTTCTTATTGTTATAATTCCAAGAGTTAAGTTTAAACACTCTTGCTCTGAGAGGACTGTCTTGTGTTACTGTATTCACCACTGGTCACCACTCTTAGCACAGAGAAGAAGCACCAGAGCTGAATCCTGCTGGACTCGCTGGCTCAGCACGTTTGATGTGCAAGGCACTGCAGCACCAGAGCTGCTTCCAGGATGTTGCTTTAAGGTTAGGAGGCTCTGGGGCACACACAGAAATTCTAGAAAAAGGATTGGGAGTAAGGGTGGCCATAGGGATAATAAAGACATTTTGCAAAAACAGTGCAGTGTGGAAACTATGATTACAGCTGTGTATCAATAATTTGCAGGAGTATCTTCATACAGCGGCGCTCTGTCTCCAATGACCTATCAGTACGCTCTGTCATCCTGACTGCTAAGCTTTATGTGAAACTTCCTTTAATGAACACTGAAATATTTCATTGTGCTTACAGAATGAATTGTGCAAGCCACAGAGCACAGAGTTTCTCATGAAAACTTAAATGTTACTATAACCTGTAGTCTTAATACCAGCCTGTAGTAAGTTTGCAGGAACAGCTATAATATTTAAATTCAAATACCTCTTGATGTCAAACTCTTTAATAAAAAAAAAAAAAAGCCAGCTTTCAGTATTGCTAGTTTACTGTATGTCTCTGTTCTAATGAAAGGAAAGAATTCCATGCAGGTGATACAGAATGGCTTACACTGTTTATTTAAAAAGCTGAGAGAGCATATTCATATGCAAGGAGAGTAAATGTCTTAAGTGTCTGTAGTAAGGCCTCCATTACAAACTGACTGTTGATAAAAGAGAAATGATACTCTATGAGTAAGTTTTATTTTCCCACAGTTCTAGGCTTTCTGATGGTGATGATCTTAACTAGTATATATTGATAATGCAGTAATAACCGCCCTGCTTAATGGCAGGGTATACTTGAACAAAATGATAATTTAATATTAATGTATTTCCTAATGAGCTGTATGCCATAGAGAAATTGATCCTAGAAATATAAAGGATTGATAAGAGACTGTTGTATTTTCTCCACCATATGAGAAAAACTAAATACGTATGTAAGAGATCCAAAAATGGGACTGATTTAAAAATAGGCTGCTTTTATTAGAAGACATTTGTTTCCTCCCTCTGCTGTTTATTGTATTTTAGGATGTGCTCCACAGTGTGTACCCTTGCCTTCTGGAACTTGTGCATCTCTTTAAACCAAATTGTTGTGGAGCATACTTAGTTCTTTCAGTATTAATATCAAGCTATATTCATCATCTGAAGTACTATTATCATATTATTATCATACAGTAAGTGGTTTAAAGGTATACTAACTCAGATTGGATCTGCTCATTTAAAAATACCATGTTTCAAGAACATAATTGTACAGTATTTTGATCACTTTTTGTCATTTTAGTTTTGTTTGGTTTTGCTTTTTCCCCCTGTTGTGCTGTTTTCTGAGAGAAGCAAAACATCTGCAGCAGACTGTTCAGGGAGAGCTGCAAAGTTGTCTGTATGCAGAGCTTCATTCAAAGCTCATTTAAAGGCTATTTGGACCCTTCCATTGATTGCAGTGTATTTCGGCACATTGTGCTGGCTAATAGTTATGTATGCATGGATATGTGCTGTAATTGCATTACTTGGATGCTTTGTCACAACCTTATTTGATTATTTCTTTTGAACTGGCATCATCCGTATTGCTAAAAGGAACGCTAACTTTTCTAAAGCAAATACTCCTTGTGAATAGGTTCACAATGAACTTTAAATATATACTGGCTTATAATCAGCTATGAAGGATGACTGCTGACGCACTATGAAAGGCTACTGTTCCTCCTCCATGCTCTGTGTGCTTCCTGGTACAGCTTCACCCTGAAAGGCAGAGGGAGAGGTGGGCTGAAGTCCTCTCTGGCTCCCCGTTGCCTGATGGGGCACCTGTGCTTGTGGATTAGGGCATGGTTATGGCTCTGATCAGGCCCAAGCTGTGCTCACTTTTGTTCTTAGAGGATATGCTGGGCATGTTTCTTTGGGACTCATAATGGTTATATGATGGCAAGTGCACAGACGGCTATATCTAATGGGGTAAGAGTAACTCTTTGGTCCAAACCAAAGGTCCACCTAGATCTATATATCATCACTCAAGAGCAGGTATTTGGGAAAGAACAGGGCAGGCAGGTAGTGATACTTTTTCTAGAAATCCATCTTCCAGTGGCATGTAGTTTACGGGCTCCCAGAGTTGAAGGCAATGTCTTTGAGTTTAATATGACTCAGAGGATTTTTGTTTGAGAACCAGTCAAATCTGTTCTGCAGCCTGTTTAATCCTTGACTCTTCTACAGTATCCAGTGACAAAGAGCTTGACCATGGATTTTGTTTCTTCTGTATCGGACATCTTCTAATTTCGTTTGTTATCATATTTCTTGTACTCTTGCTCTCTTTTTATATTCTCTATGGCACTTCTCAGTTTATAGAAAACTCTTGTACTCCCCACCCTCAGACTAGATTGAAGTTTCTTAGTTTGAGTATTTTAAAGTAAAACTTAATTAAAATTCTGAAAGTTTTCCAGATTTTCTTGGTATTCTTCAACAGATTTTAAATTGAACTTTCCCCCAAACAGATATATGCATTATGGGAATGTAATTAATTGATAGCTGAGTTGGGGGATTTTTTTCTTTTCCTGTATAAACAATTTGTTGGGTCCGAGTAGTGCTTTTCTTCATTTTTGTTTAAAAAAAAAAGCCATATAGTCAAAGAAGATCTTTTAAAATTTAATTTGCCCTGCACATGGCCTAGATTTTTGGTTGCAGCATTATGGAACAATGAAGTATTAGCTTTCTGTTTGTGAGTCTGCATGTATGTATGAGTGTGCATGTGTAATAATTATTCTTTTTTTCAGCAGTTGCTATGGTAAACACTGTGTGTTGAATCATACTCTGACTTACGTTGAGTAATGGCATTGTGCTTATTTTGTAGTAACTTTAATTACAAAAAGTTGCTACAAATGTAAATGTTAAGAAGCGGGAACTATGTTAAAGTGCAGTCTGAATGCATGTTTAAGGTGATGCTTTTATTAAAGTATGTTGCATGACATGGCATATTTAGTGTCACCCTATAAAAGAATACATACAAAATTCTTTGTAGTAAAAGAGGTATGTGGGAGGGGTTGGGGAGTAGTTTCCCTGTCCGTGGGACACGTTTCAACTTAGATGTGTTCTGTTCTGCAGCACAACTGAATGTTTGGAGAAGAGCTGACAGACATTTGCATCTGTCACAGAATGCCAGTAATTCAGTTAAGATATAATTTCAATTTTTTTGCCATTCTACTGCATATATTTAGTCATTGGACCAAAAAAACTCGAATAATCAGCTATCCCCAGGGATATGGGTACCAGGGTTAAGGTACCTGATCTAAGATTCTCAGCAAGTGAACTTGACACTGGGTCTCCATATGCAAAGTGTCCTCCTTGTTGGGGATGTTGTTTAAAGATTACTTCTCGAGGCTTTCTCTTTCCTCCTTTTTTCTTTCCTCTTTCCACCTCCAAAAAAAAAAAAGATTCCATCCTTATGACAACTGGCAAACATGTTCCAGCCAAATGTTTGGATTTGGCAAATCATTATTTTGATGTCTTTTCACATCTGCTCCCTCTCCTTTCAAAAAAAGACAAAACCATCCGGACACGGACTACTTCATGGAAGAATTGCTGATGAGCTCCTCTTAGATCATTAACTGAAATATGCAAGAAGTGGAAAAAAGCTCCTAGGTTCAAATAACATTGTTGAGCAGGAGCCCAAATAGGTTAAATAAAAATCATAATGAGGAATGGAGAGTTGTCATAGCAAAATAGTACTTTGCAAGTCAGTTTAGTGTAAATAAACATTTAAGGCTTCATCAATTATTTTTTCATTCCCCTCCAGCTCCCTACAATGATCTTAACATCAAGTCTAATTTATCTAAGCTTTATAAATGGGGAGGGGGGATAGAAGGAACCCTTGATATAGCCATTTTTGGAACTGTTACTTCTCTTTTAATAAGTTTTTTTTTTTTAATTAAAGTTGCTTCATGGAAATTTTCAAATTTGTAGTAGGGATAAGAGAGCAGAAGTGTTAAAAGCATTATATTATATATACTACATATACATGCATATATAAATATTCATTTGGCCTTTTTTTTCTTTTACCCCTGTATGATATAATAAAAACAATGAGTAATTGGTGGTTAGCCAAATGGGGATTTCAAGTTGTCCTAACACTTGTGACAGAGAAGCTGTAGTAATGAAAGATGAATAGGCATGTGAAGAAAGCACCAAATGTCTGGTAGTATTAAATATGATTCACCATCTGAACTCCAGAAAACCTGTGACTTAACATTTATCTTATCCTTTAGATGAAAGTAAGTCTTGGAATATGTTAGTCTACTTTAGTACCCTACATGTAGATGTTAGAGGTTAGTACCCTACATTTATGGTAATAACCATTCTTCATCACCAGAAAAACGAAACAAAAGAACTTCACATTAGTTTTCATTTTAATCTTAAATTTCTCTTCACATTTTAGTCTTTTTAAATTTTCTTCAGTGTCCTTTTCCAAATCTTTAATCACATGAAACAAATGGATAACAATAAAGAATTGTTCCCCTCATTATTTACTCTCTGTCTTTAGGATCTGAAAATCCTTTCCCTCAAGTGGTTTGTCTATACAAAGCTCCAGGCTTCCTGCGTACCCCCACACACTGAACCTATTAAGTCTTTCTTCTGTGAGTGATAAAACTTGTACAAACTATATAATGAATTGCGGATGAGTAAAGAATGGAATTCTGAGCTTTCTGCCTTCTGCTTTGGTGTCCTTTGTATGTTCTTCATGTTACTCTTGTTTCAGATAAGTCTCCCGTGTCTGATTTATTTTTCCCTTGTTATCAGGAGAGACACTTTTATGATAATTAATGGTGCTTGTTTTCAAGTCTTCAGGTATGATATGCCTCACTGGTCTTATAGCATCTGGATTTTTAGTATTAGTTTTTTGCATTATTATTATGATTACTTGTTTGTTTCAGCACAAGCTGAAGTAAAAATTAATTTAGATAAAAGAAAAAGAACGAAGCATTAAGAAAATAAATAGAAGTTTGTGATGCACTAAATATACCTTGAAAGCTCATGAAGTTAAACAGGTATAATTACTTGGATTCAAGTTAATGCATTGACTTACTGACTAGCTTAACAGAACTTTTATCAGTTAATCTCGATATAGGAAGAAAAAACAAGATTATACAAAGTAGTTAACATATTTTGCTTGTTGCAGTAAATTACACCTTGCTTTTGTATGTTTCTTATATATTTTTAAGGACCTCTGTTATACATGGTCTATCCTGCCAGTAGTTTTGACTTTATATTTCAAAATGATTCAGCAGTTTTATGTATTACTTTAAGAACCTGAAAGTAGTAGCTCTTACAACTTACTGATTTTTATGAGTAAATGCTGGGGCCCATGTTTTTATCTCTAAATTAAATTTCTTCAAGTGTAAATAAATAAAAAAGGGTTTGGGGGAGGTTTTTTGTTTGTTTGATTTTTTTTTTCATTTTTTAAAGTCCTGGTGTGTATTGATCTGGATTGTTCCAGTTTTTATAATAGTATCAATAATAGGTCTTGTGCTGTAGGTTGTTGAATCTTTCTGAGAGCTGTCTTGTGTGGTGTAACATTTTATAAATGTAATTGGAAAGGTGCCACTGTTCACTGCTGTTAAGGTATTTTAGTTTTTTTTGTTGTTCTGCTAGTGCATTTAGAAAAACAGAATAACTTGTTGAGCAACTATTTTAGTTTTATTTATGCTTTTGATGCAAAATTATTTAGAAAAATTTCAGTTTTTGTTTTGAGTGGGAAAACTAAGTATCCCTGTTAGAGGACATTCGGATGTAGGTGCAGCAAGGCGAAAGTCTGAGCTTCTAAATTTGTGAGGTCAGTGGGCAAGAAAGTTTGAGTGAATGAATCACAGAATCTTGCATACAGCCATGCATGTCCCTGACAATAGCTCAGCCTCCAGGTAACTGGTAGACTCCAGGCATCTACCAAGAACTTGGATAAAATCTGAACTATTCTGGCTTATGCTGGATGAATATATATGTGTATGTGTTTATGTTTTTACGTAAACATATAGGTATGTATAAGGGTGTATGTGTGTATATATACAAATACACACACACACACACACACATACACACATATATATTTATTAAAAAAATCCTCTTGTTCTATGGCTTCATCATCATAATATGCAAGTCTTCTGTTATTTAAGTGTGGTCTTCTTTTTTCTGTTTCCTGAGCAAAGACACTGGGAGAGTGGGATTAAGAGAGTTCATTAGTTCCAGCAAAAGAAGAGACTGGAGAGTACATGGAACAATATTTGCTCTTGCACAGTCCATCATTTCTCTTCTCTTGGCCTTATTATTGACACTTCCTTATTGAGATAAGAGTGAGTTATTCCAAACTGTGTTATCAACGGTGCTCCTTTCTGGTGTTTCCTGTTGATCTGATAACAGTAACCACATCTCCATTTCTCAGAGGCAAAAACATCAGTTACATGAAAATGTAAGTCTCACATTGGCAGTTCTGAAGCTATAATATTGCTTATATTGCTCTCCTGAATGAAATTATAAAAAGCCCATGACATACAGTTACTGTGGAAGACAAACAATAAGCTACTGCTATGTGTGATGGTGCTTTCTTTCATTATGAGGAGTAGCTAGGTGTCGTGGTTGTTTTCTGAAATATTGCCTACATTTTAAATGTTTCAGACTATAATGGTAAGAGGAATAATAATACTGAGTCACAAAACTGAAGCTGGAGAAACTTAGAAAAACAGATAAAACTACACATGGCAATTATTAATATTATTTTACAAATTGAGACTTCTGTCTAAAATCTGCCATATATCACTTCTTCCTTAAGTATTACAACTAATATATATTTCTGGACAAGTAGTTGCAATAAGTAATGGTTGCAA
This sequence comes from Apteryx mantelli, assembly GCF_036417845.1. NCBI lineage: Eukaryota > Metazoa > Chordata > Aves > Apterygiformes > Apterygidae > Apteryx > Apteryx mantelli. The sequence goes on along the minus strand of NC_089978.1, from coordinate 62,063,160 downwards.
TTCCAGTGAACCTCTTACACTTACCAAAGCTGTTCTCTTGAAAGCTTTACAGAGTATAATTAAACTCCTGCCCTCCCATGTTCCTGCTTCATAAGAGAACCTGGAATGAATAGCTCTGTTATAATTATCTTTATATACTTTCCTGTTACTTTTCTAAAAAAAATCATCACAGCTTTCACTTTTCCATGTTTCCTACATTTGCAAAATTTTAATTGTATGTTGACTATACCAGAGTCATGGAGAATAACGTTGTTTTGACATAACTGTCAGGAACTGAGAGCAGAGGACTGAAAGGGATCTATGCAGAGTGTTCCCTCCTATTCTTAGAGGCAACATAGGTATCCATTTCATAAACTGTTCCACCTCAGAAACTGATTTTTTTTTAACCATTATTTTTATTTTTTTCTCCATTGCTTTTCTGGGTAAGATGTTCTACAGTATCACTAGTTCAGTAGCTGAAAGCTGGGTTTTTTTTCCTTCCAGCATTCATTTTCTCCTCAATATTGTGTATTCACATTTTCTTTGGTCGATGATGTTTTAATGTTATCCTGAAGGAAAGTTAAAATGCCAAATATTTTTGCAATACCAAATTTTTCACAAAATCAAACTTTTCTGGAATAGTAACTAAACTCTTGTTGTATTTCGTTCTTCAAAAACAAAACCTCAGTCTTTTCATTTATTTACTTTCTGTTTTTCTTTTAATACAAGAGCTCAGGCTTTCCACCATTCATCACAGAGTACAATCCCTGGTGTAACACACAATTATAGCACAAAACAAAGTGCCTTTGCACTCTCTGCAATGGTAGCTTATATATTTTACTCAAATCAGCAGGTCCTCTGCAAAGTCTTTTTGTGGGGAAAAGGTGACAATGTAACACTGCTATTTTAATTGAGATTGCTGGGATTGTCTTCACACTTGCCTTTCCAGCAGTAGTTTCTGGGAGAGACTTGGAGACTGAAAAAAGAACCACAGGAGGCAGAGGGGGAGAAAGGGGAATGAGAAATGGGTTGTAGAGATTAGAATGAAGCCAGAAAAGTTATAAAAGGGTGGAGAGCAGAAAAGCAAGGGGGATAAAATGACAGTGAAAAGGGCAACAGTCGTACCCTCCCCCACCACAAAAAAAATCCAGAAAAAAAAAGAGTTTTAACCTGTCATTTGATTTGTACCATGTTGTTACTGGGTAATAAATATGTATTAACAAGGATAGTACTCCTGCATCTCTGATAACTCTTCATCACTGAGGAAGAGAGGAAAATCCAGATAGTACTGCTCAGGACAGCTGTGGCAGGGACCCAAGATTTGGCTGACCCTGGTGGGTCTGACTTCTTTTTTTCCTAGTGCCAATTGCTGGTTCATTGCCTGATTCTAGCTCATATCAGGGCAAAGCGCAGAGCGAACTAAACCCTCTGATAACTACTAGTCTAATGGTTATAGGAAGAGAGAAGGAGAGGTATGGGGAAAGGATGATTTACACTCTGGAGGATGAGGAACATTAAGATGCTTTTTTCCTGTGAAGGTACCTTTAGACCATGGTCTCCCCACCTGCAAATAATACCATGTTTTGGAGGCCAAGCTTTTAAGGGCTTTACAAGGTACTGGCCAGGATACAAAATTTCCTCCCACTCTTGTTTAACCATTCTTTATTTTTCTGGTTGATGCTTGAGAGTGGCAGAGAAGAGACTGCTGAGCAAAAAATGTGTCTGAGCTTTTGTTGGCCTCTTTTTTTTGCTTCCTCCTAATGCCAGAGACAAAAATTGGAAACTGGTGGTTCCTTTTTCTGAATCTTTCTCCCCCAAATAACTTTGAATGGTGGAGGCACTTGGTATCTGTTTTGGAATTTGACCAATAGTATGTCTCTACAGTATATAAAGCAAATGTTCTTATGAGAAGAAAAATTTCTATTTCTTCCTTTGGCCACTATTTTTCCTGATAGTGGGGATAGCCAAATAGTCCATTGTAGCCATGTCTTGTTTTCAGCATATGTTTTGACCAGAATGAATAGCTAAATATTATTGTTCATTTTATTCTGAGAATAGTAAGCTTTTATCATCTGGGTCATTTCACTCCTTAGTAAATATAGTCACTCTATAGTAAAAATATATTTTTGAAGCTTCATTAATGAGCTTGTATTTATGCTTTTCTTAGGGGAAAAAAAAAGCAAGAAATACTCTCCAGTCTAAACTAATAGAAATTATTTTACAGATAATGAAGTAATCTACTTGCTTGAATTTTTAGTTGTTTTGCTTTTTTTTTGATGGGAAAAGTGTGGGGAGATTTGATTTAAATTAAAAAATAAGCAGGTATCACTTCCAGTCTTTGTTTCAATAGATTTGCTTACAAAGAATATATTGTTCTGCTGAATTTGAGCTCAACGACTGAGGTAGAGAGCAATTATGAAAGCCAAAAATGTATGTACAGAAGAAAACATTTTGTGACTACTCCTTGGCATTGTTCTAGAAAGCATGCTTAGCACAGTGAGAAACATGGCCAGCAGTCAAATTCTTTTTCAAAGACTGTGAGTTCTGGTTGCTAATGCAAAAAAACTAATTTTCTCTCAAACTGCTATAGTCCTACTGGCTTCATAACCTCTATATAAGAGGTTTTATATGACTGAAGGAGTCATCTTCAAATGCTTCAAGTGGCTTAACATGTGGCAGTACGTCCTGTTGGGCTGAGTTAGTCCCATGCAGGGACACTATGTCCAAAAGTTTAAGAGTTCTTAGACACGCAGTCTTCTTGAAGTGGGGTAGCATCATCCTTCTATATTAATAATAGCTGATTTCCTCTTGTCTTCATTTGGGAACAGCTGATGTTTCTGCTGCCAGTTGAGTGCCATTTTCTCAGGGAGAAGTCTGTCCTTTTCTCCCTCTCTCTCTTTTTTTTTTTTTAAGAAAAAGAATCTAGATTTTTTAAAAATCCCTTTGATATACTACCTTCTGTTTTGTTTATGAGATACTTTGAGATGCATCATAGTATGTTGTATGTAATATTCTTTAGTAGATTTCTGGTGCTAGAAGAGATGGTCCAGTTTTTACCTGTTGAGTTATTCATTGCAGTTTATCAAATTTTTAAGTGTCACAGCTTTGAAAAATTCTAATTTCAGTAAATGTGCACAAAAGCATTCATCTCATGATGAGTGAGGTTGCTATTTAGTATACTGGTATTGGCACTTTTCTGGGACTATCTCTTTGCAGTCCTACTGTTGGTACTGTTAGAAGTACGTGCACACACTTCATGCCATAGCACTGAATAGTATCAGATGTCTTGACTGGAACTGATCCTCTGCCATTTTGGAGTCACAAGTTCAAGGATTTTTAATATTTATCAAAAAATTTACTAGCACTGTAAGCAAGTGTCAATAAAAATTTGAACATTTAGCTTTGAATTATAAAATAAAAAAGGACTGACAGGATAGAATTTGGAAGCTTTATGTTTTCCAGAGCCAAAGGTAGTAAATTATAAAGGAATAATTGAACTGTATTTTATACTGAATTATTAAAAGTGCTTAAATCAAGAGAATGTACTAAAGCTGTGGCCTGCTGTGCAAACTATTGATTAAGCTGAAATACTGGTTGGAAAAAAACTAGCTCATTTATCATCTTGAAATTGCAGTTGAGTATAACAATTAAATCCCTAATCTTCAGTGCTGATATTTCTCTTTTCCTAAATTGAAGTGGTGGATGTGGTGTGTCTGCGGGTTGCAAAAATAAATTCCCTGTCCCTGTGGATGTATATATAATTGGTTGACTACAGTCAGATCACTTGCAGAAGGAAAATGTTCATTTGCATTTGTTTGGGGAATATTTGTCTTTTGTGTTTTAAATTGCATGGGTCATTTGATATGCATTTGACTTCTGAATTTTTGCTAAAATTTTACAGCTCATTTGACTCAGAGGGCAATTTTATTAAGTTAGGCATTTCCCTTTTTGGGTGATACAATTCTTTTCAGGTAACTTAATATTTGTGTATTTTGAGATGCAAATGTTAGAACTCACTGATGCTGTTTGTGGTCTAAACCAGCAAGACTCTGAGAAGTTTCCTTAAACTGAACTCTCACAACTCACATTTCTCAACACTTGCCAAGATATACTTCAGACTTTGCAAGTTCTTCCGTTTGTAGTGTCTGACTCCCTTAGCTAAGAAATGCATACACTCCTCCAGGCAGCCTCCTGTGCTACTTGCCTTGAACTGCCCAGCAGTATGACCAACAGCTGTGTTTTTCAGGGGTTGGTTTTTCCCTTTTAGTGATTGCATAACACTGGGTTAAATCCAACTTTGGGTCCTTGCAAAGGTCGGAATATTCCAGTAATGTTCTTGGGATAACATCAGAGATCTTGACATTTGAACAGAGTAATAGCTTTTCCCTGGCTGATTGAACATCAGTCACCTGGAGGAATTTGACTGTGGCAATGGGCTTTGGTGCCTGGGATTTCCCTGGAGGACAGCAATAGAGAGGTCAGGATGGAGATTATTGCCATCTTAAAAAAAAAAAAAGAAAAAAAGAAAGGTCTTCTGCTCTTCTGAGAAAACTCCATGAAGGGAGGGGACCCTGCTGACACAGACTGACGAATAACTTCAGAAACTTGTGGTGGTGTACAGTTGGAGGTACTATTTCCTTTACCAAAATATGTTGTCTAGCCCTGTCTGTGAGTATTCTCTAATAAATAAATGGTGTTCAAACTTGAGAAGTAAGGGAAAAGTATGTACCCTTGCACACATGTAGATACTGGGCTCTTTATCATTCCCAGGTGTTTACCCATGTCATCTGTTGCCTAATGATGTGTAGATTTAGGGTGAGTAGCGTTCCAGAGCAGCACAGGTTGTATACACCTCGGAGTTCATTTCTATGAATATTCTGCCTTCTGGCAGCTTTGCTACAGTGAGTTTATGATGTGTATGATTACAATGTTGACTCATAAAAAATCTGAGTTTTTAGTGCTTGCCTTACTTTTCAAGAAATTTTTTTTAGGTAGAAATCCATTCAAAAAAATTTTTGTTTTAAATACTATATGAGGCCTATGAAAATGAGACAATGGGTTTGGAAACCACATTAAATTGTACTGTTTAGAAGGACAGATGAAGTTATGAAATGGAAACCTTCAATCAGTCTTGACTAATAAAGTATTTAACCCAGAATAGTCTTTTGTTGTACACAGAGGAACTATTGTGTTTTATTCACTTGGTAAATGCAGTGGATGCTTAATTCATTTAGTAGCTCTGAATACACTCTAGTGAACAGAATCTTGTCTTTTGTCTTAATTTTAGAATGTCTTATACTGTCCTTCCTTATTAGTTATCAAAATTAGGATTTATCTTCCACTTAATGTGTTTGCAAATCTGAACATGCTGAAAAATATATTTAAGGTTCAAATTAACTCCTGTACCATTAACATATTTTTTGTTTGGCATCAGCAAAAGAAGATTGTGTTTCCTGAACTAGATTTTTTTCTTCCCCTAAAACACCACCAAGAAACTCCAATCTTATCTATCCATCAAAATAAGACATCTCTATTTTTGTTGTTAGTAGAGGGGTTTTTTTTGGGGGGTAGATTTTTGAAGATCCTAAATATGTCAGTTGGTAAGCATTTTTGAAAATTTTTTTAGGCACCTGAGTGGAAGCTGGTCAATTAGAAAAATCATCTAGCTAAGTGTTCTTAATGGACATTTCTGATGCTAGCTTGTAGAGGATATAACTCAGTATTCATTCATTCACTCAACGGAGAGCTACAGCAGGACCATGAGAATGCGTGGAAATTGAGTCTATGATCACTGATTTTACAGAGCAGGTTGCAATAACTTATGAAGAGTGAGTAATACTTACTGTAACAAGCATTATCTTTTTGTTTAGGGACTTAAAAAGAAGAAAGGGCTTTAAAAGGCACAGGTAGCAAGTACACACTTCATTTTCCATTGAGTGTGCAATCTCCTTTTCTTTCCTTTTGAGCCTATTCTTGAGAATTTTCAGTAAAAGAACAAAGAATTCTTAAAAAAAAAAGGGGGGGGGAAGGAAATAACCAAGTTATCTGTGCTGCACCCATAATAATTGCTGATGCATTTAGGTACCACTCAACAGCTGTCTGATATGCAGACTGGTCAAAATGCCAACCCTGAATTCAAGATGTTAAAGCCCAGCATAATGTGTTCTTATTGCTTTAGTACAGAATATTTTTTGAAGAAAAAGCTAATAAACAATATATTAAGGATTCATATGTGGGGATATAATCAACTCTTCTAGAACCAATGTTGGCCAGCTTAGCTCTTATTCTAATGCTGTCTCCTCAGGGAGGCACTGGATACAAGGAACAAAAATCTGTAAGTAAGGGTTTCTGTCTGTAATATTGTATAGTGTCAGCATACAGTGGAATGAAAGAAAACAATAAAATTGAGAACAGGCAGAAGGGCAAAAGGTTTTGAAACAGTCCAGTAATAACAGCATGTAGGACTGAATTATCTATAACATACACAAAGACCTCAGTATTCAAATGTGGTTGTACAACCTTAGGTATTGAAATGCTATGTCTGATTACATGGCTATATGGCATAATTTTTAGAGCTTCTGAAATATATTTTAGGCATTCAGAATACTTTACTATTGAGAGCCACAGAAATGCTGAGATTTCTTGAAAGTTAGCTGGTGTTTTTGAAGTGCCATTTTCTTACCTGCACTCTACTTGCTGTGTGGATTTTTCTTTCATGTAGTTCTTTTTAATTTATTTTATTTTGACTAATTATATTCTCTTAAAGGCTATTTTTAGCTCTTTTTAATGTCTGCTTTACTCCTCTGTTAATTATCCTCTATTTTCATTTCTTTTGAAGTCAGTCTCCCCTCAACAAACACAAACTTTCTCTTATTCTGTTCTCCAATCCTCCACAGACTCTTTTCCATCTCTTCATAATATCCTTCTTGTATCCTCCAAGTGCACCTCCTCTCTCCATTCATACGGGATTCACACTTTCTCCTCTAGGTTAGGTACCTTGTCATTGCCACTCTTGATCTTCTATGTAGAATGTACATGTAGAGCGTTATCTTCACATCACATGTTCCAATTCATCTCTTTCATAAAAGCTTTTGCATGTGTGTTTTCTGGAGGATTTTCTCTCCTGTCTTTCCTGGTAGCCATTACATGCTGTTCACTGAAGTGTGGTGGTGTTCCTCTGTTGGATTCACTCTTAGATTTATGCTCTGCATTGGAAAGAGTATCATTCAATGCATATTCTCAAACAAAAAGTATGTTTCTATGGCAAGCAACTCTAATAAAAAAAATTGCAAATGCGTATCTTTATTTTGAGACAGAATTAAAGTGAGTAGCCTTTTCAAAGAAATGGTGGAGAAACCATCACAACTGAAAAGCTTTGCATGGAGATTGCATGGTTAGACCTGTTATATATACTGCAGTAGTACTTCAGAAGCCTAGTCATGGTACTGAAGCCCACTGTGTGCTGTAAAACCTGAGAGCAAAGTTAGTTCATGTACTCTAACTTTCAAATAACTAAGGAATCCTTCCTTAAGGAAGGATCTTTCTAAAATTTGTCAGTGCAGCAGGACAAATTTATCACAAGTCAGTGATAATATGGTCTTATCCTAGTGTTTCTTGAATAAGCCTGATAGAGCAAATAATTTTTTTTCCTAGCTTCTTGTATGCCTTGCAATCCCCATAACTATATCCATCAGACTTGCACTGTTTATAGCACAGGGAGTTCTTGGTATCTTCTTCCTTTCCCCAAGGCACCTTGAACATAGTTGTCTTCATGTGCAAATGACTTAAAATAATAAACATGGTATTTTGAACTGTAACTGTTTATTAAGCAAACTTGAGATAGCAAAAGGTGCTGATTTATAAATAAGAGAAACTCATTTAATTACAGTGCTGCATTTTACAGCTGGTATTTGCTTGAAGCATTGCCTGTTTATAGTACAGTGAGTGATTAACTGTTGTGACTAGAGAATAATTATTAATTATATTTCAATTTGTGAACTGTTATGTGCATATCTAATAACTTCAGTTGTGCTATGAAAGCTGTTGGGCCAGAACAGGTTAGTTAACTTTCTAAACAATTATGAAATGTGTACATTGAACTATATGCTTGATAAGTGCATGCATACTGAGCTATCTAGTGCTTAAGCCTCATTCACCCAGACAATAAATGCCTGGTCTAGGATCTACACCAAATGTTCTATACTTTACTTCTGCTTCTGAACTTCCTAGAAAGCATCAGTTCATTCAGAAAATGTATCAGCATTTGTGCAAGCATTTTTATTTCTGTAATATGAAATCATTCAGAAGAACTTCATGCGAAAAACATCCAGCTGCAGAGATTACAATGGTCAAGAGATTGCTAATGGGATAAAGATTATTTTCATTTTCAGGTTAAGAGTTAAAAAGACACTAAAGAATGGAAACAAATTTGTGTGATCTTGTGAAAGCTGTTTGGATACCAATCTGAAAAGTGAGAAAGATGTCTGGTCTCCTTCATGTAACAAATGTTACCACTATGGTAGATATCTAGTTTTTTCACTTTTTTGAGCAGTATCTGTGTAGGAGTAAATGACTGAAAGCTGAGCTCTATACTCTCATGTAGTAGGTAGTTTATTCCTTCCCTCCTTCCACATCCCCCAGCAGCCAAAATGCTTTTGTTGTGTGGTAATTGCAATACTGCTATTTATGCTCATCTTTCTGAGATGGATAATTCCCCACCCAAGAGGTTTTCTGTGCTATTTTTCAGATTTCATTTTAATTTTATTTTCATATGTCCCTTCCTCTCTTAATCCACAAAATAGCTTTCCATACAACAAGCAATATAGCTCCTCCTACTCAAATGGAGGAGGCAGAAAGAAAATTTAAAAATGAAATGTATAAACAGCCAGGCTCCATGTTATCTTAACTCACTGGCGTTCTTAATCCTTGTGCTTCTGACCCCAAGTTTTTTGCTCCTAGAGGACAACGGTGCACAGGAATGAGGTAGGACAGTATATCTCCTTGTGCACCTGCCTTAAATAGAGCTAAGGATTAAAAATCATATTACAGGTTTTTATTGACACTATTGGCCCACATGTTACAGATTGCCTCTGTCTCTTGGAGAAGGGGGAGAAATATGTTCTGCCATCTCTGAATGCTGCATGTCATAGTAGAAATATCCAATAGCACTGAAATTCTGACAGAGAAGTAAGTTTTCCCTTCTTTTGCAAAACAGAATTTCAAGGACAACAGGGCTTCTGGTATTTGAATGTTATTTTCAGGTGTTGGTCTTGTGTTTGATCTCATGGTCAAATGAAAACTGCAGATAAAGATGGATATATTCTCTTTAGAATTTTGGGATAGATTTTGATTTTTTTTCTTGTTAAATCACTAAAATGTCTCTCAGTAGCCTCCTTTAAGTCCCCATATTTTCTTTGTTTTTTTTTCCCAAGCTGATGTGTTCTTTACAATAGAAAAAGCTGTCCTTCCCCTTCACTGCCCAGTAGGTGATCTCTTTCTAACTGTACTTACCATTTAGTCTCTCTCTTTTTTTTAGTAAATTCATTACTTACTCTTAATTCTGTACACATTCACTGCTAAATAGAGTGCATCACAACTAGAAGAGGTTGTCCCTTTCACAGAAATAGCTGCTTTTCTTTCTATTTCTGTGCTGCCTGCTTCTGATCCAGCATTACAGCTGTCTTTTACTCAGCACAGTGGGACCTGTTGTATGAAGAATGACTGTATGTAGATACAAAACTTTACCAAATGACAATTTTTTGGAGATCTGTCGGGGAGCTCCCAAGTGGGAGAGCTTTCATCTGAGAAAAGTCTTTCTAGTGATTTTGAGATGAATCTGCAGGAAATTTTGGATATGCTGTTTAGTGCCCAAAAGTGGCCAATTCAGGTTTTGATTAAGTACAGTCTTTCAATGGGTATTTCCAATGTGATAAATCTTTCATAAAAGGGAAACACAGGACAATCTCCATAAAGCTTCTGCACCTTCTGCAGAGTGGTTGAGACCTAAATTTTTTTATGCAAGGAAAAAGAATGATAGCAATTTCTATTTTTTTTTTCAGTAAAAACATATTTAATTAAAATGAATGTTGCCATGATATTTCAAGGAGAAAATTTTGCACTGTAGAAATTGTTTACATAATTTTTTTGTGACCTTTTAATTCTAACAGGACTTCCAGGCACCACAAGTGAATGACAACTCTTACTGTGCTCGCTGTAGACTTTATGGCCATTAATGTGTATTTGGCAAGAAAATCATATATATTATTTGGAGTGAAGATGACTGAGTGCAGAGTTTATGGCCCCAAGAGCATTATGCTCATGTTGCCAGTACTGTGCAGAGAGATTTGGGCCTCCTTTAGGATTCTGTATTTATACTGTGTAGGCTTTACTCTGATTAATCTGGGCAGGTATCTTGTATCTGACAACACACTGCTTTCGACAATGATGTAATCTGACTGCTAGGTCTATTAGGATATTCATGCTAAATCAAATGTGTATGACTGAAGGGAATTTGAATTCATATGAGAAATCAAAGCCAGCTAACCTCTGTCTTCAGTGACTGATCTCTGTAAGCAAGACTCGACTGGAGGTCAAGGTGGCTGTGGAGTCAAAACAAACTCTACAGTCAAAAAGCCAGAATTGTGGCCCTGCGTCACAGTTCACGGCTATATGCCTTGTTTGAATTTCTATCTGAGATCCTTTCTCCTCTGGAAAATATTTCAGGAGGTACAACAGCAGAGGTGGTGTGTCTTCTGGATCTGTAGCAAGATGCTGACTTTGAGCCTGCTTGAAAGCTCTGCTTGTGCTTTTGTGGTTATTATGGTGGCCATACCATTTATGTACACACAGTAGCTATGGGATCCAGTATGCCTTATTCTCACCAACTCAGTGGGTCATTTGGTGGTGCTATGTTCTGCTCTCTGGTGACTTGTGGCTTTTCAGTTTTCTTAATTGTCTTAACATATCGTTGTCAGTGAGTATCTGCTCTCTGCTACCCGAAAAGAATATTTTATGACACATTTTGTAGCTATAAAGCAAATAAATAATGTAGTTTGCTTTCAGTGTATTTTAATTGCTCTATACCCTGGGTTTGACAGAACAGTTTACTTTTTCCACAGCTACTCTGTCTCTGAGTTTATTTTCTTATATATTGGATTAGTTGGTCTTCAGCCTGCCTTCAAAGTTCACTTCTGTTGGCTTTACTCTTGTAAAAATTAGCCTATAGCAAATGAAAATTGACTTTCAGTCATTTCTTGGATTTTTCTTCTTTAATCATAATGCTGTTTTCTCTTGCTCTTAGTCTATTTCCTGTGACTTAATTATGTTATTCTAAAGGACCCTCCAAAAGGAGTTTAAGAATTTTAACTTTCCTATGTTTAAAACTTCATATTTGATGTAGATTTTTTATAAAGATATATTTATAAAATATTACTCTCTAAAGTTTGTAATCGTCACAATAATGTAATAATTTTCTTAAAATATACAGCTTAATTACATTCCAGTTACTACAGCCTAGTGACTGAGCTGTAGTTCCTATGTGAACTGATATGGAGGAGTAATTCAGGATTTTTCTCAACAGCTCTTGTTATAATCTAGAAATAGCATTTACAAGAAATGTATTTAAAGTGTCAGGAAACTGCATTTCTAAAGCTTGTACTGTTATAACATTTGACTAGTTAATGGATGAGTATCTAACTCCTCCTTTTTGTGGCTTAGGTGCCTACTTATAATTTGAGATTTAAATGTTTGTAGAAACAGTGAAAGAATCTTCTGCAGCAAGGTATCTATTTCAATAGATATTCTTTCAATCTTCTTGAACTTATCTACAACCACTTTTGCCCCACCCACCTCACTCTGTTTGGTAGGTTTTCCATCATAATTATCTTATAAGGAAAAACTGGTGTTGTAGTTATATTATTAAACATTACAGCTGTTTTACAGCTCTTGAGCTCTCTTATTTTAGGGCAGTTTTGTTAACAGGTGATCTCTGAAGTTATTGGCTGTTAATTCTTTTCAGTAAGGTCATCAAAAACGCTTCTCAGTGCTCAGGAAGTTTCTGGATCAGTGGATCAGTGTATTCAGGATGTGGCTTGGCAGGCAAAAAGAAAAAGATGGCCTGTATTTCACAGCATGGATATTCCAAATTTTTTGCGTGGATCTCTCTTTGATCTCTCATTTGCTTCTATACAAACACCTTTAAGGCACAGAGGCAAAGTTCCTTATTTTTTCTGAACTGACTGTACTTCTAGATGAAGTTGTTTGTGTAGTGTATGTTTCTTTCCTTCAGTTTTCAGCATTATATATAAGATGGTATACCTCTTGGTATAAAGATGGAGAAAGATGGCTCTTTTCTCAAGAGCCATAAGATGTCAGTTGTCACCATGCGCTTATATCTCCTTAACTTAGACCAAGCTTATATGAAGAAGAGGTTTTGTTCTATGGGAAGGGAAATTTTTAGCAATACTTGAAATAAGCCTTACTTTGTGCTGTGAAGATTTTCCATGGGTACAAAAAATGCAGATGTCTGCCTGTTCATGAGCAGTGTACTGGAAGCATTTTAATCTTCTAGGCAGAAGGACTGAGGCAGCAACATCTAATATATACAAAGCTGAGATTTGATCCTTGATACATTTCTTGTCACTGTTGTTATCGGCAAGACATATTACTTTATCTGGATGATTTTAGTTGAGGAGTTCCTCAGGCTGCCAGTTAAGGGAAGCCTATTTCCTTATTTCATTTCTTACCACTTCTGCTTGTTGTGTGGAATCTTGTTTTGTAGGATGGGAGAAGACAGGATATACAAAAGTGTAAAATTACGTACTAGTAATTGTGTTTGTCATAGTCTTGTTTTCTCCCATCCTACCTTCCTCCCTCCTTCCCCCTTTTACATTAATACTGGCTTTCTGCAGAATAGCATATTTCCTAATTCTACGAAGTTTATTCCTTTTTTTTTTAATGACTACAAGGGGGAGAAAGGGTGGAAGTTTACTGTATGTAATACCTCCTGTGATTGACAGTCTTTTTGCCTCCTGCTTCCTAGTAGGTAGATAACGCTTGCTGTATGGGATCTTGTTTTGTAGGATGGAAGAAGAGGGAGGACAACAACAAACACAAATAGTGGTATGTAATTTTCCCTTTCTCCTTTGTCTCTCCCTACTTACTGGTCTTAACACAGAATGTACTCAATCATATTATGATGTCTTGTACTGCTATTTGCTGCTTTTTATAAAAAACACATCTTCCCAGTTTTTTGTGAGTTAATTGGCCGAGGCATTTTAAGAAAGAATGACATACAAAACAAAGTTACCGGGTCAGGTTGTAGTCACTCTGGGCCACAGTGCGACTGAGCTTGAACTGAGCAGGTTCTACATTCCATTACCAAATCTGAAGTCCTGTTGTCATCCGCTAGCTTTTAAAATATTTTTAGGCTGTCTTATGTGAGATATTGAAGAAAACAGCTGTGATGGGGAGAGGGTAATCATCTTTCTACTAAAAAAAACCCCTACTATAATAGATCATATAGTGTGCTACCTTTTTGGAAAGCTAATACTGTAGAGGTGATAGAGGACTGGCTCATTTTGTGGGTCAAGTTTCATCAAAAATATTGTAAACTTAAGTTCTAGTTGCATAATCTTGATTAGTTTGAATGCCACAGGGAGAAGGTACCCAGCCTTGCATAACACAGATTGTTTGGAGGTTAGAAGGATTTTTCTTGTAAAATGAAGAGGAAAATTGCTGCTAAACAGAAGACTTTTATTATTTTTAAGGGTCGGAAAGCTCTTTAAATAATATTGTGTGTGTAGTGTTCAAACAGACATTTCACTCAAAAGCACAGAAGTTGTTCAAAATATGTTGTCTGTCTTTTTTTCGTGTCATAGGGATCACAGTTTTGCCCTCTTGCTAAAAGGGTATAAATTAGCAGTGTTTATAAGACAGATATATAAAGCATAGTAGCTGAGGCACAAAGATTAAGGAAAAAAATGTTTTATTGAATTCAGTTATCAAGAGGAATATAGACAGGCAAATGATGTGTCAAACACTTGTTTTCAAAAATATACTGTCTTTATTAGAGCAGTTTTTCTTAGTGTTGTTCTCAGTTATTAGTTCACTATTGACTTAGCAGGAACATGCCTACCCAGTGAATCATTCTTAGTTTCTATGACACCCTTAAGATCTGGGTGGTATGCCTACAGCAACAAACAAGTCATATTTTCAAGTTCTGAATAGCTGTGGTAATTATGAAAGCAAAGCTGTATTTGTATTTGCCATGATGATCAGAAAGTTCTTCTATTACAGTTAAAAGGAAGAAAAAAAACAGTACATCCTCAGTAGATTAATGAATCCGCACTCCTCTTGATAATGGCACATTAGGGATCAGATCCTGTACGTTAACTGCTCTACATAGGTTGTGTGTCAAGAGCATAAATGCAAAGGTAGAATAAACTTTATCTGTTTGATAGTAAATTAGAATCCTTTTACTGTTAGGAGAAGATCCAATTGTATTGGATTAAGTTAATCCTCAAAATGTTGTCATTTATGGACCGACACATGATGCCTGTGGTCAGGATAATTATTTTCCTGCTACTGTGAAACTAGAAATACATTTGCTTTGATGACCTCTCTGTGCCTGGTCCATTTAACAGGAAGATTAGCCTTTCAATGGACTGATTCTTCCCAAACTAGGGAAGGAACTAAATTCACATTGTCAACATAGAACAAACTGTCTTTTATTTAGATAATAACTCCATGTTGTGGAAAAATATGAAGTAAGACAATAGAGAACTAATTAAGATGTAGAGGCTTTGTATGTTCTTTCCTGGTGGCCTTTGGACTAAAATTAATTGCTTTTATTCTGAGGTTCAAAACATTACCATTAATTTTCATGATAACTTAGTTGTGTAGACATGACACTCGAATATTGAATAGAGCTGTCTGAAAGAAAATGCATGGGCTACTAAGATGTCAAGAAAAATGGTGCTTTTGAAGTTCCAAGGGAGGTATAATTACTGGGGATTAAGTTTCAGTTTTACTTTAACTGGAGGGGGATTTTTGCTTTGTTTGTTTTCGGGTTT